>NC_091746.1:57586633-57948300 GCF_043380555.1 Nothobranchius furzeri
ATGATGATGATGATGACGATGAAGAGTTGGGTGATATAGACGATCCCAGCTACACTGGGACTCTGTCTGCAGATGCAAAACAGTTACTAACAGATGTTGATAATAAATTACTGGAAACTAAGGGAATTCCCTTCAGGAAGTACATGAACCGATTCCAGTGCCCCTTCTGCTCCTTCCTCACCATGCACAGGCGCAGCATCTCCCGCCACATTGAAAACATTCACCTTTCTGGGAAAGCCACCGTATTCAAATGTGATGAGTGCCCGTTCATTTGCACCAGCTCTTTGAAATTAAGTGCGCACAAGCAGAGCCACAACCCCTCAGATTTAGAGACACTGGACCTTACAAGTGATAGCCCAGAGCCTCAGAATGACAGCACTGCAGAGCCAGTTAATGGAGGGAGTGTTAGCTCCAGGGTAAATGGAAAAAGGACAACCAGCACATCAAGTGACCAGCAGAATCCCCATCGCTGCACACTATGCAGCTTCTCTACCACCACCCTGAAAGGGCTGAGGGTCCACCAGCAGCACAAGCATTTCTACTGTGATGACCTAGATTCTACCGCCTTTGAAACCCAGATGACTGACCAGACAGATTCTGAAGTGGAGGCTTCTCCTGTCTTTGTACAAAAAACCCAGACACCCATTTTGGGACTTGCCACTAAAAAGCCCTTAGTTACAGGGAAAAGAGCCAGGAAGTCCATCAATGACTTGCCTTTGGATTTGTCGTCAGTCAAAAAGAGAACTAGAATAGATGAAATTGCCAGCAATCTTCAAAGTAAGATAAGCCAAAGCCAGCAAGACATGATTATCAACCTGGATGAAATAGATGATGAAGAAGCAGGAGAAATAGCCAGTGCTGATGAAAGTAGAAACCACGACAACACAAATCCTATCTTTACTTACACTGTGCAACAGCTTAATCGAGAATCCGCAATCCCCAACGAAGGCAGGATTGGGAAAAGAAAAAGCAACCCCAAGTCAAAGCCTAGAAGCATCCCTATATCCTTGACTCTTTCAGATGATAGTGAAAATATTTCAGTTGATGCCAGTGATGGCACCGTCCATGAAAACTTGGACTATGCTGAGGATCCTGGAACAACACGGTTTTACTGCAAACACTGTGATTACCACAACAAATCAGCTCGGAGCGTCAGCACTCACTACCAGAGGATGCACCCTTACATTAAATTCAGCTTTAAGTACATCCTGGACCCCGAAGACCAGAGTGCAGTCTTCCGCTGTTTGGAGTGCTACATTGAGTACAATAATTATAATGATTTGCATCAACACTACATGGAGCACCACCCTGAAGCAAGCAACGTGCTCAACTTTAACCAACCACATCTGCTGTACATGTGCCGCTTTTGCTCATACACAAGCCCCAATGTTAGGAGCTTGATGCCTCATTACCAAAGAATGCATCCCACTGTGAAGATCAACAACGCCATGATCTTCTCTAGCTATATCGTAGAGCAGAGTCCCAAAACCAGCGAATCACAAACTCTGAGGGAAATACTAAATTCTGGCCCCAAAAGTTTTACCTCATCCACTTCAGTGGCGAGGTCCTCTTCAAGCCCGGTGATGAAAGCTTGTCCCAAGTCCCCTGAATCGAGTGCAGAAGCAGAACCCCTCAAAGAAACTGGGAGCAGTAACGTGGTACTCTACGACTGTGATGTGTGTTCTTTTGCTAGCCCCAATATGCACTCAGTGTTGGTCCACTACCAAAAGAAACACCCAGAGCAGAAGGCGTCTTATTTCCGCATACAGAAAACCATGAAAGTGATTTCAGTGGATCAGTCCCAACCTGCAGCAAATTCTTCCTTCAGCCCCGGGATGTTTGCATCCTCTCCAAAACAATCGAATGCGTTAGTTTATGGATCAGATGAAGATACGTACTACTGTAAACACTGTGTGTACAGTAATAGATCTGTGGTTGGCGTTTTGGTCCATTATCAAAAAAGACACCCAGAGGTAAAAGTGACTGCTAAATACATAAAACATGGCCCGCCCACCCCTGGCTTGATGAAATTAATGGACGAATTACAAATTGCGACTCCTAAACAGTTTTTGAAGCAGTTTCAAAATAATGGCCATGATGGTTCCAGTAACTCAAGTCCTAAGCAAGGCAGTGGTGAAAAAGGTGAAGACGAGCTCTTCTTCTGTCAGCACTGTGATTATGGCAACCGCACTGTAAAAGGAGTGCTTATCCACTACCAGAAAAAACACAGGGAAACCAAGGCCAATGCTGACCTTGTGCGTCGTCACACTGCAGTTGTGAGGAGTCAACGTGAGCGTGCACAGATGGTCCAGTCTGGCGGTGTTTCCTCTGCAGCAATCACTACTCCTCAAGACCCTGAAAATGATGCGCCTTTGCGTTCTCTTAAGTGCAGACACTGTTCCTTTACGACCCCTTATGTCTATGCTCTAAAGAAGCATCTAAAGAAGGAGCACCCCACAGTAAAAGCCACAGCCATGACCATTTTACACTGGGCTTACCAAGATGGCATACTAGAGGCAGGCTATCACTGCGAGTGGTGCATTTACTCTCATTCTGATCCCCAAGGTCTGTTGCTTCACTACCAAAGACGCCACCCTGAACATAATGTTGATTATGCGTACATGGCTAGCAAGTTGTGGGCTGGCCCTGAAACCACTCAACAAGGGGTAAATATGGAAACAAAACATTACAAATGTAAAGACTGTGCCTTTGAGGCTCTTACAATATGGGACATTACTAGTCATTACCAGGCAGTCCACCCCTGGGCTATCAAAGAAGACGAATCTGTACTTTTGGATATCATCAAAGGGAATGGCTCAGCTGAAAACATCCAACAACAGATTGCAAAGGAACATGAATCTCTAAATTGTCAGCTTGATGATGGAACACTAGTCATTGTTACTCCTCAAGAAACTAATCCCCACCTCTCTCATCCACGCCTTTCCATTTCTAATAACCCTTACCAGTGTACTGTATGTTTGTCAGAGTACAACAGCCTCCATGGCCTCCTCACTCACTATGGCAAGAAGCACCCAGGCATGAAAGTAAAAGCTGCCGACTTTGCACAGGAAGCGGACATAAACCCCAGCTCTGTGTATAAATGCCGTCACTGTCCATACGTGAACTCTCGCATCCACGGAGTCTTAACCCACTATCAAAAACGACACCCGCTGGTAAAAGTCACAGCAGAAGACTTTGCAGATGATATAGAGCAAATTTCAGAGTTGCATGAAGGAGAGGACAAATTCAAAACTCAAAGGCAGGGCTATGGAGCATACAGATGCAAAATGTGCCCGTACACACACGGGACTCTGGAGAAACTCAAAATCCATTATGAGAAATATCACAACCAGTCTGCCTCTGATATATTCTCAGTATCTCTGACAAATTTTGCCCCTGGTAAAGATTTTGAGCCAGTAGCTGAATGCAGTGCCAGTAACATGTCCAGCACATCTAAAGTCCAGGAGGTGAGTGAGTTGGACTACGCCCTCTCCCATTTACCCATCAATAAGCCAGAAAAACATGCTGTGTTTAAGTGTCAGCTTTGCAAGTATTTTTGCTCAACAAGAAAGGGAATTGCTCGCCACTATCGTATCAAACACAACAATGTGCGTGCTCAACCAGAGGGTAAGAACAATGTCTTCAAATGTGCTCTGTGCTCATACACGAACCCTATTCGCAAAGGCCTGGCAGCGCACTACCAGAAGCGGCACGATATCGATGCTTATTACACTCATTGTCTAGCTGCCTCAAAGACCATGAGCGACAAGCCTTGCAAAGTACTGGCACAGCCACCGTTGGAAGGGGAATGTTCAGAAATGAGCGAAGACCTACGTTTGGCTGTGGAGCGACGGCGGTGCAATCTTTGCGGCTTCCAGGCCTTCAGCAGGAAGAGTATTGTTTCACACTACATCAAACGCCACCCCGGTGTCTTCCCCAAGAAGCAACACTCTAGCAAACTTGGCCGCTACTTTACAGTTATTTATGCCAAAGAGCCAGAAAAGGTTGAAGTCAGCGAAATGGATGAAGAGGACAATAAAGTCTTGGAGGTTCCTGAACCAGAGCAGGACAGCGATGGTGACTGGCTGCCATTCAAGTGTCTGAAATGCTTCCGGTTGTCCTTTAATACAGGCCAGCTGTTATCTATGCACTATAATGACTACCACAGCGTAGACTTGAAGAGAGACTTTTTAGTAGCATCTGATCCCGAGGACGAGGAGTTGGAGTTGTACCGATGTTCTCACTGTGAGTTGAAGTTTTTATCGCTTCCTCCTCTGGCTAACCATCTTCTCAGTCACACACTGGAGTTTGAGAGAAGAGCCACGAAACAGGAGAAGAAGAGGCCACAATTCATTGAGCAGAAACCAGGGCAACTTCAAGAAAAGGTAAGCTTTAACTGCAAAACCTATAAAACACTAAACACAAGAAAAAAATAGGTTGTATGTGTATGTGTGAGCATGAGGGAGGGAGTGTGTGACTGTCTGTGTATGACTGTATATGTCAGGTGGGGCCTTTGACTCCTCCCCTCTCCTGGGGCTTCTTTTGATGCTATACATCTTCGTCTCCTCTCCCCCTGCCACACCTGGTGTGGAGTGCGGTCCCTTGGTCTGCCTGAGTGTTCGTGGCTCCCGGGTCAGGGGGTTTAAGATTTTTGGCGTCAGCCTGATCAATCCCGGTGGCTGCCTGGTGGGATCTGGGTCCCTGGGCTCTGCAGGATCCCCAGCGGGGGTGGTCGCCCCTGGGTCCCGGGTCGCTTGGTTCCGGACTCAGCCGGCTAGTGGGTGGGAGGCTGCAGGCGGGCCTGTGGGTTTGCTGCTGATATCTCCCGGGACTCTGCCGGCTGCTGGTTGTGGCCCACCGAGGCGATCCCCTGCACCTCTCGAGGGGGGTTTTCAAGGGGGCTTTTCAGTCTCCCTGGGGCCCCTGTGCTCTGGGGCAGCTCCTGGATCTCTGGGACTTGGAGCTCCCTCCATCTCCTCCACGTCTTTGGGGGGCGGATCTGTGGCCCCTCACACTCTCTATTGGACACTCCTATAGAGAAACCTTACATATACAAGCGCATGTACGCACACAGGTGCTCACATGGTGCTCTCATAAGTATGGACTTGGGCACGTTCAACACATGTCTTAAGGCTGTGGTTGGCACTTAATGCACTGTGATTTATTATCGTGATTGCTCAGTAAAACAATGTTGATTTTATATTTCTTCATCAAGTTGACGCAGTGATAGCTTGCTCCTGTTGTATTGTTGTGTGTCCCTTTTCTGCAGGTCTAGAAGTAGACCCCTGTTCAACACTGATTGTTTATTTTTGTGGAACACCCCCCCCCCCCCCCTTTTTTTTTTATGTTTTTTTTTTTTGTTTGTTTTTTGTCTTTGCCTTTCCCTTTCACCTCTTTCTCCGTGTCTGGCCGGAATTACAAAGCATTCAAAAAACAATAACAATAAAGTTTTAAGTGTCAGGCGTGACATTAACAGCAGAAGCTTTGATGCTCCACCTGAGAGTAAATCTGTAAGGTTTGTCACAAGCATTCAGACATTAATTCTGTTTGCTTCACAGCCAGACAAGACACAGGGGAAAAAAATGTACATATGAGTTTTACTTTTTGTTTTGTTTTTTTAATGTTAACTAGTGTGTACCTTATGGTAAATACTATGATTGGTTTCATTATGGGTTTGTCATTCACCGCCGCCATTACGTTTTTAGCTTTGTGCGTTTTTATTAGCAAAATTATCTAATGATATGCTGGACATATTTTCATGAAACTAAGGAATACGTGGATGTTCATCAACAAGGTTTAACTTTTGGAGTCTACCCAATTCAATATGGCCACCAGCACTTTAACTGTAGAAATCACTAATGTGGCCATAACACAGCCAGTTATGGGAAAGGCACAGCAGGTTTAATTATATAGCACATTTCATACACAGAGGCAATTCAAGGTGCTTTCCAATTAGCAAGGATATCAAGAATATTAAAATCAACACAAGAGCACAAATAAAATACACACAAAATAAATTTAGAATATAAAATTAAATAGAAAAAGACTGTTATAGGGTGAGCAGCTTTAGTGCTGAAGGTGCAGCATAAGAAACATTCATTCAAGGGCTATATGAATACATGAAGGTTTTCAATTTTGATTTTAAAGTTAAAAGAGTTGGGGCACATTTGAGGTCATGAGGAGGCTGCGTGCAGCCATCCATCCATCCATCCATCCATCCATTTTCATCCGCTTATCCGGAGTCGGGTCGCGGGGGCAGTAGCCTAAGTCGAAAGGCCCAGACTTCCCTCCCCCCAGCCACTTGGGCTAGCTCCTCCGGGGGAATCCCAAGGCGTTCCCTGGCCAGGTGAGAGACATAGTCCCTCCAACGTGTCCTGGGTCTACCTTTAGGCCTCCTCCTGGTTGGACGTGCCCGGAAAACCTCACCAGGGAGGCATCCAGGAGGCATCCTGACCAGATTCCCGAGCCACCTCAACTGGCTCCTCTCGATGTGGAGGAGCAGCGGGTCTACTCCGAGCCCCTCTCGGATGACTGAGCTTCTCACCCTATCTCTAAGGGAGAGCCCAACTACTCTTCGGAGAAAACTCATTTCGGCCGCTTGTATCCACGATCTCGTTCTTTCAGTCACTACCCAAAGCTCATGACCATAGGTGAGGGTAGGAACGTAGATCGACCGGTAAATTGAGAAATTCGCCTTCCAACTCAGCTCTCTCTTCATCACGACAGACCGGTACAATGCCTGCATCACTGCAGCACCAATCCGCCTATCGATCTCATGCTCCAGTTTTCCCTCACTCGTGAACAAGACCCCAAGATAAACTCTTCCACTTGGGGCAGGACCTCATTCCTGACCCGGAGAAGGCATTCTACCCTTTTCCGAATCAAGACTATGGTCTCAGATTTAGAGAAGCTGATTCTCATCCCAGCTGCTTCACACTCGGCTTCGAACCGCTCCTGCGAAAGCTGAAGATCACGTTCTGATGAAGCCAACAGGACCACATCATCTGCAAAAAGCAGAGACCTGATCCTCAGGCCACCAAAACGGATGCCCTCCACACCTTGGCTGTGCCTAGAAATCCTGTCCATAAAGGTTATGAACAGAATCAGTGACAAAGGGCAGCCTTGGCGGAGTCCAACTCTCACTTGGAATGAGCCCGACTTACTGCCGGCAATGCGGACCAAGCTCTGACACCGGTCATACAGGGACCAAACAACCCATATCAGAAGGCCTGGTACCCCATACTCCCGGAGTACCCCCCACAGGGCCCCCCGAGGGACGCGGTCAAACGCCTTCTCCAAATCCACAAAACACATGTAGACTGGTTGGACAAATCCCACGCACCCTCCAGGATCCCCCTAAGGGTATAGAGCTGGTCCAGTGTTCCACGGCCAGGACAAAAACCACATTGCTCCTCCTGAATCTGAGGTTCAACAATCCGACGGGCCCTCCTCTCCAGAACCCTTGAATAGACCTTACCAGGAAGGTTCACGAGTGTGATCCCCCCTGTAGTTGGAACACACCCTGCGGTCCCCCTTTTTAAATAAGGGAACCACCACCCCGGTCTGCCAGTCCAGTGGGACTGCCCCTGATGTCCACATAATATTGCAGAGCCGCGTCAGCCAACACAGCCCCACAACTTCCAGAGCCTTAAGGAACTCCGGGCGGATCTCATCCACCCCTGGAGCCTTGCCACAGTGGAGCTTTTTAACCAACTCAGTGACCTCAGCACCAGAGATTTGAGAGGCCAACTCAAAGTCCCCAGACTCTACTTCCGCACTGGAAGACGTGTCGGTGGGATTGAGGAGGTTTTCAAAGTATTCTGCCCACCGATCCACAACATCCTGAGTAGAGGTGAGCAGCACACCATCCCCACTACAGATAGTGTTGGTAGCGCACTGCTTTCCCCCCCGAGGCGCCGGATGGTGGACCAGAATCTCCTCGAAGCCGTACGGAAGTCCTGCTCCATGGTCTCACCAAACTCCTCCCAAGCCCGGGTTTTTGCCTCGGCGACCACCCGAGCCGCGTTCCGCTTGGACTGCCGGTACCCGTCAGCTACCTCTGGAGTCCCACAGGCCAAAAAGACCTGATAGGACTCTTTCTTCAGCTTGACAGCATCCCTACACCGGCGGGTTCGCGGGTTGCCACCACGACAGGCACCGACGACCCTGCGACCACAGCTCCGGTCGGCCGTCTCAACAATGGAGGCATGGAACAGGGTCCATTCAGACTCAGTGTCCCCCGCCTCTCCCGGAACATTTTGGAAGTTCTGTCGGAGGTGGGAATTGAAGCTCCTTCTGACAGGAGACTCTGCCAGACGTTCCCAGCAGACCCTCGCAATACGTTTGGGCCTGCCTGGTCTGATTGGCATCCTCCCCCACCATCTGAGCCAACTCACCACCAGGTAGTGGTCAATTGACAGCTCTACCCCTCTCTTCACCCGAGTGTCCAAGACATGCAGCTGCAGGTCAGATGAAACAACAACAAAGTCGATCATCGAGCTGCGGCCTAAGGTATCCTGGTGCCAAGAGCATATATGGACACCTTTATGTCTGAACATGGTGTTCATTATGAACAATCCATGACTAGCACAGAAGTCCAATAACAAAACACCACTCGAATTCAGATCAGGGGGACCATTCCTCCCAACCACACCTCTCCAGGTCTCACTGTCATTGCCCACGTGAGCGTTAAAGTCCCCCAGCAGAATGAGGGAGTCACCGGATTGAGCGCTCTCCAGCACCCCCTCCAAGGTCTCCAAAAAGGGTGGGTAGTCTGAACTGTAGTTTGGTGCATAAGCACAGACCACAGTCAGAACCCATCCCCCCACATGTAGGCGGAGGAAGGCTACCCTCTCATTCACTGGGGTAAACCCCAACATACAGGCACCAGGATGGGGGGTAACTAGTATGCCCACCCCCGCTCTGCACCTCTCAGTGGGAGCAACTCCTGAGTGGTAGAAAGTCCAACCCCTCTCAAGGAAACTGGTTCCAGAGCCAGAGCAGTGCGTTGAGGTGAGTCTGACTATATCTAGTCGGAACCTCTCAGCCTCACACACGAACTCAGGCTCCTTCCCCACCAGAGAGGTGACATTCCATGGGCCAAGAGCCAGCTTCTGTAGCCGAGGATCAGACCGCTAAGGTCCCCGTCCTCAACTACCACTCATCACACACTGCACCTGACCCCTTTGGCCACTCCCACGAGTGGTGAGCCCATAGGAAGGGGGACCCACGTTTCCTCTTCGGGCTGTGCCCGGCTGGGCTCCATGGGTGAAAGCCCGGCCACCAGGCCCTCGCCAACGTGCCCCACCTCCAGGCCTGGCTCCAGAGGGGGGCCCCGGTGACCCACGTCCGGGCGAGGGAACACGGTTTCCATTTATATAATTCATCATAAGAGGTCTTTGGGCTGCTCTTTGTCTGATCCCTCACCTAGGACCTGTTTGCCATGGGTGACCCTACCAGAGGCATAAAGCCTCAGACAACTTAGCTCCTAAGATCATTCAGACACTCAATTCCCTCCACCACGGTAAGGTGACAGCCCAGGGCTGTGTGCAGCATAGTAGCTAAAAGCAGCTTCACCCTGTTTTGTTCTGACCTGGGGTTCTACAAGCTGACTACATCCTAAGGATCTACAAGCCCTGCTGGGCATATACACAGGAAGGGGATCAGACATGCATCCTGGCCCAATGCCATCGAGTGATTTTTAAACTAGTAGAGGTACTTTGAAATTGATTCTGTACTTAAGTGGAACCAGAGTAGAGATTTAAGAACAGGAGTGATGTGTTAGGTTCTCTTGGTTCTTGCTAACTTCATTAGCTCTCAATATAAGATCATCTTAATTTTAAACTGTCAAAAAAGTTAGTAGGGAATATGCAGTCTTTTAAGGAATTCTGGGCCTTTAGTTAATTTATCATTGATCTGACTTGTTTCAGGTTGGAGAAAAAGACATTTTAATTCAGTTATGACAAATATGTCCTTATTAGTGAAGCACAGATGAAAACATTTGTTTTTTGTTAATCCTAAATATTTTTGTTGACTTTTTGCAAACATGGAATGAAGCAGATTCTGCTTGTGTCTGTTTGTCCTCTGATCAGGAAAGTCTTACCAACAACACCCCTGTAGGATTCAGGTGTAACTTCTGTGCAGAGATACACCCGACCCTCCGTGCAATCTGCAACCACCTTAGGAAGCACGTCCAGTACGGAGAAGCCAAAGCGGGTCATGTCAAGGTAAGCGAAGCTATTCAAACATTTCTTGGATGCTGTTGTAAAAGTAGTTTTACAAGATTAAGATCTAGTTATATTGACATCTCATAGTTGCAAGGTTTCCACTTGGTATAAGGTATCAAAAGTGCAGAGCAGCTTTAACTTATAGCTATAAATGATTTTTTTTTTTAAAAAAAGGATGTTTTGACGTTTTTAGCAGAATTTGCCCTTAGGATTAGTGAATTGTTTGTGGTTGAAAAAGAGAAGCAGCATTTGGTCGACCTCTCGTCTTGGCCTACTGTAAAAAGGTTCTGGCTGCTTTATTTTAACTAAAAAACATTCATGCTGCTATAAATTAAACTCAATCCCTAGTTTTGAATTTTTTAGATGTATCTCACCACACTGACCTTGACTTGATGACATCACAGGTTTGTTTCAATCATCTAAAGGAATCCAAATGTCAAAATCTTTAGATTATGAGATAAAGTAATCAGTAATTACAAGAAAATGGTGAAAAAATGTACATAAGAGATTTTTTTATCAAAATTTTCACGTTTTCATCAATAAAACAGCAACATTTCTTTTTCACTAATGAAGCTCCTTTAACCCTCCCACTGTCCTAATGGGTGTGACCCCGCGGGAAAGTTGACCATTGAGCAGGGTTGATGGTTTATCCCTTGGTTCCACGTGGCAGGGGTGAGGTGGTGCTCACTCCTGCCACGTGGACCTAAGCGATAAACCATCAACCCTGCTCAATGGTCAACTTTCCTCGTGGGGTCACACCCATTAGGACGGTGGGAGGGTTAAGGGGAGGTTCTCTTTGAATGTATTCTGACTGATCTTTGGTCCTACTGTGCTAAGATGATGAGAGCTAATATTTGAAACTGATGCTTTTCTTTTACCCTCAGCCCAATCACACTGCATTGTTTTCTGACTCATTCTCCAAACACTTGACTGACCTCTGTTAATGGGTTTGAGTTTGTTGCTGACAGAGGCGTCTGGGCAGCCAGAGAAGTATTTACTTTAGTTACTGGGATCCACATACAGAATAAAAGAGTAGTTTGTAGTTTGAATCTGGTCTGCCTGCCAGCATTTATGACCCACAGCAGGATCATTGCGGCTGTTTGCAACATCGTCATCAGATGGTATAAAATGTTTTTTTTACATTTGTTGTAATGAAAAGGCTCTGGTCTCAGATGGAAGGTTCGGAGTAAGGCGGGGCCTATGGATCTTATTTATGAGTGTGCGGAGTGCTGGGTCACAGCTGATCACGGAGGCAGGTGTAGAGCTTCAGTTTGTGTCAAAAGTTTGTAGTTTTGTGTTTTTGAATCAGTCTAATCAGAGCTGAGAAGAAACACGAGATCAAACGATTCCCTATTGGGTGACGATACTAAAAAAAGGTGACTTTTCTGTATTTGCAGAAGGAAGTCAGTGAGGTCCCTCTGATCCCGCCTTCAAAGGGTCTAACTAATGGAGACCTGGAGGAGGATGAGTCAGCTGAAGCCGACGGCGCTGAGACCTCCATGGCGCTAGCAGTGGCTTCTGGTGGTGACAGGGAAGACGCCACGCTGGAGAATCTGGATCCAGACACAGAACCGGTTAAGGGAAAGTCCGCTGCCCTTGTGGCCGCCGCCAGAGCCGTGGTATCGGAGGGCCAGCTGAATCAGCGCTTAGCAGCAGGGGGTCACGCTTGCTCTCAGTGTGATCGGGTCTTCATGTCCATGCAGGGACTGAGGTCCCACGAGAGGAGCCACTCAGCCATGGCTCTGTTCAGTCGGGAGGACAAATACAGCTGCCAGTACTGCCAGTTCGTCTCACCTTTCAGACACAAGTAAGTATAGCAGAGCGCCATTATAGCCACCATGCAGCACGCCTTGTTTTAAACGCACATCTTCCTGCTGTCGCCATCAAATCACCTGGATGTTTGAACCCATTTTGTTCCGAGCTCCACGTTACACATCATCCTGTTTACCCAGTTGCAGTCCCTCCTCCCAGTCTCCAATCCTCTCCGAGATTTCCTGCCTACCTGTCGGAAGGAGAAGACAACCACTGCAGCCAGACGGACATTCTGGTTGTGTGGTTTGTTTTATCCGCCACAGAGAGAGAATCCTCATCTCCTCTGAGCTCCCAGGTGTAATCCCTCTGTGCCGCACGCACTCTGACCCAGAAAGAGGCCGCATCCCCGTGCCACCTCAGAGGCTGGCATTAGAAACACAGCTAACGTCCCCTGATGGTGCCAACAGACTCATTCCCCAGAGGACTGTTAGACGAGTTATTAAACTAGTAATGTAGTTATCGGCTGTTTCCAAGTTAGCCTCACCTCCTTATCTGATGTTTTCTACTTTTGTTTTAAATGTTTTGTGTCACATCAGCCTCGACAGGCATGTGCAGTCACACCACGGTCACCACAAGCCCTTCAAGTGCAAACTCTGCCCCTTTAAATCTGCCTACGTGAGTCGCCTGAAGAGCCACTTGCATAAGGCTCACACAGGTAAACACACACACACACACACACACACACACACACACACACACACACACACACACACACACACACACACACACACACACACACACACACACACACACATTAAGTCACACCTTACAGCTGTGTTGATGAAGTTCAAACAACAACCAGCCATCTAAAGATCCTCCTGCGATCAGGAACTGTTGCGCTCTGAACAAGATGTTCTTACAGAAAGAAGAAAAAACAACAAGGAAGTATTTTCCTGCTGAACCATTTTTGGTAAGGCCATGTTTCAGCCATGGTGCTTCAGCTTCGCACAAAAAAATTGAGCAGGAACAGGAAATAAGTAGCTTTAAACCCATCCCGTGACAAGATTTTGATCAGAGACAATCAGCTGATTAAACTCAGGCTCACCGAGGTGGTTTTTACAGTTTTGTTAGTTTGAACTCTTCTTATTTTTAAAAAGCACTCCTGATTTAAAAAATGTCTAACATTTATTTTCTTGTTCTCCTTCAGGTGAGCAGCACATGTACAGGTGCCTGTCGTGCTCTTTCACCTCTATGACCATCAGCCAGCTAAAGGAGCATTCTCTGAGGGACCACGGCGAGGCTTTGACCCTCACGAAGCTACGGGCTGCCACGCAGGCCGCTCACGCCGCCATCAGGCCCTCGCGCCCGCCCTCCAACGCCGAGCAGACTCACATGGCCCCAGATGGTAAGAGCTCATGCATTTGCTTTAAATAGCTCTGAGATCAAAGGACAAGAAGCAAAACTGAGAGTCCCAGTAACATTTGCAGTTCCGATCACAGATCTTCATATAAAACTTCACTCATCAGGTTGCTTTCAGGTGACAGATTTGAGGCAGTAAAATTCATTTGTACAGTTCACTTTGATCCATTTCTCAGAAATGTGTAGATGTGATAAGTGTTGTGCGTGGTGCTTGGTTTTACAGCTCTGAGTTTTATAAAATGCCAAAATGTTTCTTTTCACTTCAAAACTTTTAGTTTTATTTCAGTGTTTAAATAACTTAAGCTTAAAATATGGCTGCTTTTCAATGTCGGAACCTTTTTTATCTGATGTACTTATGTAACTATGATTTGAAACAACTCAGATTAACTCATCTTTAACCCTTCCACTTTCCTATCAGGTGACCCCACCAGGACAGGTGGTGGCTAAACAGGGTTTAAAGTGTATGCCTTGGCAGGGGTGAAGTGACGCACCCCTTAACTCATTCACTGCCATTGATGACTAAAGTCATCATTTGCATTTTTTTTACTGTGTGGACGTTGGAACGAGCCCCGCACCGTGAGAACAAACATCTCAGCTCTAAAGCCGATCTTCATCCATGTACGTCACACGTCACGTGATCAGGAAGCAGAAAATTGATCAGGAAGCAGAAAATCCATGTGTTAGGAGATCGTTTTGGGCCGTTCCTGTAAAAAAAAGTGAGTCGCGAACTGGAAAAGCTTCTGCCGATCACAATTCAACAACAGATTATGAAAGAACGGATAACGCTCGAAACGCGCGGATTCTTCCTGATGTAAGAGGTGAGTCTCTGCTTTGTTTTGGTTGTTTTGGTGTCGACATCATCCTAGCGCGCAACGTTCTGTGACTCTTACAAAAACAGTAAAAAGGGTGAGAAACGCTGGTAGCAAAGGGCTTTACTGATCAGGAAACGGCTGGCAGTGAATGAGTTAAAAAATATTAAAATACAAAATAAAAATACACAAGAGGTCCATCTGACCCCATTAACAATGCGGGAGGGTTAAAGCCCCATTGCTCAACTTTTACACCTAAATAATGTTTTTAGAAAAGTTTTGGTGACATTCTATCATCAATTATGTTCATTTTCGGAGCCTTGATCGTGTGATGGGGTCCCACATCTGTTTACCGCAATATGCAGTTTTAGACCCGCTGCCTGCTGCCGAAAGTACTGACTGTGTTGCTTTACAGCAGTATCACGTAGACCCCATAGACATGGATATGTAAATGCCCCATTGGGTGCTGGATAGCATAACAGCATCGCCGCCATATTGGATGGGTCTCACTCTCAAAGGCAGTGACTGTAGAAAAGTCCAAAATCAATGCAGAGTGAGCAACTTG
The DNA here is from genome assembly GCF_043380555.1 of Nothobranchius furzeri. Taxonomy (NCBI): domain Eukaryota; kingdom Metazoa; phylum Chordata; class Actinopteri; order Cyprinodontiformes; family Nothobranchiidae; genus Nothobranchius; species Nothobranchius furzeri. The sequence goes on from NC_091746.1 coordinate 57,601,405, forward strand.
TGTCTAGGGATGCACGATATATCGGCATCAATATCAGTATCGGCCAGTATTAGTCATTTTTAACATATCGGCATCGGTCCAATGAATAAAACTGGGCCGATATTAACAACCAATATTTTTCCATCTTGTTTCCATTTGTTTATCTGATTCAGAGGGCGAGGGGGTGATGTGTATTTGTTTATAGTCATGTGACAGTGATTGTAATCGTCTCAAAAGTGTAAATGTGTTTGGTGTGTGTACATAATAACGTAAATTCGACTTGAATCATTTTCATTCTATTTCAAATCTGTTGATTTTAGAAGCAATAATGTCAGCGTATCGGTATCGGCAAATATTGGTTATCGGCCATAAATAACAGTGATATTAACATCGGATATCAGTATCGGCCCAAAAATTTCGTATTGGTGTATCACTTCTTGCGTCTGATTTTGGGAAAAAGCTTGATAAAATGTGTTTTTAGTTGGGTAGCACCTTTTCTCAGTAGAAACTAATGCACTGGAAGTGAATGGAGACTTGGCGCTAGTCCATGGGGCGTCTACATATATATGTCTGTGGTAGACCCGCAGTTTAGAGACTTAAGCAATGGCAAATCCACCAAAGAAAGCTAGAAATTCCTTGTCAGAGGAATCTAGGAAAAGAAAAAGATAGATAGAGCAAGAGCAAAGACCAGAATTAAAATTGGGCCGGCTGGAGAGTTCTTCTTGAAAGAACGGCCTGGACTACGGACTCTGACCTAGCCGTGCTGCTAATGGATAGGCAAGTAATAAATGATTTCACCGGGGTTACTGTGTTTGGTCGGGTTTAAAGTTGTTATACAGCCTTGATAAAACTTTATTCAAGGCTGAAACGCAGCTTTATGTGTTTGTTTGTGCACGCAAGTTGGAAAACTGCCAGTAAACAAGAGAAATTTGATTTTACAAAAGTGACGTTACGCAGCAAGCCTTGAGGGAGTGACAGAGAGCATATATCCACAAAGTTCAGGAATGTGTCTAAATAAGTCTTTATATTTAAGAAAAATCATTGGGTAAAATATCTTTATAACTGTTGCTCCGATTTGAAGCACGAGTGTCGAATTTGACACCTCCCTTTGGAGAGCATGTCCCCTCCAAGGAGACGCCTCTCCTGTAAGCTGATGTGATGCCATGTTTGAGGTGTTTTGGTGGTTTTGCAGCAGCAGCGTTAGCTCGGAGACTCTTCTTGGCAGCAGCTGTCACCTTGCTGCTGGAGCTGTGGAATCTTCCCTGGAGCTGAAGCAGGGCAGCATTTTTCAGTGCACCATCCGCCGCTGTCAGCTGTGCACAACCAAGACAAATGAAGCATTGAGCCAGAGCAGAGCTGACATATTGGATGTCTCCTCGTTGTGCCAGACCAGCTACCTTCATCTGAACGCCTAAGATCCAGACAGAGCAGGTGTTTGTTCTTGGTGATGAAGGTTACCCTTTCATTGCCTCCTATTAGCAGCAGTGTTTACTCAGACATCTCAAAAAGGCTGTTGATAAGCTCACCTGGTTCTCAGTCATTTCTGTGACATCTGCTACATGTTAAAGTAAATGTCTGATTGTGTACCTGCGAAACAGCTGACCCTTCTCTGTGCTTCCTGGCTCAATTACAGACTTAATTTAACCTCTTCATGTTAGCGTTGTCTGTTATGAATAAGCGTAGACGGGCTAAGTGAAGATCATGATACTGTCTCAGTCGTGTACATTTCTCTGCCTTTTCTGCAAAATCGGAAGAAATTCAGAAACTGAATCTCAAAAATTTCAGAAAGAACAATTATTAAATAATATCTTTCCCCTTTTGCCTGCGTTCTCCCACTCCGAGTGCTGAATGAGGCTTTTTTCATATGGGCACATGTTCTATTAGTGTCACTTTGGTTTATTTATTGATGTGCTGGAAGCTCAAAGTAGGACGAGGATATGAGCTCGATCACGGAAATCAGTGTCTCTGGAGGGTGGGAATGAGATGGGAAGGAGGAAGGTACTGCTGACAGTCACAGCTACACTTCTGTAGAGATGAGGAGGTGGGAGCTCTGTCAGACAGGCACGCTTCAGCTTCTGTCTCCTGTTGGCCTTTTAATAAATGTTGCAAACAATCACTCGTTGGAACGGTTTAAAAAATGCAGGTATGTGCTTGGAGGTTCAGAAAAATTCTCTTGCCAAACATCCTAATGGGGAGAAAATTAGATCTGAGGTAAAACAGCCTGCTTAGATGGTTTCAGTGTCCAGATGTTTGAGCGGATGAAAAAAATTCAAGCTGACGTGGACCGAGAGGCCTGCTGTTGTGATGGTTCACAAACCATCCCATAATTCTCTCCATGCATGTTGTAGATTTAGGCAGATTGGCTGTAAACACCAGAAATCTGAGACTGCAGGGAAAACCAGCTCACCCAGACTGACGTAGACTGGATTAACACAACTTGTTGTGAAGTTCCTCTGGTAGACATTGTTGTCGGTGCTCCTGGGAAGCATTTTTGAGCACGCTTCGGGCCCCTCCTCACCAATCAGGAATGGTTCTAATGTTCTATCTGATTGTTTCTAAGCTTGTCCACATGTTTAAGGCCATTCTAACCTTTACCCTGAGGATTTACCACCCAGCTGTGCAAAGGTTGTCTGTAGAGTGTCCACTCCCCGTCGCCAGACAAGAATCTGACTAAACGGCTTCAAGGCGTGCTTCAGAAGAAGAATGGTGGTGCAAACGTGCAGCTGACACATCTGTTGACATGATCTAGTGAAGACAGCCTGTGAAAAACACACCAAAGTGGACTTCATAGGTTTTGATAGAAACACGAGCAATAGAAGAAGAAAAATGACTTGAAATGAAAGATTTTGATTGGTTTAGCTGCATCCTGATGTGCGGATTATTTAATGGGCCAGTTTCACCTAAGGGATTGACTGCCAATCGAACAAGTTTACCTATTTTTCTATATTGCATCGGCCAAGATACCCATTTAGTTGAGCCGATTTAAAGTAAGGCGTGTCTATGGCTATCCAGATAGGAAGTCTCGATATCTAGTCTCAGAAATGAGGCGTTTGTTGCCGTAACGCCGGTTTAATTTAAATTTTACAAGAAGAGGTTCTTTTAATTCTGAGATTCAAGAGTTGATTAAATTCATTGTTAAAAATCAGATTCAGGTTCATGTTGTGCATCTTTTGTTGTTATTAGTGATATTATAAATAAAAACTCAAAGAAATGGCAGCACATCACATGACTAGGGATGGGTACCGAATTCGGTACTTTTTAAGGTACCAACCGAATTCCATAGTACCGACCGAGCACCGATTCACGTCGTTTCAAACGGTGCCTCGTTTCGGTACCCGTCCTTCATAACGAGAACTTGCCAAGACAGCTGCGCATGCACAAGAGCGTTTTGTCGTCGGTCGCTGCGAGCGAGTTGTAAACAGAGCAGCATGGTAGAAAGAACACACGCTAAAGCTTGGGTCCACTTCACTAAATGTGATGGGTAACTGGGTGATGATGAAACCAGCGACAACGATCTAAGTGAGACATCCTCATCTTAATCTGCTCTGGTGGGTAAATATAATTAGCTTGATATGTTAGCTTCTGTTTCGCTAATGGTGCGTTCGATTTCTCCTCGGAACTCCGAATTCCCGACTAGAAGAACATGAACGCGCTCTAAAGTTTGGGTTCACTTTACTAAATGTGACGGGTGATTGGGTGAAGACGAAACCAGTGACAACGATCTAAGTGTGAGGCATCATCGTTTTAATCTGCTCCAGCAGCTAAATAAACTGGTTAAGATAACGTTAGCTTGATATCTTAGCTTCCATTGCTACCATTGTTATCAGCTAATGGTGCGTTCACTTTCTCCTCGGAAATTCTTACTTCCCAGTAGGAAAAATCAAATGAAAAAAGACAGCAAAAGGAATGAAGATACACAGTAAATTTAGTTCACATTAAAGATGTTTGCTTCAGTTTAATTATCAGCTTATAAAACTACAAGGACGATGTTAATACAAACAGTTGAATGTTATTTATCGTGATATTTATCAAATATTGTTATATATTGAGAAAAAAACATATTTAATTATAAAAGAGCATTAAAATAATAAACACTCAAAAGTATCGAAAATTGGTACCGTTAAGTACCGGTATCGATTCGTAGGTACTGGGAATTAGTACCAGATCGATTCAAATGTCAAAGGTACCCATCCCTACACACAACACGCTGTGGCCAGAGACAGGTTCAGGAGTTGTACAAATGCTTAGTGAGTGGTTGGGGTTACATGACCGTGACCTCTACACATCGGCATCAGCAACAGAAAAACCCTTATGGGTTGATGTCTAGTTTCAACACATGTGGAAGAATGAGTTTTCCCCTGTTTCTGTCTTTTAGATCCATTGTACCTGGAGCCAGCAGATGTCCGCCAGCAGCTCAGTCATTACAAGCTGGCGTCCCGTGGCAACACGTCTTCCAGCCCCAAATCCGCTCTCACAGCGGTGTTCGACAGTCGTCCAGAAGTCGTCCTCACGTGCGAGTTCTGTGAGTTCAGCTCTGGATACATGCAGAGTCTCCGTCGGCACTACAGGGACCGCCACGGTGGCAAGAAGCTCTTCAAGTGCAAAGACTGCTCCTTCTTCACCTGCTACAAGTGAGACGCTTCGCTGCACGTTTGCATTCCGAATAAAGCTTCCAAACGTGTGTTAAAATAAACAAATTACTGTTTTTTAAACAGGAATAACTTCACGATGCACGTGGATGCGGGTCACAACAATAATTTACCTGAGGAGATTTCTAAAGAGCTGCGCTGCCCTCTCTGCCTCTACCACACCAAACACAAGAGCAACATGATCGACCACATCATTCTGCACAAAGGTGGGAGTTCACCCATGTTTGTTCAGGAATTAGGTAAGAACAATAGTCGTTTTTTTTTTTGTTTGTTTGTTTGTTTTAAATCTCAAAGCTGCCTTTTTTTCATTTTATGGCTCTTCCTGAGCCTCAATGCTGAAGCGCTTTAGAAAAACTCCTAAACGTCAGCAAAAATGAAAAGATAATTGATAACAAGGCAAGTTTTATCTTAGGTTATTGCAACAAAAGCCCATATTCTATAATCAGAAGTTATTTGGTGATTTTTAAGGTTTTATGTTCCTTAGGAGTCTGTATTTGTTTTATTTAGAAGTTTTTTCTAGCAGATATTTGAAATACTGCTACATTTTTGCACTTGGAGCTATGTTGCCTTGAATGGTTACATTAATAAATATGTGTGTATGTATATATATATATATATATATATATATATATATATATATATATATATATATATATATATATATATGTGTGTATATACATATATATATACATATATATATGTGTATATACACATATATATATCTATATATATATACATGTAGCCTTGCTGCTTTTACAAAGCTTTTGTATTTGCATATTTTATGATGTTTTATATAAAAACGACTCCTACTTTTTCCCTAGATGGTAGCAGAAGCTAATATTTTACTGCTTTTAATGTAAAATCCAGACGTAAACGTTAACGGTTCACTTTGCATGAAGAGTGGAATCATGGAAAACTTCTGTTCCTGCATTTTTTGTTGGCCTGGAGTCTCACTGGTTGCCTGGCAACTCCATAGTGACGTCTAGACTCCAGGAAGTCGCCTCTTCCCGCTCTTATCCACAACAGTGCATCACATGTATTCAGAAAATTTCATCTGTTGTGTTTCAATGTTGCATCCTCAGCCCATGCAGCTCTTCCTCCCCTCTCCCCCACTTACTCTCATTAATCCCTTTTTCCTGACTCCTCCTACAGAAGAGCGCATGGCTCCTCTGGAGATCAGCCGATCGAAGCTGTCTCGCCACCTCGAGGGCCTGGTGTTCCGCTGCCACAAATGCACCTTCACTTGCTCCAGCGACCAGGCGCTGCAGCTCCACCTGCAGAAGCATGATGAGATCAAGCCCTACCAGTGCCAGCTCTGCTACTATGACAGCAGCCGCCAGAACCAGCTGGAGGAGCATCTGCGCCTTGAGCACAAAGTCAGTTAAGAGAACAGACTAGTACAGATTCATCTTATTGTCTATCGTAGGCTCCATCCCGCAGATCTGCTCAGTTACCAAAAACCATTTCTAGTCCATGCAGTTGAAATTTTTGTTGTTTTAATTAAAAAGTCATGATTAAAATACATTTTTGCTGATTTTGATGTTGTCAGTCATTTAAATGTGTTCATTAAAAGTCTAAACTGAAAACGTTCGTCCCGTTTCTGATTAGGTCATCCGTAACTTTGAGCTGATGGGCCGAGTCAACCTGGACCAGCTGGAGATGGTAAACGAACAAGGCAGCAGCACAGATGATGAAGAGGAGCAAGGAATAATGGAGATAGTCGAGGATGGACAAGCCTCTCTGGAGGAGGAAGAAGAGGAGGAGGAGCAGGAAGAGGAGGAGCTGGTGGACGATGATGACGACGGGATGGAAATTATTGAAAACATGGAAGATGACCAGGAAGAGATGGATGGTAAAGACATAGAGGATGACATCAGAGAGGAGGACAATGAGGGGGAAGAAGAAGAGGAGCAGGAGGAGGAGGAGGAGGAACAGGAAGAGGAAGAGGAGGAAGTGGAACAGGAGCAAGAGGTCAAGGAGGTGGTGCAGGAGAAATCCCCCACCCAGCAAGGTTATTCAAATAAAATCTAAGTAGCTTTACATTGGACATACTTCCTGTATTCTAAATGGCTTATTTAAACTTCATTTCCCAGAAGTCCTTGCATCTCCCAGCAGCACTGGCTCTGGGCCAAACAGTGGAGAGAAGCGTCTTCCTTGTGAGTTCTGTGGTCGCTGCTTCACCAACAGCCTCGAGTGGGAGAGGCACGTCCTTCGACACGGCATGTTAGTACTCTTCTTCTCTCCTGTGTGTGTGTGTGTGTGTGTGTGTGTGTGTGTGTGTGTGCGTGTGTGTGTGTGTGTGTGTGTGTGTGTGTGTGTGTGTGTGTGTGTGTGTGTGTGTGTGTGTGTGTGTGTGTGTGTGTGTGTGTGTGTGTGTGTGTGTGTTGAAAATGTTGTCCTTCTGAGTGAATATTTGAGTAACCAGAGGTTTTTGTGCTTTAAAGAGACAATATGCCACTTTTTCATATTTTTAAATCATTTTCTTGAGCCAGTATGTGCTAAATGACCCTTTACAGCAGGGGTATTCTACTCCAGGCCCGGAGGGCCGGTATCAAGCACATTTTAGTTTTAACTCTGTTTCAACACACCTGATTTCAATCAGCAGGTGATTAACAGGCTTCTGCAAAGTCTGATGAGCTTCTGCACAGGTGATTCAACCACTGAATCTAGTGTATTGGAGGTGAAAAATCTGTAAAACATGCTGAATACCAACCCTCCAGGCCCAGAACTGAACATCCCTTCTTTACAGTGTTAATGAAAGGCCACCCAGCCTCTATCGCCCCCTGTGGCCAGAATATTCCACTCCGGTCTGTTGGAGCCATAGGTTGGAGCTGACGTACCAGGCGCTGCAGTCTGGTTCTAGCATGCTTCCTGCCTGTTTTAGATCGTGAACACAACTGATTTGTTTAAAGTTTCAGTTTTTTAGCAGATCTTTATAGATTCTGATAGACATGCACCGATTAGGCCTTTTAGGCCGATTACAATTTTTAATAATTATAATTGTTTTTCCCAGTCAGTTTCTACTGATTTGTATTAATTACTAAAAGCTGCGGTCAACAGTATACATTTTCTTCCCAATTTATGTTAAAGTTGTAAATGTTTTCTAGCTAAAAGATTCCAAACAAGGGATTTTTCTGGTCACTATACCTCTACTACACTGCCCGGCCAAAAAAAAAAAAAAAAGTCTCCACCTGGATTTAACTAAACAAATAGGTCCAAGCCTCCTATTGGATAATGCACGTATGCTGCATGGGTGATTTTCTTTCAGCTGACAACAAGTTATTTAACCCCAATGGGTGCAATGAGCTGCATCTCATTTCTTAAACAACCAAGTGGAAAGACAAATCTGGTGGTCATGGAAAAGATGTTAGTCTGTGTGAGAAGGGTCAGATCATTGGCATGCATCAAGCTGAGAAAACATCTGAGGACATAGCATAAATGACTAAAGCTGGGCTAAGAACTGTTGAACGCATTAATAAAACTGGTCTGATGAGTCTAGATGGACCCCGTTCCAGAGTTATGGTGCATCAGGGTAAGAAGAGAGGCAGATGAAGTGATGCACCCATCATGCCTAGTGCCTACTGTACAAGCCTGTGGGGGCAGTATTATGATCTGGGGTTGCAGCAGGTGGTCAGGCCTAGGTTCAGCAACAGGATGTGCTCCAAGAATTAGGTTCCATCTTCCTTGATGGCATGGGCATATTCCAAGATGACGATGCCAGGATTCATCAGACTCAGATAGTGAAAGAGTGGTTCAGGGAGCATGAGACATCATTTTCACACATGGATTGGCCACCACAGAGTCCAGACCTTAACCCCATTGAGAATCTTTGGGATGTGCTGCAGAAGGCTTTGTGCAGTGGTCAGACTCTAACATCATCAATGCAAGATCTTGATGGAACCTTAATGCAACACTGGATGGAAATAAATCTGGTGACGTTGCAGAAGCTCTTCAAAACAATGCCACAGCGAATGTGTGTCATAATCAAAGCTAAAGGTGGTCCAAAAAATAGTGTGTGTGACCTTTAGTTTCGGTGGCGACTTTATTTTGGCCGGGCAGTGTGTTTAGTATTCTAAACGCCTAATTGCAGGGTAGAATTGTTTGCATACATAAAACCAACTAAAACAGCTACAGTATATGTTGATTTTTACTATTTGCCCTGTTCATTTATTTAACTTTCAATCTTCAAAACATAAAAACATCAATTAAAGACATTTCCTGATAAATGTAACCCCCTTACAAATTTACTGACAGCTACCACAGAGTCATCCTAACCCGCATCAGAAACATGCTGTTGGCATTCATTTGCTATGTTTCTGCAATGCTGATGCCCACAGACTTAAAACAACAAACAAAGCACTTTGCTCTGGTGCCTTCCCAGACCAGCAAACAAAGAGATATTTCAGCAGAAAATTGAGATGCTCCACAAAGATCGTCCTGAGCTTGGTTGGACTTTGAAGGAGATATTTTGTTCAAATAACTAACATTTGTCCTGGTCCATGAACACATCGCCTGTAATCAGTAACAGATCTCCCATGTTTAAGTTTTGCTTCCAGACTCATCATGATTTTAAAGTTCTAATCAAAGGTCTTGAAGAGAAATCAAATTGGACAAAACAGCTTGAATGGGTAAATCTGTATCCTCCTTGCTTTGTGTCTCCCCGCCATCTTTAGGGGGGTTAACAACAGTCGCCTGGACACCAGCGGCACCTCGGCAGTGGACACCTCAGCATCATCTTCCACAGGCTCGTCTGTGCTCTCAGACTCACGACTGGACCCAGCCAGCAACAGCAAAGAGGATGAAACCACCGCTGGTCTATCACTGACAGGTCAAAGCCAGCTTGGGGAAGACAAAGAAATGCTTTACACCAAAAAGGATCACCAGTCTGACTGAACTGATCGTGGGACCTTGGGATGCTGTGCTAGGACACGAGGAACGTCAGCGCTGAGTCAGAAGGAAACAAGGAGGCTGAAACTTTAAGAAAAGTGACTTTTTCTATCAGTTGGTGCATTAGTAGATTTTAGGTGTTATATATATATAAGTATTAGGTTGTGCTGCATAGGTTGAGCTCTTTAAATGGGCAGTCCCGTTGGACAGATCTTAATATATTGGTAACCAATAGTGAACAGAACTCTTTATTGCTGACATTCTGGTCAAATCTGCAGTGAAAGATCCCACCTCAACAAAAACTAAGCTATTTATGAAGACTATTGTCCAAACTGATGAACTAAATTCAGCATTTTATTATTTCAAGCACCTTTTTACTGTAAGCTCCACCCCACTCAAACAAAACAGGGGTTCTGTGACTTCACCCAAACAAACAATATATGAGAGCATTTACAACAGCCCACTAAAGAGCTACCGGTTCTTATTCTTGGTGAAATTTGGGACTTCTTTTATCTCCTTTTATTCATCTTTGTGGTTCATGTGTGGAAATGTTCCTTTAAAGAAGAATTGCACCTTATCTATTTTAGTAAAATCACAACTAATGTTTTCTTCATTGTAGAGATTTGAAACGTTTGCCCCCAGTTTCTGTAGCAAATTGCTATATTCTACATCCCTTTATATTATACTAAGTATAAGCCTTCAACCTCTGATGCTCGGCTCGTTTTACTGTACTGTATTTGTCTCTGTCACTGATGAAACCATAGGAAAAAACCCTCCGTTTTTGTGTCATATTTATTAATCCAGTTTACCTAATCATGAAAACACTGAGTTTATCCACATCCATTCAGATTTAGCCTAGAACTGAACAGATTTTAACAGCATGGTCTCTTAATAAAGGTTACACTTGTCTTTTTCGCTGCTCTGGATCAGACTGGTTCAGTCCACCTCGGCTGTGTTTTGATACCGTTGAGTTAGTGCCTTAAAATGCAACTCGGGCCCACATAATACATGAACTTCTGTAAAACTAGTACGATTTGGGTTTAAGTATAACCCAACAAAGTTCATTTGTATCTGTGTAAAAAGTTATAAATAGTCTTACCTGCTGATAGAAATTTGAGCAAAATCTATTTCGAGACTCGGGTCTGTTGTGGCTGGACTAACAAGCTAACCCTAGCGGTGTCGAGCCAATTTTACTCCTAATTTGAATATTTTGTAGTGGTTTATGGAAACGATATTTTGCAAACCTGTAGGGTGTTTTAAAGGTGATCTTACATGGTTATATACAGTTACAGAGCTAGCTAGATGTATCACTTCCTGTTAAGAGTTTACCACTTCCTGTCAGATTTTCATCGAACTCCACAGGAATATGAAATTTAAAGCAGGTGTACAGGTTTCAAAAACTGTGTTTTCTGTAAAGTGTTTTCTGCGCTTATATGCTTTAAGATGAAAGACAGGTGATTTAGCCCGGCTAGCCGTTAGCTAATCTGTCTTGGTAGAACAAATCGGTTTCTCAAAAATGAGGCCAATTTGGGCATAAACTCGCTTAGAAAATAGGATCTGAAAAGTCCTTTTAAAACTATGGCTTCAAGAAGATGAATTTAATTTTAGACATATGAAGGATTCTGCTCCGAACCACATCAGTAGAACTGAGTGGTTTTTGTTGGTTGTGCTAACGGCTTTTAAAAGGTGCATCAGTTTCATACCAAGACGATAACGATGAAAGAATACATTTGTGAGCTTTTATTTACGAGCATCTTCTTGTCATTTGAATTTTCGACAGTGTTTGGTACGTTCTGCTGTAGCCCGCTGTCCAGTTGTCATCCACTGAAAAGACAAGTGTAAACCAAGCAGGAAGTCCCGAACATCTTCTTCACACACATCAAAGACTGACTTTTAAATGTTTTTTTTTAAATCAGCTGTTACATCTCATTATGTGTTGATAAGCACGTTCTTATCTTTTAACAATAGGTTATCTTATTGATTTATCATTTTAAATAAGCAGAGATTGTATTTGTTGGACGTTGCTGCTTGAATACCCTAAAGCCTTATGAGAAATGAACAATTCACTAAAATATATTTGAACACCATTTCAGTTTTTTAAATCGAATTCCACAAAGATTAATTAATTAGCCAGATTATCGTTAATCTGGAAAAATAAATAGTCTGATTGCTCTGGTGTGTAATTTGTAGCGGAGCACAACTTTAATGTTGCCGTGTTCTCGGTACCAAAACATTTTAAGAAGCCTGCTGTGTTTGCTGCTGTATTCGTCCTTAATGAAAAAGATTTAAAAATGAGTTTTGGGGCTGTAGAATCTTTGGATTATAGTTCTACGGTTCACACCCAGGACGTGTCTGCAGCCACGTTTAGGAAAAGAAAAACGCAACAGAAAAGATTGTTTCCTTTAGTTGTTTTAATAATATAATGATAGCTTACCTTTATGGGCTTTGAGTCCTAAATCCAACATACTGTAACTGTTGTACCACATCTGGTTAAAAATGTCTTGAGCTGAGAACGAACAGAAAAACAACGCCTGATGTGTTTGTTCAAAGCTCTACATAACAGAAGATGTACGCTGCTCTTCACTGATAAACAAACAGGGTTTTTTGTGAAGAATTAAACTGATGGCAAAGAAAGACGAGACGGTTCCTCTGGGAGCGTTTTTACCTGAACTGTTTACGTCCTCCTTTGACCATCTGGGTTTGTGCTCGGCCTTCAGATGAGATCAGAACCTACCACGTCTAGAACTTCACCTGACACTCGGCTGTCTTCTGCTTGTGACCAGAAAAGGGAAACTTGTTCCACACGTAGCAGGTGAAGATAGCACTTCTTATCTGACACCTCAGTCCTCAAAATACCTTAAAACCAGTCAAGTCAGTGCTGAATATGAAACTGTTTTTATGTTGTTTCTTTGTTTTTGTCGTTTCCTTTGCAGAACTAGCCTGTATCTCCCTTAAAGTCGAACCTTTTGAGCGTAGTTGTTGTAGAAATGAGCTTTTGTGAGGCAGCTCGTTGCCTCCAACCAGATGGAGACGATGAATTGGGACAATCTGGTAACGAAGCTGTCAGCCTGACATTCTTTGTTGTTCTGTGATCATTTTACTAAAAAAAAGACTATGAATCTTTCACTGTGTGCAGTCTCTAGACTGTAATATTCCCAGTTTACCAAACATGAACCCCCTGCTGAAGACACACTGGATACTTGTAAATATGTTTAGTTTGTTTCCAATGCATTTCTCTTTTCAGACTGTTGTCTCCTTAATTTGAAACTAGAATCTCTCCTTGCCTTTTTTTCCTATGAATTTGATTACCTGATGGTGGGTTGTGATGTTGCCTAGAATGATTGTTTACAATTTTATTCCATTTATCTCTGGATATTCTGTAAATATTGTAATTCATTGTCTTTTTTTAACTTGATAATAAAGTTATCAGATAACAGTTTATCACGCTTCTCTTTGTTCTCTCAGCCATCCTTTGAAATGGTTTGGTCTTTTGGCAAACACCAACCTGAACAAATCTAGCCACCTTCCTCTAGACCAGTAAGACAAAGGAAATGGTGATTGATTTTCAGAGAAACACTCCTCCTCACACACCGGTAAACATCCAGGTGCACACATTGAGGTGGTAGATACCTTTAAGTTCCTGGGTTTTCATTCAACAGTAAACTGAAATGGTCCCGCAACACAGATGCTCTGTATAAGAAGGGCCTAAGTTGCCTCCACCTCCTGAGGAGGCTGAGGTCCTTCAGAGTTAATTCCCATCTACTAAAATCCTTTTATCAGTCTGTTGGTGGCTCTGTTATTCACTCTTGTGGTCTGTTATGGTGCAGGCAGCTCTGACCAAGGCAGAAAGAGACTGAAGAAGCTAGTTTATCCCTCCCACTGTCTTTATGGGTGACCCCACGAGGAAAGTTGACCATTGAGCAGGATTGATGGTTTATCCCTTGAGGTCCACGTGGCAGGGGTGAGGTGGTGCTCACTCCTCACCCCTGCCACGTGGACCCAAGGGATAAACCATCAACCCTGCTCAATGGTCAACTTTCCTCGTGGGGTAACATCCATTAGGACAGTGGGAGAGTTTTAAAAAGCTAGCTTGTTTCTGGAGGACGTGTGTGAAAGGAGGATGTTGGCATAGATATCCTCCATCTTGGAACACCCCTCCACCCCCGTCCCACTGTGGAGGCCATGGACAGCTCTTTTAGTGGCAGATTGAGACACCCAAGATGAAAAACAGAACACTACCTTAGGTCATTAATCCCCTCTACAGTAAGAGTGTGAAACTCCTCAGTTTAACTGGTACTGGCATTATCCTGTTACACTTTAACAGCTATAGTCAGTATGTGTGAAATACGTGTGCAATACCCAGATGCACATTTGTATTTCTGTGTCTTTTATGCTGGAAAAAAATGTCTATATTCATTTTGCAATTGCTAAAGGGTTGCAGTAATCACAGACTGCTTTTGAGTATTTACATGTATGTGTATGTGCCACCTTATGAGTGAATTTTCCCGCTTTTGAATCTATTCTATGTAAAGAAGGGGATGATTTAGATGTAGAGATCTAAAACATTGGTCCTTTTAAGGTGCACAACACTAGACTCAAAAGGAAAATGTCACCCATGGATGGATGCATGGATGGATCAATGAATGGATTGAAGGATGAATCCACGAATGGATGCATGGATGGATGAATGAATCCATGGATGGATGCATAGGGTGCGGAGCTCAGACATTCGGGAGAGACTCGGAGTAGAGCCGCTGCTCTACTCCGAGTCTCTCCCATGGATGAATGGATGGATGGATGAGAACATGTAATGTCTGACCGAAACATCTGGACCAGCAGCAACAGAAATTCTAAATTCAACAGACATATAATTTTCTCCACACATATATTTAATGTGAGCTCCTCAAACCACCATGAAGAAAAAACAGACGTCTGAGTCTGTTTTCACTGCAGCCTGCTTTGTTTGGTACAGATGGATCACCATTTGGTGCTGATCAATCCCAGAATGATTCCATGTTTGAGTTTGGTGGGCACTTTTCTCCAACGCAACCGTTCGTTAATTTCACTCATCCAGTAAAATAATGCAGTGTGTGATGCTGTAATCCCAAAGGCTTTGTTTTAAGGGATCATTATCATCTGATGATAACAGATGGATGAGTCAACCAGGACGCTGAGCCGAGAAGACGTCAGTGAAGGTAAAACATCTGACAGAAAAGACTTTGTACATCTTCTCCAGAAATTAAAAGAAATTTTCAGTAGCACGTTTATTTATTTTTTTCAGAGACACAAGGACTGATCCCTAGAGCTGGTTGCAGCAGATTACCAGGAACAGCCAATAATAGACTGCACCTTGTTCACAGGAAATAGCATTGGGATGAGAAGGCCTCTGAGTGGCCCTCACTCTGTTCCACCCTTGGTTTCTCTCTGCTCTCCAGCTCCACTCCCTGCAGGAGCTCTGCCCACCAAAAGCCACAACTACCACCGTGTGCTTGTGCGCGGAACACTGTGGCGCTTTTCACCCAGAATATAAATCCAGGAGAACAGCAGCTTGTTACGTCTGCTTTTAAATTTTTATCAGTGCACTGGAATTCTCTTTTTACTAATATCTGCTTTTTTCTCATGTCCTCTACATGTCTTATCTTATATTTTTGAGGGGGCTTGAGTTTTGATTTCACCTGTCTAACATCATCACTTAAAAATATCTCCAAGTCACCAGAGATCAGACAGTAATCTCTTCAGCTCACCACTTCAGAGGAGGCAGACTAACGACCCCTGGAGACAGGAGAGAGAGGCACATCTGGTGGGGGTGGGGTGCTGTGCTGAGTGGAGCAACACAAGGAATGTCTGGTGTGTGTGTGTGTGTGTGTGTGTGTGTGTGTGTGTGTGTGTGTGTGTGTGTGTGTGTGTGTGTGTGTGTGTGTGTGTGTGTGTGTGTGTGTGTGTGTGTGTGTGTGTGCAAACTCAGGCCAAGGCCAGGGAGGGCACTGCTTCTTTTTTGATGACTGGATGGCGGGGGTGGACTGAGTGGAGACAGAGGAGAATGTCAGGACATGAGACAGGCAAGAAGGACGAAGACAGGGTGAGGATGGACAGATTTAAATGTGCAGGGTAAAAGGGAACGATATGAGATTTTGGGAACACAATGACATCCCTGAGCTCAACTCGACGGTTTTCCTAGAGACAATTCTGGAACATATAAAGGATGGAAGTAAACAAAGATGTTTTTACTTCTGAAACAATCTCTGCCTTGAGACAAGAGTGAAAACACACACAGCTCGGCCAAAAAGATGTCGCCACAAAAGTAAAAAGGTCACACGCTCTTATAGTTCCACCTTTAGATTTGATTACGACACACATTCGCTGTGGCATTGTTTTGAAGAGCTTCTGCAACGTCACCAGATTTATTTCCATCCAGTGGTGCATTAAGGTTCCACCAAGATCTTGCATTGATGATGGTGGAGTCTGACCGCTGCACAAAGCCTTCTGCAGCACATCCCAATGATTCTCAATGGGGTTGAGGTCTGGACTCTGTGGTGGCCAATCCATGGGTGAAAATGATGTCTCATGCTCCCTGAACCACTCTTTCACTATTTGAACCCGATGAATCCTGGCATCGTCATCTTGGAATAATGAATTTTCTGACAGTGCCTTGGACTGTCTACAAAAACAGCTTCAAAACGGAAATATCAAAATAAACCAAACACCATATAAAGGACAAAGATATAAACATTTAAAAATCAGTGAATCTTCTTCCACTTCAGGTGTTTCCCTTCAGGTATCTCCATAACAAATCATCTGTCTCCATTCAGTCTTCTCACTCCTCTACCCAGCTAATACCAACGAAGTTCATGACCTCTGTCGCTGCATCCATAAACCTCCTTTTTGCTCTTCCTCACAGCCTCTTTCCTGGTGGCTCCAACCTCAGCATCCTTCATGTCTCTCCTCTGGACATCTCAGTCTGGCCTTTGGCTGTATAGCACTAAAAAAATTGGCTATATGTAAGAATGCATTAAAGAAATAATTAAATATCCAGTGTATTCTTCTGGGGAAAACTGTTCTGAGTCCTTTAAAAAATACAAATGAACGTAATATTAACTAATCACAAATTACTTGGCTTTGGACTTTTTAAAAACTTTTGTAATAATATTCTGAAATGTAAAATAAATCACTATGACATATTTATCAGCATTTAAATACAATGAAGCTGGATGGCACTCAGACGGTGTGTTTGGCACAGCAGACATAAAAAATACAAGAGAAAATGTAGCTATAAAAATAAATCTTTACTGTAAAAAAGGGAGAAAGCTGTCCCTCAGCCTGCTGTTTGTGCTTTTGAAGCTTTAATAATGCCTACTAGACAGCAGGACTGTGAGTTATTATAACTTATCCTAGCCATCCATCAACACTATCAGAGTTGTCTCCAAAAAGACTCAGACATTTTACAACTTATTTAAATATTTTGAGAATATTTAAGTAGCTTTTCGTTGTTACTAATAAAATAATCCAACATATGGTTGTTAGTGGGTCTTTCACAGTGTGCCCATTTGTATTTGTAGATTCAAAAATGATGAAAATGTCTGATAAAAGCAGAAAAGCACGCTGCTCTTCGTAGGCACACCGCTGGGGGCGCTGCCTAGGTCGCCGGAGTCTGAATATCTTCCGTAGAAGAAGAAAACCGAAAAGTCATGGCAGCTGACAGTTTGCAATGAGCCAACAAAAAACAAATGTAGACTCTTAGAAGTTGTATTTACGAAGTTTAAACTTAGACTGGGAGTGAAACTTATCCGAAAACATGCTGATAACTTTGAAGACTTTACAACAGCAGACGTTCAAAATTGACATCGACGAAGAAGAAACGGTGAGATTTACACATTTGTGAAGGGGTGGTGTGGGAGTGGATATGTCCTGGAAACGAGGACAGGTTTTAGAGAGGTTTGTGTAAAACACGAAATAGTAATTGTGTAATTGCGTCGTTAGGTCCTGTAATATCTGCTTTCAATGTCCCATTCAGAACAGATGATTACTATTAGTGCGTTTTGAGCAGAAAATAAAGTGTTGTCAGCAGTTAGCCCTAGCCCGCTAATCAACATTCCAGATGTGGATGTTTACTTCGCCCACAAGTTTTGCTTTCATTATGCTTTTATACTGTTGTTTTTGTTGATTTTGTCGCTATAAATCCTTCTTGTATTATTAAGTAGAGCCAAAATCTATTTTATGTTCAAAAGAAATGTTTATAACCTGGTTGGATTTGTCTTATGTGTGAGAAGTACTAAGTCTGACTGGTTTTATTGACTTGTTAGCACTTATTTCACACTTTGGACTTTATTTTTTTCTTGTTGCAGTTAGACTTTGCCGCCGTGATGGAAAGGTCTGGGAACGTTGGTGTCAGAAAGGTTTATGGATCTTTTCATTTCCTTTACAGGTGAAGACATTAAAAGAGAGGATTGAGCTGGAGAAAGGAAAGGATCATTTTCCAGTCGCAGGACAGAAACTGATCTATGCTGGTAGGAGATGAGTCCTAACTGGAATAACCCTCATTTTAAATGAATAGATTATTTACTCTTTTTTTCTGTTTATGCCAGATGTTAGAATTCTCACAATAATCAGAGTAAATCATAATTTACTAAGTGTTTTCAGAAGAGCATCACAGGTTTTTTTTACCAGCAGGATCTCCTCTGTTTGATGCCTTTTCAGACCTTAAAAGATTTTCATGGCCAATATGAAGACACTGTCCACATTTCTGCATGTCACTCAGTGAATGCACAACATTTCTGAACCTAAATCATTTTTTAACCAACTCTTGAATATTCATTTTGCTCACTATTTAGTGTTTCAATCAAAGATTTAACAAAAGTTAAACAAATAAACTGGCCAGGTGTTAAAGCAACACTAAATAAGTTTCCCTGCTTCTCCCTCCTACTGGTTGAAAGTGGAATTACAACTATCTTAAACAACCCTGCTGCAGTCTGCTGTAGCTAGCGCTAACAATGAGCTTATGCTAGCAGAAGCCAGCTGATACTAAAATAAGCCACGAGTTAAAAAGATCCACACCTTTGGACAACAAACATTATTACTTACAAGTCCATTAGCAATAAGCCAGGTCACTAACAGTCCCGTGATTTCGTAGACTTCTTCAGCTCCCTCAAACTAGTGTAGGCCATGTTGATGTTCACTTTGGTTTTAGCTCTTGCCTCCAAAGTATCTCTTACTTTTACTACCATGCTCCAACATGATGCCAATAAAAAAGCACAATTTCTCTTGTGCTTTTATTGGCAGCTGTAAAACTGAAAGAGCTAACTGCTAGCCTTTATATTAGCTACCGGCAGAGTAAACGACTATTACCGTAAAGCAGGTTAAGGCCTCCCACTGGTGTTCCTGGCCGAGCCACAAAACTGTTAAAGGCATTTTCTGGTCAGCAGAGGCTTACCGAGTGGTGTCCAATGTAAAATTGCTCAAGTTTCTGGCTGAAGAACCACTGAAACCAGTTTGAAAGCAACAGCTTAAGATGTTAAAAAACCCTTTAGTGTTGCTTTAATAGACAAAACAGGTGAATAAACTGAAATGCCAGTTGACATTGCATTAGAGTGTTAATTAAGTAGATGATTTCAGGAAGTATAGGTGTAAATAAGCAGCATCACCGGGCTGCCCACAGATGTGCCGGACTTTAAATCAGCTCTACTAAAGAGGTGTATGGGCTTATGTGTAAAAATTGGTAAATATTGGCCCGATATTTCAGTGTATCCCTATTTTAGATCATAAATATGTTCTATCTGGTTTAAAATGAATCATTTTGCTTCGAAACCTGAATCATTAAAGCCAGTCAGTTACATTTAGCTCCTCTCTGTTTCTTCCTAGGTAAAATCCTCAACGATGACTCGCCTCTCAAAGAATACAAAATCGATGAGAAGAACTTTGTGGTGGCCATGGTGACAAAGGTTTGAGAAACCGTGATGATTTTTGCAATTCAGCTTTAATTGTTTAATTTTGTTTTTTTTTTATTTTATGGAAAGATCTTTAGCTTTTGACAGAGACCACTGACCGCTCTGCCAACTTTTTAGAGTCAGGAAACAGACTTCTGGAAACGATCACACATGTTTGCCTCACGCTTGACTTTTGTCCTTCGCTGCATGATCTTGCCTTCTCACATCCTGTTTAAGGAAACCTTTTCCAGGCTGTGCATCGACTCCCAGTCTGTAGCTGTGCTGCTGGAAGAGATTTTTGTCTCTAATCAGAAAGAAAAACCCTTCATTACTGCTGCTCCTTCTATATAGTATTTCTTTCATATAAGCAGCCAGGATGGTGCTTCATGTTTGTGCTGAGTCATGGATCCCCAGTGGCCATTTGGTGTATTTCAGGTTCATTCAGGTTCTTTTATATTGATTGCTAAATCTACTAAAATCATCATCTTGGGATAAAAATCCCACCAATCCACTTATTGTCAGTTTAGAATGACATAAATGCAAGCTTAAATGGTTTTAATGGATTTTGTATTCATTTTAGCTGAGTCATTCTGAAAGAGCAGACAAGCAAAAGCAAAACCCAGAATTATTATTTCAGTTACATTATGATGAAAAATGACAGAAACTGCATTTTTACTGCCTGAAATTTGTTTTGCAGCCCAAAACCACCTCCGTGGCCTCACAGACGCCATCGGCTGCTGCAGCAACTCCAAACGTTGAAGCTCCTCCGGTGCCTCCTGCTTCCTCACCCAGTGCAGAAAAACCAGCAGAACAACCCTCTTCTGACGAGAAACCAGAGGAGAAACAGTCTCCTGCTGCAGAACCTTCCTCCACCAGCGTCGGGTAAAGATCAATGGATGTTTATCTGATGGAAATGACAGTTGGGGTATGACTCACCCAAAGTGTGTTTCTCTTGTAGAAACTCAGAAACGTCCACAAGCACAAACTTGATCAGTGAAGCTGTTTCTACTCTAGGTAAGAATGCTTCAGTGCTCTTTACAGTCTAAAAATGGAGTTCAGACTTGTGTTATTGCATTTGTTTTTCCACATGTAGATGCTGACCTTTTTCTGTGTGTGTGTGATAAGTGTGAGAGGGTGAATTCTTAAACATGTGTTGGATATTCAGATGATTATTAAGCAGACTGTTGCCACTCAAATCTAAAGCAATAAATACGTGTTTCCAGCTTCTCCCTCCTACTGGTTGAAAGTGGAATTACAACTGTCCCAAAACAGCCTGCTGCTGCTGCCAACGTAGGGCTGGGCGATATGTCCTAAAATCAATATCACAATATATTGAGGATTTCACCTCGATAACGATAAATGGACGATAACTACAGGTATGCGCAGAAACAAAAGTTGTCCACTAGATGGGGCTGTCCCAGTGTCCCATGTATTAGTTCAGTCACATTTTTATGTGACTCAAGGTGGTACAGCTTCTTAAAGAGACATGAATGTTGCTAACCTACACACATATTTTGATTTTTTTTTTGTTATCAAATTTATTGACATGGGAAAAATTCTCGATAAGTCAGAAATTTTGATAATGATAAATTTTCGATTTATCGCCCAGCCCTATGCCAAAGCTAACAACCAATGAGCTAATGTTAGCACAAGCCAACTAATGCTAAAATAAGCCAAGAAGTAAAACGATCTATGCTGTCGGACAGAAATTATTAATATTTTGAAATCCAGTAGCAACAAAGCCAGGTCACCATCAGTCCATGATTTCATAGCCTCATTTAGCTCCCTGACGCTAGTGTAGGCTGCACTGATGTTCACTCTGGTTTTAGCTCTTTGCTTTGCCTCTAAAGACATTACTCTCATACTCTTACTTCCAGGCTCTGCACTGATGTCAAAAAAATAAATCAAAATTTTTGTCATTTTCCTGTTGTAAAGCAGGTAGAAAACTCCTCCTAGTGTTCCTACAAAACCACAAAACTGTTAAGTGCCGTTTCTGGTCAGCAGAGGGCTGCAAGTTTCCACCTCAAGAATCACTGAAATCAGTTTAAAAGAAATAGGTTGCACAGAATTTGTATTTATTTTCCAACAGATGTTTATTTGTTTATTATATATTTGTTTATTTTAAACATTTGGTGTGTAAACTTTGAGCGCTTGTGTTGGACACAGTTTGGCGCATTAAAAAAGAAGCAGAAATGATCAAGATTAAAATGTTTAAAGATTATTTGCTTTCTTTTAAAGTAAAATAAAAAAATACTTTTTATGCTAATGCAAATTTGTTGTTGCAACAATCCTAAACAAGGACAAATATTCTCCAGAATGTTTATGTTTGGGACTCTTATTGTGACGGGCTGAAGGAAGTACTTCCACAGCGAATGATGATGCCGCTGAAGAAAAGAGTGTTGCATTAAGAAAATGTCAAAATATTTATAGTTTACTCTAAAACACACCCAGAACCCTTGATTACAATAACAGTAATAAATAAAAACACACACAACAAATACAACCAGGTAAAAGAGAACAGTAGCGTTAGCTTCCTGAAGCTATTCTTGAAAAGCCACTTTAGATTTTCTGCTTTATGTTACGACCCCAACCTCGGTTCTTCCTCCTTAAAGGTGTAATTGACTAAATTCTGATCATAATTGATCACTCTGTTTTTTATACAGGATGAACATGAAAATAGTCTCCTACACCTATCTCCAGCATTAGCTTCTGATAGAAAATAGATGGTGAAACTCTAGGTTTTGAAAATCCTCACAGATCTACGTCACACTGTGAATTAGCATTCATGGACTCGCCAATCCTGACTCACGACAGGGAAGGCTGTTGTTGTATTACCCCGGCTTTCCACGGGAGCCGTCAGCAGCACGTTACTGCAGCAGCACATCATAGCTGCTGATAGGAACCGCTGTGGTCAACAGAACCTTTTCCACTGGAGCCGTCAGCAGCCATCAGCAGCGCGAGTCGGCCGCGTCTCAGGAGCAGCATGTCGCGGCCTTTACGCGCCGGTTCTATTTTCTACGCGCAACGCCTCTGAAACTGGTCAAGTTCGACATTTTTGGGGAAGGAAAGACAGGAAATCGGACGCGGAAATGGAGAGAAGCTACCGAGATTTTCAGAATAAAGAACGTACTGCCTTCCGGTTGCTTTACTTTTAATAAACTTTACTAACTGTGCGTCCCCGTGAGAAGTTATCACCTAGCTAGCGGTCTCCTTTGTTTTTCAGGTCCGTATTGGCGATTATAAAATGGACAGAACATAAAACACAAACCATGTGGTAGTTTTCTCCTGCTTGTTGTTGTGTTTACTGACGAAGTCACTCGTGTGACTTCGTGCTCTGTCGGTGACAGCTGCTCCCCTGCTGCTTCGCGTCTCGTGGGAAGGGCCAAGCAGCAGCTTACGCGAGCAAGACGTGCTGCTGCAGTAACGTGCTGCTGACGGCTCCCGTGGAAACCCGGGGTTAGCCTACGGTAATCAGCAGCAGATGTCTTGGCTAGTTTAAGCTAACCGTTAGCATTAGCGATTTCACCACACAGCAAAAGCTCCTCCGGGCTTCCGTTATTTGTGGAGATAAAAGATCAACATTGCAAGTCAGCGGTAGAGTTGTATTGCTGTTAACCAATCCGTGGCCAGATGTCCAAATATCAGGAAATATTACTCCAAATCCTGTCTGAGCTTAACTGTGATGTCGCAGACTTGCTATGCTGAGACAAGGGTTTGTTAGATTTTTTGTGCCCTGAGTACTGCCTGCAAGGCATTTATTCCTACGAGAGACCACTTCAAATGTACTTATTAAACAAGTATATGTTCAAGCATATGCTGTCGAGAGCCCACCTGGAGCGGGTACTGCATGCCTTTGTAATTTCTCGGCTTGACTACTGCAACTCTCTGTATGCAGGGTTGTGTCAGTCAACACTGCGTCGCCTACAGGTTGTGCAGAACAGCGCTGCCAGGTTCCTGACTGGGACCAGGAAACGGGACCACATCAGTCCAGTTCTGGCCTCCCTGCACTGGCTTCCGATTTCCTATCGCTCACAATTCAAAATACTCGTCTTTGTTTATCATTTCTTCCAGGGTGGTGCTCCCCCCTATCTAGTCACACTCCTGAACAAACATTCCCCATCACGCGCTCTGCGCTCCTCTGACCAAGGCCTGCTCGCTGTCCCTCGGTCTAGGTGTCGTACCCGTGGGGACCGGGCTTTCTCAGTCCTAGCACCGTCACTCTGGAACCAGTTGCCACCCTCAGTTAGGCTGTCCCCTTCTCTGCCAGTCTTTAAGAATCACCTAAAAACACACCTCCTCCCCTTGGCGTTTCCAGAACATGTTTGATTTTGGCCCTCTTTTATGTTGAATCCATTCCACAGTTTTCATTGGGACACTCAATCCATCCACTCAATCCAATTGTGTTTCACACATTTGTATTTTACCGGAATGTTTCATCTATCTTGTAATTTCCATTTTGTATTTTGTAATTTGTATTTTGTAATTTGAATTTCTTTTATTGTTGATTTATTCAGTATAATTACTTACAACTGTACCATGTTCAGCGCTTTGGGCTTCCTGACAGGGTTGCGGAAGGCGCTTTATAAATAAAGCTTTGATTGATTGATTGATTGAGTAATTCACTCTTTTAATCAATTAACCGATTTATTATATACTATACTTTACTAATGGGGTGCCATAGTAGAGAACATGTTAAGAATGTAATTCCTACATTCACAGAGTGTTAGTTTAATTTTTCACTTTTAAAGTGAGTAGTTACCAGAAATGTGTCTTTTAACGAGCTCCAACAGAAAAAGCTAATAGTGACAAGGTTTGGAAAGAAAAGGTACTAAGTGTGTGTGTGTGTGTGTGTGTGTGTGTGTGTGTGTGTGTGTGTGTGTGTGTGTGTGTGTGTGTGTGTGTTTGCTTGCTTGCTTGCTTGCTTGCTTGCGTGTGCGTGCGTGTGCGTGCGTGTGTTTCATGGCCTCTGCAGTGACAGGCTCATCGTATGACACCATGGTGAACGAGATGATGCTAATGGGCTATGAGAGAGAGCAGGTGGTGGCAGCAATGAGAGCGAGCTTTAACAACCCAGACAGAGCCATGGAGTACCTGCTCTCGGTAAGAACAGCTCCGATAAAGTCTCCTTAAAAGGTCACACAGCTGTGTGACCTTTGGGAAAGATGGAGCTAATTGTTCCTTCTCATAATCACAGACACCTTCACCTAAACGCACCTTGTTAAACACTTTGACTTAATCTTGGTATGCATACTTTATGGTAGATTTAAAGCGGCAACAACATCTTCGAGCTACTTGTTTATTCTGCGTGACATTTAAAACCAGCATGAGTCGTGACTCCTCCCACAGGGTGTTCCGGGCAGAGATCAGGGCCCTGCAACAGGACCCGACGCTGCTGCTGGTTCACCTCCAGCAAGTGGAGCTCCAGCCAGCAGAGCTCCAGCTGCACCTGCTGGCAGCATTAGTGGCCCTGCCAGCACTGGCTCTTCACCAAGTGCTGCAGGAGGTAAACAGGCTTTCTGTTGCCTAAAACACACAGTAGCCTTCATTAATAAACGTTTATCTGCATAATAATCTCTCTTTCACTCGCCGCTTGACACTTTGACTCACACTAACAGGTAACCCCTTGAGCTTCCTCAGAAATCAGCCTCAGTTCCACGTCATGCGACAACTGATTCAGCAGAACGCCGCCTTGCTTCCAGCTCTGCTGCAGGAGATCGGCAGGGAAAACCCAGAGCTGCTGCAGGTAAAGGACCGACAGATTTCGTCCTGCCTGAACGATATAAAATCATTTAAATACACTTGGAGTTTATTTACTAAATCACTTTTACCACCTGTTACCTGTCTGACGCTCTTTTTTTTTATTTTTATTTTTAGAAAACAGATATTTTCCTTCTTTTAAAGGGAATACTTCTGAAAACGTAGCTTCAGCCGAGGTTCAGAGTTGATCCAGCTGAAACTAAACAGTCTCTAAATCGTCTGAGCTGCGATGCTGAAATCACACACCTGCTGACACTTCCTGTCCCACGATGAAAGCAGATGTTTAAAATCTGTGTTTGCAAATACACACAGAGCACATATTTGCCATGGAGCACACAAAACCACACCGTGTGGTTTAAGATGTCATATCCCCGAAGACTAGTGCAACACTGGCCACATATTCATGATTCGCCTTATTGCTTTACAGTATAAACGTGTGCTGTGTCATTGTTGTAGGACGAATGCAACGAGTGCTCAGATAGATCCTGAGATGATAGAACCTGCAAAATACGGGTGTGATGAAGAAAATGTGCAATTAAAGGCCGGAGATTTAACCACGCTTACAAAGGCTGATCAACTCTCTCTCTCTCTCTCTCTCTCTCTCTCTCTCTCTCTCTCTCTCACTCACTCACTCACTCACTCACTCACTCACTCACACACACACACACACACACACACACACACACACACACACACACACACACACACACACAGAGTTGTAGATCAGGGGCAACACGGTTGCCCAGGGACACTAGATTTAAACTGACAGCCTCTGCTGATGCTAGCCTTCTCTTCCACCTGAGCCGCAGCCTCATCCCTTTCAGAGACCGTTGGAGAGCAGCAACGACACAAACACATGAATTAAAATTAGTTGAGCTCCTGAGCAGCTGAACTGAAATGTTTTGCTGTTGCTCATCCGTTGCGAGCTCGTTGGTCCAGGTTTGATCAGACCTTTAGAGCAACTGGACACGTTGTTGCCGGGTGGACTCCAGAGTTCCAAGAGCAGCACAAAGTTATCAGTACGCAACTTAAAAAAACAATGCAACAATGGCAGACGTGGTCATCGTGTTGAGCATTCTGATTAGCCTGTGTCTTTTTGTCAGACCTTGGGCCTCATTTATCAAACGTTCGTAGAAATGTTCCTGTATTCAATCCTACGAATGGAATTTAGAATGTTGGTACGAACAGCCCAAATCTGGTTTATGAAACATGTAGTGGCCTCTCGTACGCATGTTCCTCCGCAGTCAGCTGTTGATTAATCCCACTTGTGCGTACTCAGGTGCTCGTGCCTGTTGACAGCCATTTGCATCGAGAAACGCCCTCAATGAACCATATTTGGTCACGCTACGTCCTCAGCACATGAGGGGATTCCTTGGTTTTTTTTCCCAGAAAAGATCGAGATCGAAACGCTGGCTGCCGAAGCACAAAAGAACCAAACAAGTTACAGAGGTTACGCGGTCGGGACAGAGGAGAGGTTCCTGTCAGAAATAAATTTACAAAATGGATTTAATCAGTCGTAGAGTAACAGGTTCTCGTTTACATTTAAGGGGTCGTTCTGTTTGGATTTAGTTTTATTTGGAAATGTTGTCTGAGAGCGCAGCCTCTGAGCTGTCATTCAGTCTGGTTACCTTGGCAACGTGGCGTGTTTGATCGGGGAGCAGAGGAGGTTCTGGGGGATTCTCATAGTTGTAAAATAAAATATGAACTGTGATCGGCTTTGTGAGGTTTGTCTGTAGCGCCACAGAGGGTCCCAAATCCGAGCATTTGAGATCAGAGCACTCACGGAGAACACGTTCCCTCCAGGGAGCACGCTCTGTTAAATCCTCCAGTGACACAGATCAGCCATGATGATGTCAGATTCCCGTTGGTCACAGGTGTCTTTTATTGATTTTAGTACCAATTATGCAAAAAAGCTGTTTTTCCACTGACAAAATTACATCCTGGATAAATGAAATTTGTGGATGAGAACCATCTGGATGACTGAGACATTCGGTGTTGTGCTTCCCCGTTCCACCACTAGATGCTGTGCGTATGCACGGTCAGAGATGTTCTTAAATTTAGAAACGTTTCCACGCACAAGTACAACATGATAAATACCACACATTGAGTAGAATTGTTCCTACGCACGAAATACGCACAGATCTACCGTGACCAGTGTGATAAATGAGGCCCCTGGCGTTTTGAAGATTGTGCTACCAGACGACCTGTCCTACCTTGTGGCAATGCATGTCGCTCCCCTGAAAGATCTCGTATCAAGACGAGATGCCTGTGGAAGTGTGCATGGTGGCGCAGCGGTTAGCACTGTTGCCTTGCAGCACGAAGGTTGCAGGTTCGAAACTCTGCTCGGCTGCGGCCTTTCTGCGTGGAGTTGCGTGTTCTCCCCATGCATGCGTGGGTTTCCTCCGGGTACTCCGGTCCCCCCACAGATCACAACATGCCCTATAGGTTATAAATTGTACGTCGCTTTGGATAAAAGCGTCTGCTAAGTGAATAAACATAAACATAAAGTTTCATTTCGTTAAATGTTACAGAAGCAGCTTTCAACAAGAGTGGCACGTACAGATAACCGGACCCGTCTAGATGCAGATGAGGTGGCACGAAAGTGTTAAAATACCAGAAAAAGCTGTGGGTAGAGAGGCCGAAAACTGGATTAACCAGTGACTCCGCCCCACAACCGGAACCACATCCAAGCAGTTACAGAGAAACTGGTACCCATTACTAGTGAAAAGGCCTTGGAACCAGGCCAAACTGAGTGGAGCTGACTAGGGCTAATAGAAAACGCTCATTCGAGCACTTGGAATGACTTGTTTTTCACGTTTAGGGTTGTTGTTGTCTCTAATTCTTCCTTTACCTCTGTAGGAGATCAGCAGCCACCAAGAGCAGTTCATCCAGATGCTGAACGAGCCCAATCCAGATCCGGTGCCGGGAGGTGGGACGGGAGGAACAGGAGGCGATACCACTGGTGGAGGTCACATGAACTACATCCAGGTCACGCCACAGGAGAAAGAAGCAATCGAAAGGGTGAGGAGGAACTAAAACTGCCTCAAACGGGACCTAAAGAACCTCATATTTGTTTGTTTTTGATTTAAATACCAAATGTAGAAGGTCCTGAACAGAAACCAAATGTTTAAACTAACTCGCTGCTCTCTCTAACTGCAGCTAAAAGCCTTGGGGTTTCCAGAGGGACTTGTTATCCAGGCCTACTTCGCTTGTGAGAAGAACGAGAACCTGGCCGCCAACTTCCTTTTACAGCAGAACTTCGACGACGATTGAAGGAGCCATTTGTTTGATTGTCCCGTCGTTTTCACACTTGTTCCTCAACTTTCTGATTGCCGATGTTTATTATTATAAATGTAAAACAAGCCTTTTAATTTGCAACATGTGTTTTATTCACCACTTCCAAATCCAGCTCACATGGTAACACTGGATGATCATCAGCTGTTGGCTGCTGCACAAGAACAAATGAGAAATAAAAAACAGAAACAAAGTTCAATAATTTTTCATCAAAGTTATTGTTTATCATTATTATTATTATTATTATTATTATTATTAAATTTAACCCATCATTATTTTACTTTTAAGGGTTAACTGGCATCATAGGTGATGAATGTTTTTGTGTTTGCGTCCTTCACTCTGAATAAAATCCAGCTCATCGTCTCTTGGTGACATTTTTAAAAACACATGATTGAGTTCCAGATCAATAAAAACACATGCCTCTCCATTTTTCTCAGAATAAACTGATAAACATGTTACTTTATTCACTAACATGGATATTTTTTTCAGGTGTTACAATAGAATGAAACAGTAGATGGCAGCATAGGCCACAGTATCTTTATTTCTAACAACCTGGAGAGACTTACTGAACCTGCCTATAATAAGCTTAATACTGTTATTTGACCTAATTTAAACCTGAGCTTTTACCTGACTGCGTCTATTCAGTTTGGAGGGTATTACAATAGAAGGCAACACATTTAAGATTAGGAAGAAAATACAAAATTGTATTATTTTTAATAATCAGGCACATTTTAAGGTGCACTCAGGCTCAGTAAAATGTTTTCAAACTAATGCAATGGTTGGGAAATTATTTAAACAAGGCATTCCCTTTGGACAGTGTTTGTTTGTTAAAAAGCTAAATATGTCTGCGATGATGACGTCCCACGCCATCACAGAAAAAGAGCAGGATGGATCCTCTGGATTTCAACCCAAACATATTCAAAAATATATATTTAATTGATGAGATCATGGAATACTTTTTCATTTTGTCTTTATTGATCTTATTGGGTTGGTTTTAGCTTTCAGTGTGATCGGCACAGTTTTATGGTTGTTTTATTTAGCAGGTGCTTTTACCCAGAGTTCATCTGACATGCATGCATGGGGAGATCATGCTAAGTCCCTGTAAAGAGACTGAAGCTGGGTTTCAAACCTGCAACCTTCTTGTTGGGAAACTACAGTGCTACTAACTGCACCACCATACAGACAGACCATTAGAGGCTCAGGAACCCTTTGCAGGTGTTCTGGGTTCATCAGCTGATTAGAGTGAAACTTTGAGCTTGAACCTTTCACACAATTATGACAAATAAAGGCTTGAAATATCTGTCTTTGCATGTAATGAGTTCATCACCCACATCAGTTTCACCTTCTAACTTGAATTACTGAAATTAACAGACTTTTGCACCATATTATAGTTTTTCCAGTCTCACCTGTAATGCGCAAAATGATGAATCCTCCTTTGATTCTCTCTGAGATGCTTTTCCAGCCCAAAATTGTGCTCCCAACCTGTTGCTCAAAAGCTAAAAACAGTTTAAATAAACATAATCTGTCTTTCGCGTGATGTTTGCTGCCTTTGACCTGACAGTTTGACTTGTTTTGGAACTAATTCAAACCCCAAAAAACGAACAGAAATGTTGGCGTTTTGGAGCATTTACATTTTTATTCAGAAAATCTGAAGCTCTCTTTTTACAGAAAATCTGTTTTAACCAGCAGAGCTCTAGTTTGTCTCATCTTAGCTGAAGACAAACCAAAAGGTGAATGAATGAGTCACTCTGGCCATCTCAAACTGAATTTAATTTGAAGGCATCACAAAAACGAGCAAAGCCCAATGAAACCACTTCTACAGCAGAACCATCTGGCTGCAGCATCATCGTGTGTATTTAGAGCTCAGGACAGGACCATCAGATCTGGTGTCAGCCGGTACCGTTGTTGTTCTTCCCTTTCTTTCCCTGACAGGTGGAAAGAGAAACCCACGGAAACGGGACGTGCTAGGAGAGAGTTGTCTTTTGAAAATATTTTAAGGACATCATTGTGTTGGTTTGCCTGCGGCCCAGTCCCCATTATCAGGGAGGACACAGTGTTACGGGGTTGCTGCCTTTTAAATGAGCTCCTCTGTTACAGTAACGGAGAAATCTACAATTACTGCAGCTAATGAGACAGAAACTCAACTTTTAGTCACCATCCAGACCGTCTAGGATTTATTCCAAATACATTTTATTTCATTATACAGTGTAATAGAAAACCATAACAAAGCATTTTTATTTACAAATGTACAAAGGTCAACATTATATTACATATTCTGGCTATAAACAAAAATCTTTGTTCAGAGTTAATCATTCAATACAAAAATATGAATGCTTCATATAAATTATTGCACTTTGCAGCTGCAGTGCATTCAAAGATTGCCTTCGCCATTAAAAAATAAAAGAAAATGTTCACCTGAAGTCAGACTGTGGAAGTGAGGTCTCTGAGAAACACACCAACTCCTGCATGGCACTTATTTTTGCTTCTTTCTTTAATCTTTGGTACCTTTTTTTTTATTTATTTTGGTTTTAAAAGAAACCTTCTGAGCACCATTCTGCGTAAGTGAATGTACCTGAAATAAGATGGTATTGCAGGTGAAATCGGAGTATAAATATACTTCTTAATACAGTTTTTAACAGTGTGTGTAGTTAACGTGGCAGAAGGCCTCTGGAGATGCTGTGTCTGTTGCTCCTGGTTTCCCTGACATTTCCAGTTTAAAAAAAAACCTGGTCCACCAAGTTTTGTCGGTTAAATAAGACAACTTCCAGTTTGGTCCCCTTTCATAAAACGTTTCACAACCCTGGTTGAGTCATCTGCACGCCGTGGAGGATCGGCCTGGAGGGTAGTGCTCTTTTTCGCCATGGAGGCCGCAGCTCGTCTTGCTGCTCGACTCCAGCTCGAAGGCAAGTTTGAAACGTCAGTTTGTTCCGGTTTCCGTAAATACGATAGCTGTAATTTGTCCTCGTCTTTTGTCGAGCCTTCGGTTTGTCGTGCTGTCCTCCCATCAGCAGAGTCTCATAAGTGTCTCTTCATGTGGAGAGCAAGGTGGTCTGACCTGGAAAAGGCCCGGTCACATTTCTGACACTGGAAAGGCCGATGACCCGTGTGTTTCCTGTAGTGGCGAGTGAGCTCATCTGAACGTGCAAACTTCCAGCCACAGCCCTCCCAGTCGCAGTGGTAAGGCTTCTCCCCTAAACACACACACACACACACACACACGGTTAGCTCTGAGGTTAAAAACACCCCCAGCCGCCCCACCTCCAGGACAAAAGACGTCCATCCTGTCCTGCATCTTGTGTGGAAAGGCCAAAGCAATCAGCCTGTAGGGTTTGTGTTTGAGCAGGGATCAGTGTCAACCTGTTTTACTGCACCTGCCAGACAATTCCCCTACTCCAACCCCCACCCACCTGACCTCCATTATGATGACTCAATAATGCTACATATTTGCTCATAACTGATGAGGCCCCTCTAAGCCGAATAGCTTGAGTGTACTGAGCTGCGATCACGAACGGCAACAAGCAGAAACACCAGGGTTGCATACCTGTGTGTGTGCGGTGATGTGCCTTCAGGTGGGAGCTTTTCGTGTACGTTTTCCCGCAGCCGACATAGTCGCACGTGTGCGTCGCCACCCTCTTCCTCGGCCAGGAGCGTCTGCCGCGTTTGGGCTTGGGTTCCTCTGGCAAACAGTCCCCGCTAGAGATCATGAGGGCCTCTGTGGAGTAAAAAACCACCACCACCATACATCAACTGGCCTCTGATCCGTGTGCACATTTGCAAAACCACAGCTAATTGTAAAGTCCCGGTGCTAGTTTTATGAATCGGGTGTGAAAGTGAGTCGTATACACTAACGTCTACGATTATTATGTGTCAAACAGCTTTGCACGTTAAAATACCTGGGTACTGCATGGAAGACACCTGTGAGTAGGCGGTGTAGCCCTGAGAGGCACCATGGTGGTACCCCTGTGGAGGTATTGAGATCTGGGACACCGGATGGCCCAGCTGGTGCTCCCGGCTGAGGGGATGGTCCGGAGACATGGAAGAGGATGAGGACAGCCTGCTGCTCGTCATGGACCGGCCTCCGCTTGAGAACCCGTGTAGATCCAAGTGACTGGGACGCTGCTGCTGGGTGCCTCGGCCTTGGTTGTTTACCCCAGCTAGATGGAGGTCCATGGGCTGTGAGATGGTGCAGTTACCGGGGTTCTCCTGCTTTATCCTGTGACATGTAAAGGACGGCGACAAGCGCGAAGGAGTGGAGTCCAACACCGCGCTGACGCAGGCCTTGCTCACAGTCATGCCTTGGCTGTATTCTCCCATGTCCATTGTTGTCTTGACCACAAATTTTCCGTGGAGGCTGGTGGGCTGAAGGTATGCAGGATCCAGCTCGGGCCTCATGAGCTCTGCCACAAAGCCTCCAGAGGGCGAGACGTCGCTGATGTCTGGGATGGTGTACAGCAGCTCACTGGTAGTGTCCTGTGGGGAGGGAAGCTGGTAGGATGAGGAGAAAGAACCAGGAGAAGAAGACATGGCCTGAGCAGAGCTGCACGCTAGGGCGTCCTCCTGCTGCTGCTGTTGCTGCTGCAGGATCGAGTTGGACAGAATAAAGTCGTAGTCTAGGTCCAAGTCTGGCTCCGTGTCCTTCTTGGACATGCTGGTGCTGGTTATGCTGGTGGCAGGGGGGTGGTCTGGGTCTGAGCCGTTAGTTCCTGTTGGTACGCTGGATATCTTAAGCAGGGTCAACTCTTCCTTCCATTTCTAAAGAGAGAAAGTTAGAGACATCGCACATCACCATTTGAGTGAAACCAACTTTCTTTAGTACTTTAGAAAACAATTACATTAAAAGTTTGCAATTAATATGTAGCTAAATAAATAAATAAATAAATAAATAAACACCTAAAATGTGATTTTGCATGAGCATTTTCTCCCTGCAGACATGCTGGAGTGGCCTGTGCACGCCCCAGCAGAGCCCGCTGTCAAACTCTGACATGCTGGAAACACCCCGACTCCCCCCGATGCCCACGCTGGTGACCGCAGGGCAGGCTAGGCTACTCACTGGGTACGCGCTTCCTAGGGCTCTGCTCCGGTCAGCGGGGCCGCTGGTGAACGTGGAAAAAGACGGGAGAAGCGTTCCACATGCCATCTCGACGTCATTTGGAGGCTGCCTGGAATGAGACAGAAAACAGCGTGAAACCCCCGCTGCAGGAGAGGCTCCACAGACGGAAGGGTCTTTTAAAGTTTCACCTCATCAGTTAGAGTACGGAGTCCCTCTCGGCTGCAATGCAACTGCACTTTTAGTCAATAAATCCCCTCAGGTTCAGCGTTTCTGCTCCGTACAGCACGCCGCGCGACGGGTCCTGGACATGCCGCTGCGGAGAGATGGGCGCGCCGGGCTGGGAAGCAGCTGCTGATTTGGGTTCAGTGTTTTGTTTTTTCTCTCAGGCGGTTCCGAGGCAGGGAAAGACAGAGAGGCGACGAACAGGGGAATCCCTCCCTCCCGCCTGTTGCCGTGCTGGGACCCGGCGGCAGTCTGAACTCAGTGAGGAAACCGCGTGAGAGAAGTATCCTTAAATCACTGGGAAACGCCTTCCTGTTGCCAGGGCAACGGCGCAGGAAAACATTAACGCGGAGGTGCGGGGCGGGACGGGCTCGGACGGGAGGGAGTGGGACGAGGGGGAGGAGGAAGACTAGGGGGAGGGAACTAGGTGTAAAGCAGTTTGTTTGTTGTCATGGCAACAATACCATTTGATGTAAGAATTTGATGTAAGACGTGCTTTAGGGAGCGCGTCTTTTTTAATCATCACATTCAGACTGACGCTGCTCCTTTAATCACTTCAAATGAAATGATTGCAACACTTTTAACTATGAGTCCGGATGATGCTCAGAATAGAACAGAACAGAACAGAATAGAATAGAATAGAATAGAATAGAAAATCTCTATTGTCCCACAGTGGAGAATTTTTGGTTACAGCAGCAAATGCATTCATTTCAGAAGCAAAAAGGAGAATTAAAAATGAGAAATAAATAATTAAAAAACAAGAAAACATGACACCGAAATACCCCCAAAAGAGTCAACATTCAAAATGCTGAATTTGTGCACACTTTCAGAAACAAAAATACTGTGTTGATAGGTGGCAGCATGAAATGGTAAACATGAATGAAAACTGCAAATGAAATAATGAGTGAATGCAGGTAGAATGACAACAGAAATATGTGCCAATCACAAAAGGCATGAAAGGATGCAAAAAAGAATGTTTACTGTGCTGTGTACTTGCAGGCCTCAATGATCTAGCATAATGAATGGATGAACAAATTAATGAGTGAATGAATTAATGACACTAACTGCTACTTATTTGTTTCAAAAGCTTTCCAAAAATGTTCCTGGGTTTCCTTGAGAATTAGCAAATCAGGGTTTTCTCCCATCTCTTCTTTAGAATCCTGTTAAATTCTACACTATATTTATTTTAGAAAAGCTCTCACACACACACACACACACACACACACACACACACACACACACACACACACACACACACACACACACACACACACACACACACACACACACACACACACACACACACACA
Organism: Nothobranchius furzeri; assembly: GCF_043380555.1. NCBI lineage: Eukaryota > Metazoa > Chordata > Actinopteri > Cyprinodontiformes > Nothobranchiidae > Nothobranchius > Nothobranchius furzeri. The sequence goes on from NC_091746.1 coordinate 57,636,472, forward strand.
CGCACACACACACAGAGGTAGTTAGACACCCTGTCTATCTGAGTGTTCCTTTCTGATGCTGACTGGGTGAACCATTATTGTGCTGTTAGCACCTGATGAGTACATCTCACACCTCTTCTCTGTTGTCATTTTTTTCAAGTCTTAGCAGATTTCTGTAGTCAGCCGATGTTTAGATGGCTCCCCATGTTTTGCACCCAATCAAAACAACCATTCCAACACAAAATGGCCTGATGACATAAGCAACTCCTCGGGGTAGGAAGGAGGGGTATTCATAGATAGTTTCAGCTCCTTAAGCAACAACAGCCATGTAATCAACGAGCACGTTGCAACAACAGTTTATATACTTGACTTCCATATTCCATTCAGAATTGACAACACTCCTCGGATGAGAAGCAAAACGTCATCAAGAAAGTCTGGTTGCCTTCATTGGGGCCCTTTGGATCTCCATCTTGAGCCTGGCTCTTGTTCGAGTAAAATGAGTCATTCCTTTCCACTGACACCACGTTTATGTTTATTCATTTTGAAGATTATTTTATTTAAAGCAAACTGACAATTTTACCCAACATGTTTGTCTCTCCATGTGGGAGAAAAAGTCACTCATGCATGAGGAGAACATGCGAACTTTGTGCAGAACCAGTGGACTTTTTGTTTTCTAAAAGCTTAGAAGACATAATTGAAAATTTCCTGAATGATTTCATGTATTACCACTGAACCTGAACTCATCACAGGATTGCATTTGGACAGACTCAAACTGAATAAGGGTTGCATATAACAAGCTTTAGACTGGACACTCTGGTTCATATGTTACCTGATCTGAGAGGAATTCTGTCACAAATTAGAGCTGCACAAATGAATCCAACTTTCATTGTTCTTGTTGTTTAGCATCAGTGCTACGTTTAGAAATTTCTGGCAGATTTACAAACAAGTAAAAAAATTACAACCCTTATTCTCTGAGTCAGTCCTGGACTTCTGAGCATTTTTATGTCATTTATTTATTTATTTTTGTTTAGTTAAAAAACATTTGCAAATTGTTTTAAAGAATAAAAAAATCAAATTGCAGTTTAAAAAAATGTTTCATCCAACTGATACAATTCTTAAAATCGTGTTTTGCCTTCATATTTTAAATGGAGAATTTGTTACAAACAATGTTGACATTCACAAACCAAACTGTTAAACAATTACAATAAATAAAGAATAAAACTTGTTGTGGTGCAGTGACTTTTTATTTAGTTTGGGGGGGGGGGGGGGGGTAACAATGGTAGTAATACAAAACACAACCCATGTATGTACTGGGTAATCCCCGGGTACCTATAGGTCGGTATAGTTGTAAAGCAAACACACCATCGCTCATGCACAGAGGGAAATCCTCTGCTGTGATCTCCCTTGCATTTTCCGTTTGCACAAACTTTCTTGCATGAACTCAGCAAAGCAATGCAAATATTTATAACCAGTTCTCATTGGTGTCTTTTACTATAAGTTTTGCTTGTTTAAAAAAAACAAGCCCATGTTACCTGCGAGCATGCTGCGTTTGCACTGAGCTCCTGTACTGTTTGCACACAGTTTGAGAGAACGAACACCAGGTAAGCTGCCAACATAATTAGACACTTTGACTCGAGAGATCATTGCAAGAGCAAACAAAGTGCTCTCCGCTGATCCTGCTGCATCCGGATGTCGTCTGTTAGGCATGTCAACAAGCATACCGTCACTCCAGCCGGACACGTTCACCACCAACGTCTGCTGTTGTCTTGAAGCTTAGAAGAGCGTGAACACAGAGAGCTTTAGTTAGCAAATAAAACCTGTGGGACGGGAAAACAAACACTACATGGGCTCAAGAATTTTGCCAGTCTAGTGTGCATCCTGTTGGGTCACTTTATGACATCTATCGTTTGAGACTTCCTATGAATCCAATCAGAAATATGCATCCTGTAACTGATTTATTGAAACGTTTGCTGAGAAGATCTTAAATAGACTTTGGTTGCATCGCGTCTCCCGTTCTTGAAGACCTGCTTCCTAAAGCAAGCAGGAAGACAATGGAGGCTGTGTCATTATAGCCTTATTCTTTATGATGGGAGATAATAGTTTTGAAAGTGATCCTGAAGACAAAAGCCTGACTTTGACAGCTGAGGTGCTTTACTTTGGAATAACGACAGGCATTGGAGGGAAAGGGAGCAAAAGCAGATAAAGGCAGTGAAGATGACACCTCTGGGTGCTGTTTTCTGTCCCTGACACAATGAAGTCATGATAGTTCAGTAACTCATACCAAATCCTTGTAAGGACCATGCTAATGCAATTCTCACCCGTGATTCACTAGACGTCGTGTTAGGACCCGGTTCACACGGCAGTATTTAAACTCTTTTCCAAACATTAAAGACCCCACACACGGTGATACATAAATCACAGCTATAACCGTTTTAGTCCCACTGTGGTGTGGTATAGTGGGGGAAAGGGGTCAGTACTCTTCTTAAGTGACACTAAGCAGTTTTAACACTTTAACCAATTGCTTTAAAAGTGAGGTTAGGTGATTGTGTAGCTAGAAACTTTACCAGCTTCACACGGGACAGCACTCAGCAGCCCTCTGCTGACCAGAAACAGCACTCAACAGTTTTGTGGAGCAGGCAGGTGCCCTACCTGCTTAAGGACTGTTAGCTGTTTATAGTGGCGGTTGCTAATATAAAGGCTAGCAGTTCACTTTTTCAGTTTGTCGACTACCAATAAAATACACAAAAAGAAAAAAAGAACTTCTTTAGTATGTTCTTGCTGTGTTGCTTTTCTAACTGCATTGTTGGTTCTTTTTTAAAACACAGAAAAGGTTTCTCTTTACCTTGCTGACAGTTTTGTTTGTGGCTGCAAACATCCTCAGGCTGACGCGGATGGTGGCGTCACTTCCTACTCCACTTATCCGCGGGTAGCAGAGGACGTTGTCGCCCTCTGCTGCCCGCTCTCCCCTCTCCGATGATGCAGTCCCATGCGCGATCCAATGTGTAAACTCCATCGTCTCTGTTCATGGTCCCACATCCACGTCTCCTTATCTCTATGGCTTCCTTTATCCATCTTTTGTATTTCTGTTGTTCGGTGTTTATGATTCTTGTGTTGTCCCAGTCCACTATATGGTTTTCTCTTGTGCAGTGATATGTTACGGCTGACTTCTTTATTGTACTTTCTGCTTCTTCTTTTGCTGCCCTTGTGTGTGTGTAAAGAAAAAAAACAACAACAATGCAGTAAGAAAAAAGAAGTTTGCTTTTTCTGTTGGTGTCATGGTGGAGCCTGTTAGTAAAAGTCAGAGAGTAACATCTTTGGAGGTGAAGCAAAGAGCTAAATCTAGAGTGAAAAAAGTAGCATCCAGTATTTTTTCATTGGATGCTAGTAGCATGCCGGCATCCAAAATAAAACAAAAGCCGTCTTTTATATATATATATATATATATATATATATATATATATATATATATATATATATATATATATATATATATATATATATATATATAATTTTCCAGCAGGAACCGGCGTAGCTAAAGGAGGCTATGAAATCACAGGCTGATGGTGACCTGGCTTTGTTGTGTTTTTTACTGGACTTGTAGGTAATAATATTTTTTGTCCAACAGAGTAGATTTAAAAACATTTTAAAACTCAGCATTTCTGCTTTAACTCTCCTTACCTGTAAGCACAGCTACAAAGAAGTCCGGAGACACTGCTGGGTAAAAAGTTAAAAGTACCGGCACCAGTGAGTGGTGCTCACTGAAAACACTGCCAGGGAGTAGGGAAATCTCACAAAACCTCTTTAGGTCAAATTTATCTTTGGAATAAACAAGCTTCACAGTGGAGGATTCCTGTCACTCAGCGCAGCGTTAATCTGTCACCTTGCGATTTTCACACTTAACAGGCTCCACACCACACACACTCCAATATCAGGCCAAGACAATCCAACATGTTGAATATCCCCGATTTGACGTTCTTCCAAGCAGAGCAGAGCAGAGCACTCTTAACCCTCTGAGGCTCAAAATAAGCTTTGATAAAAGGACGAACAACTAAGTCCTGCAGGGGTACTTCTGAGTTAAAAAATGCTCATGAAATACGTATGTGGAGTAACCAGGTAGGTAGGTTTTAACATTGCAAATCTGCAACGCCTGCCTCCTGAGGGTTAACACACCACATAAGGCAGCAGGCTCATTGATTTCAGTGGTTGGTTCTTTTCTAAACACAGAGTATGGATTTGCTTTTCCCTGTTTTAGCTGACAAGTTTCACTGCCACTGATCTGCGGTGCTCTGAGGATGGCTTCAATTTAATGGACTGCACAGAACGCGCATACAAGAGAGGGTCATTGATGTTACCAGAAGGGAAGAATCAGGTAAAAAACTGGCAGACTTAGCTGGTCGTATCAATCGGGTCTTCAAATAGTTACAAGAATACAAATATTGCAACTTTAATAAGAAATTACGTTATTGATCTCACAGTGGCGAAATTAGTTTAATGCTTTTCAAATCCCGGTTCACACGGCGGGATAATCATGATGTTTTTGACCAGCTCTTCCCCTTCTGACACACCTAAGGATGCACGCGATTACAGCTCTGAAGATAAACCCAACGATTACGTAGAAAACTCCTAAGAATCGGATGTGGTGAGACTGAGGTAATGTTGCTGCATCAGAGAGGAGAGGTCGTGTTTGGTTGTAAGGTTTTCCCCTGATGAAGTTTAGTGTCCCGAGGATGTTTTTATCTGCGGCTGTCTCGACACCCACCTCAGTGGCTGCTTTCAAGGTGAGCTCAGGTGTCATTCTTGGCCCTGATGAGAGTTTCAGCGGAAAACAACCATCTGACAGTTTAAATCAAGCGCTCCATCGTTCTGGCATTTGAGATTTGACAGAAAAGTGTGAATGCCCGAGCACGGCTCAGGATTTTTAGCTTTTCTCCTCATTGTTTGCACTGCTGGTTCTCAGTCACATTCCCCCTCCAACTGGAAGGCGCCCAAGTAAATATGAGTATCAGGAGATCATAACTCCAGATACTGAGGTTTTCTGAGCTCTCTTCCAGATGCTGTTCAGTAATTAAAAAATAGCTCTCATTCTTTCTTTAATTTGTGAAAGTTGAGTGACGCTTTGTTGAGCCTCGGCGCTGTACTTCCCCTACTTCTCAGCCTCACACCGGCTTTAATACGATTATGCATGCATGTGGGAACCTTAAGCATGTTCTGTCACCCAGCAAGAAGCTATAGAAGATTCAGAACTCCAAAGGATCAAATGTGCAGAAAAACAAAAAGCTGTGTGCTTTCCAGACCAAAAACTTCTTAGAGAATCTATAAAACAACAAAAGTTACCAGTAGATCCACGTTTTAGTCCCTTTTAACAAAAGTCCTTCTAGATTTGTTATCTGCTCATGTTGACTGACAGCTGTGTATTGGTATGAACGTGCACACGCTCGGTGTGAGCCAGTGGCGTTATTTGTTTGGACAATCTCAGCCAAGCCTTTACAGATGCACACAGATGTGGCAAAGCCAAACTGTCATCACGCCATATAATTTAGTGGTGGTCTTCCACAGGCGTAGGAAAATGTGGTTGAGGTGTGGAGTGGTGGTCGTGGTCACGTTACAAGCGTTTGTGAGTGGCTTCAGCAGACGGAAGGAGAAGCTTTAGACTGAGAGGAAGCAGAGAGCTCCAGCCGGGCGGCAAGCTGTCCAGCCTTTGCCTGCCCTGGGATTCCTCAACAGCCTTAAATATGCCAGTTATTTTTAACCAGCGACGTAGCAATGCTCAGCTCCCGCCCCCTCTCTTGGAATATTTCCTTTCTGTCAGGATGGGAGCCATGCTTCCTGGTCACATGATGAGGTCCAGGCAGCCAAGTCAGGAGACACACAATGGGGGAAAGTGGGGGGAAGCCAGTGAGGAAGAGAGAAGGAAAACAAGGCTGGTTGCTTCACACACACTCGCTCACACACCAGCCCACACGTTCACTCAGCACCTCCCTGTTTGCCAAAGCCAAAGCGCCCCAGCCAGCCAGATGAGGCGTTGGACAAGGCGGTCGGTTTTAATCAGGCCCTTGGACGTCAGAAGCTTGAGAAAACCAGAGCGGTGATTGGTGTTCGTGAGCTGCAGTGGAAACGAGAGTGTGGATACAGCACATCAGCAGACCGGGGCACTGGGAGGAGGGGCGTGTGACGTCAGGCCCCGGACCCACCAGGATTAGAAACCTCTAAAAAGAAAAGGGCCAAGATCGGGCTCCTGGAGCTGGAAAGTTTATTTCTCCCTCTGTCTGACATGGGAGATTCAGGGACTTACCATGAGCTCACCTTGTTGACACACTGAGAGCTTGGACTGCTCACAGCCCACATGGCTGTAATGTTTGAGAGATTTGTACGGTTTCCGATCCAGCATTGATACATGAAAGATCACAGATTAGCATACAGACTATTCTTGCCTTAATTTATTCTTTAAATACTGTAATATCTGTAATATATGCAGCGTGGTAAAAAAAATACATCAACAACTGTTGATCATTTATATTTTAATCATCAACTTTACAGGAACCACAAATGAACCTGAATCCAAATTTACGATAAAGTATGCAAGTAGCGTGAGAGTCTGTGAGCCAAAAAGGTGCCTGCTCCAAAAAACTGCAACCTTCAAAGTTAATGTGGAGCAAAACACACGGGTGAAGAAACAGCCCTTCGAGGGAAGGTTTTATGGGCAGATGAGGGAAAGACTGAGCTGTAGGGCCTCGGCCACCAGCAGAACATTTAAAGGAGTAAAGGTGGGACATGAATTGGTCATTTGGGTAAAAACTCCTATCAAACAGATTTTTCTTTTCTTTTTTTGGACTTGGCTGGAACCAGAAGTCGTGATTATTGTCATTCAGAATAAAAAACTAAAGAAAAACAGTGAAACTCCTGTCCGCTCTGCACCATTCCCATCTCATCCGTCTCATCTCCAGAACACTTTGCCTTCCGTGTGTTTTGTTTCACTTTGGTGCTGATTTGTTTACACCACTTCTCATCTGATTGTGATATAATGTAAAGTGTCTGTTTTTTTTTCTTTGTGTTTTTAACAGCAATTGCGGTGGCATGATTTTAAAGGTCAACCTTACCAAAGAACACTTTTTTAAATTATTATTTCTGATTAAAATCTGAGTTTTTCAATGAGAATGAACATGAAAATAGTCTCCTACACCTACCTCCTGCATTAGCTTCTGATAGAAAAAAGACGATGAAACTCTACAATGTGAAAAGCCTGACAGATCTACGTCACACTGTCACTTAATGTTCATGGACTCACCCAGCTTCACTCGCAACGGAGAAGGCTGTTGTTGGTTTAGTGTCCAGGAAACAGCAGAGCACGTCTCGGCTGGTAGAAGCTAATTGTTAGCATTAGCAACTCCACAACATGGCAGAATCCCCCAGGTTTAGACAAAACATAAACACAAAGCACACAAACTCAGTGGTAGTTGTGTTGCTGTTAACCAATCCAAGGCAAGATGTCTAAATATCAAGAAGTAAGACTCTAAATCCGGCCGCGTTCAGCTCATCTCATAGCTGGCTCACTTCTAGCTCCTGAAACAGGCGCACCAGAGGAGTACGACTTACAAAGGATTCAGATGTATTAAAAACATGGGTAAAGTTGATTGACTTGTGAGTGTATCTTATTCTATTAATAAAAGTCCACACCAGTGCTTGTCAAAAATATGTTAATACCATCAGAGTTAAACTAAAATGTGAAAACACGTTTGAATCAGAACATCCAGGTTCCATAAAGATGCTCTGGAGTTTTGTCATCCGTGTTTATTAATTATATTTGTAATGACCAGAGAGCACGGCTGTGACAGTAACTAAACATGACTGGAAACATCAATTATAAAAGACATTCTGAGATCACAAAGCACCGAGAAACGTCCCTTCATTCATCCATCAAGGTTGGGTCATGGAGGGAGCTGGTCACTGACAGAAACCCAGGCATTCCTTTCTCCAGAGACATTTTCCAACTCCTGAAGTTGAAACAACTTAGTTTTTATATGTTTACATATTTTATTGTTAGCCAATTAATTAATTAGTGAGTTAGCACCTTTAATGTTGTCTTATGTATTTTGTAGTTGGTGTGTGAAAGGACGATGTCAGATCTGATTTCATGGCAATCCATATCTACCCACAGTTATAAATAAAGTTATCCTGACAGCTTTGACCTTGACAAGAACTTCATAGGGCCGGGTTCAATTGGCAGGACTGTCATGTTTAATTTTGACCCAATTACCGTAATTGCACTGAAGATAATCTAATCAGATATTCCTACTGTGTGTGGTGTGTTAAGATCAACCTGGCCTGCTCGGAAGCACATTGGGGCCACTCCAATCATAAATCAGGGCTGTCAAACAAGTTGAGGTGATGGAAGGGTGCTGCATGCTCCTTCTCAGCCATGTTTGTTTACTTAAAAGTCACGCTTGATTCTGCAAGATTTTCTGGGATGTTCGTGTTCATGTGTAGAGCGTAATTTTTGCTGTTTTGCCAGACACCACACACAGTAAGACTGATATATCTGGGATTTTGTATCGCCACTAAATGGTTTCTGGTGTTTTAGGGGCAGCAGTAGTTCAGAAGGTAGAGTGGGTTGTTCAGTAATCGTAAGGTTGTAGGTTCAATCCCAGCTCCCACCAGAGAATGCTGCTGTTGTGTCTGCTGGTAGTGGTCAGAGGGACCGGTGGCACCTGTGCTTGGAAAGCCTTGCCTCTGTTGGAGTGCCCCAGGGCAGCTGTGGCCACATGGTAGCTCATTACCAACAGTGTGTGAATATGTGTGTGAATGGGTGAATGATGATGTGGTGTAAAACATCTTGGAGTCTTCAGACCCAGAAAGGTGCTGTACAAATACGGTTCATACTTCAGGTCTTCTGTCTCAGTTTTAGCCTAAAGTAACCCTTTTCTAGCCTGGCCTGCCAGACTCGTCCTCTGTTTAACCATTTGATGCATGAATTATGAAATCTTCAACGATGCTTTTTTAAACAATTTTTTCATTCATCTTTAGGTGTGAATGAAACAAATTTCAACAAAAATGTTTGTAACATTTAATTTACAAATGATTTATTACATGTCCACCTCAGTGGACTACACGCATTCTGAACATGAAATATGTTGGCTTGACTTACTGAAGTCCAAATGGAGGGGCTCACATGCAATAAAGTCTTCAATAGCTGTGCTTAATAACAAAAAATAAATAAATAAATAAAAACAATTTTGAGTACCTGTCCACTCTAGTGACCTTTATGCATCAAAGGGTTAATTCTGCACAGAGAAAGAGTCTGGTAACTAACAGGCAGAGAGGCACTGAGGGGCGGGACTAGCCAGTTCAAAAATAACCAATCAGAAAAAAGATGGAAATGTCGACCTTAAAGCGCGACGCTGTAGTTTTTTTTAGCTGTAGTCAAAAATGGCGTCTGGCGACAGCGCAAACATCTTTCTTTAGAAGAAAGACTTTTAGCGCTTCTGCTTGTTGTTTTTAAAGACATTCAAGTCATTTAGAACAGAGGAAAGAGCCGCAGCGAACTCCGCTTCAGTCGTCAGGTTCAACAATCTCAGCATTAGTGTGTGTGAGTACGCCACTCAGCGCTGATTGGCTCGGTTAGAATTCTCAGGGGGTGGGGTTATTTGAATAGGAGAGTTCCCAGACTCTCTCTGTGCAGAATTAAACAGAGGAGGAGTCTGGCAGGCCAGTTTAACCCATTTCAGCCTCTGGTTTCCAGGATCTCGTTCTATCGGTCATGATCCAAATCTCATGAGGGTTGGACATGGGTGGATTAGTGAATTCCATTGGTTTGCCTTTAGATTCAGCTCTTCATTCACCATGATAGACAAGAAGACACCAAGGTATTTGGATCCTACAGCGTTAGGCAGCGACGCATCCCGAACCCTACCTTATTCTGGTTGAGAACCAATGTCTTGGATGTTGAATCACCATGACGCTCGCTGAAGGTCATGTTTTGTATCTTTGCCGTAACGTTAATTTTAAGACATATAGTGAGACGAAACCACACAGGATCCATTTAGACTCAATAAATCTTTGGCTTGAATTTAACTCTGAAACACTTTAAAGTTAATGTACATACACTCATGCATTAAAGTATTACATTTCAGTGTATATGTTTACTTTAGACCCCTCCTGCACATCAGTTATAGCAGTCATCAGGCATTCTTCAACCTAAAGAAAACACTGGCATCGATGCTGAGCCAGTGAACGAGCCATCGAACCTCTCGATGCACCATGGCTGTCACACTTTGGAAACACTTGATTAGATTTATACGCTCCTGAGTTGGTCTGGAATTTAAGATGCAACATAATATTGATTTGGTGGTTTGGAATCCTACAAAAGTTGCCTGGATGCCGTTTCAGGAGCTTTGAACCTTTGTGCCGTGACATTTAAAATTTGAAACATGAAAACATTTATGTTTCATGGCAAACCTACCAAACCTCCCACACACCCTCCGGTGATGATCACCAGACTCGTTGAACACCATCAACAGAAAGGTCTGCATTACTGTATGCTGAAATTCATGTGGTAATTGCTGGCAGATTTTGGGGTAGTAGGCCCCTGCGTTCCTGCGAAGGTGTGGACTTGCATGTTTTCCCTCTGGGAGCGGTTGGGAATGTGCGACCTTTCCATGGATCACTGTTTTTCAAGGTCTGGATTAGGTCTCTGGAAACACATAATTGCCCCAACTATTCATGGATGTAAAGTGACAACAATAATCCTGAATTTTAGCTCATAGGCAATGCAGGATGATCCATGGCATGCAGGAGAGAGGAAACAGCCTCGCTGGGAAACTCCCCTCACGAAAACCAGGGAACTCCTAATAAATTTACTTTGCAATAAGAGAAGAGAAGCAAAAACGTCACCGCCATTTCTCCAAACCTCCCCACGGTATGCAGTTTAATATCCGTGCATAAATCTGAGGGCTGCATGGGCAAAGCTTTGGATTAGTTGAAAACGAAGCACCAGAACTAAGTGATTTCTTTTTCTTGCTCAAAAATCAATTTGAGTGTGAAGGCAGTTTTTCTTCATCAGTTTAGTTCCTCTGTATACAGTAACCCCAGCAACTCCAAAAGTCATGCAGCCAGCGCTTTCAGGGCCAGCGGCCAAATGGAATCAGAAATGGCACATTGTGGTAACCTTAATCAAACTACAAATCATTTTATGGCAGACTGATCGGCTCTGCTGGAATGCTGCGGGGAGAACAATGCTTGACAGACCCGATTTAAGTGATGGCTTCTCTACTCTGACGTTTTATTGACATCATGCTGCGTCTAATTGAGGAGGGGGTTTCAGTAACTCAAACCAGATGGGCCACCAGCTCATGAACTAACAGCCCCCCCATCCCTCTCTCCCTCCCACCTCCTCGTCTTTTGTTTATTTGTACTCCAAAAACAATTTGGACCGACATTACTGTAACATAAAATTACACAACGCATATGCATTGACAGGATAGAAAATGAAAGTTTTTTTAATTTTATTTATCATAAACATAGCTGACATTGGCACATTAAGTTGTTGGCTTCACATGTTGGGCCACATGGGTTTTATAGCCTCTCAGATTTTCTTTCTGGAGCAGCTTGAACAGACTAATAATTACCCTTGAGGGCAATGTTTGGCATTTTGGAAAATTGTGCTCATTTGCTTTGTTGTTGCTAAAGAAATGAAAAAAATTGTAAGCTGAGAAGCTTCACGTTGTTTCCTTAAAAAAAAAGAAATCTTCGGAGCAAACAGCAGCTCTTGCTTAAGTTTGTGTCAGATAAATTCTGTTAAATGCTAAAAATGTGAAAACAGACTCAACCCATCTGCTTTTTATATCCTTTTGTTTTCATCGGTTTTGTGCTCAGAATTTTAAGAATCAGCTGCATAACCTTTTATGACTCTTGATAAAACGCTAGAACATCTCAGCTCTGAGCTAACAAGGCTACGTGTTAGCTTCTATGGGGCTAACGTTTAGCCACCAAAGTGATACTAAGCATGTTTACGTAAAGCATTTTGTCTCTGTTTGTGATTGTTTAAAGCTTATTTTTTAATGAGTGTTTGTTGTTTTTATGCTTTTAGGTGGCCTTATGTGCATAAATTAGAACTACAGTACACATGGTTCCTATAAAGGAAAGAAAATGTAGAACTTTTTCTCATGTATAAAAAGTTGTAATTATCTCGGTCCAGTGAGCTTGCATTAGCTGCAGGTAAGCTCAGTGTTTATGTATCAGTGGACATCAAAGTGAGTACCTATGTAGCTGATGCCATTTAAAATGTGCGGAAAACAGGGAAGGCTTTCCTAAAGAGCTTCTACGGCTGTAGTGTTTTTTGTAGAGCGAGGCAGATAGAAACATTTCTATTACACTGTTAGCAAATCATGATTCTACGTTCTACATTTTTGTCCTCAATACTATCATATTAGAGCAGAATTTAACCCTCTCAGGCTCAAAATAAGTTTTGATAAAAGGACGAACAACTGAGTCCTTCAGGGGTACTTCTGAGTTAAAAAATGCTCATGGAATACGTATGTGGAGTAACCAGGTAAGTACGTTTTAACTGTTGCAAATCTGCAACGCCTGCCTCCAGAGGGTTAACGCAAAATGACAATACTGATGGTTTGACTAACATTTAAAGGGATATTTTCATTGTGAAGCATGTTTTTGCCTAAAGGTTACAAATATGTCATTCCTGGATGCCTTCAGTGCACAGAAATAGAGTTCACGTTTAACAAGATTGATGAGCTAACAGCTGGTCTGAGTGAATGCTTGCTGCTGTGTTAAAGGTGTGGTTCACTGAAAACTCATTTTTAATGATTATTTCTGATTATAATAGATCACTCTGTTTTACATGGAGATTTTCATGCAGGCTGAACATGAAAATAGTCTCCTACACCTATCTCTTCGATTAGCTCCTGATAGAAAATAGACGGTGAAACTCTAGGATTTGAAAAGCCTGACAGGTCGACGTCACTTAACATTCATGGATTCACCCATCCTGACTCACGACGAGGAAGGCTGTTGTTGGTTTAGTGTTCAAAAAACAGCAGAGAATGTCTTGACTAGTATAAGCTAACTGTTATCATTAGCAACTCCACCACACAGCAGAAGCTCCTCCAAGCTTGAGTTAAAACATCCATGTCGAAAATCAGTAGAATCGTGCTTCTGTTATCCAATCAGAGGCGAGATGTCCAAATATCAGGAGATAAGATGCCAAAACCTGCCGTCTGAAGCTCAGCTGCACCTGCATGTGAATGCCTCAGAGCTGATACCCGTAACTTCCAAAAGTGATGAGACTGCAGAAGTGGTCTTCTGATCAAAGTAACACGTGTATCAAACCGTTCAATTTGTGCCAAAAAGCCATCACTATCCATTCCTTCAGCCATTGTGCAGCATTTGTTTACTATACATTACATTTGTTGCTATAAGCTAACTAGATGAATGCCGACAGGAAACAGCGCATGGTGCCACCTACTGTACCGGGGTGGAACAAACTTTGTTTGAGAGTTCAGTTTTCTAACGTACATTTAAACTGGGAAACAGGCTCTCGGATTATTCATTTAGATCAACCTAAATCGACTTAAGTGCACATGAAAACGCACTGAGTGACATCACTCACTGCTGGAACGATATGCTGACATCTTAGCAGAGTCCTGAAAGGGCTGATTTGGTACGAAGACATGAGAGTTGAGAGGACCAAGCTAGCATCTCTTCACCGTCACCTCCCACAAATTTCCTCGGCAAATGCAGCTGCTGTCAGTTTTCACACTTGTGCTGCAGCTCTAAAATGTTATCAGAATGAAAGTGTAAATACAAACATCTGAATCTCCAGTGTCTAAATGAGCTAACATCTTAGCAGTGGCTGAATATTCAAGGTTGGTAGTTCTATAACTTTTTTAATTAGTTTGATTTTCCTTCTTTTTTCTTTTTTTTCCAGTGTTGCACAACTGTCCAAATTCTAGTTCTGAGGTCACGTCTGACATTTGAACTTGTTTGTGTGTACAAAATACGGCGGAGAGCTTCTCAAAGAGCTGACTCAGAACTTTTTTGGCATTCACTTGTGACGTCTCAGGTCTGCTTTCATGTTTGGGGTGTAATTCTTTGCCAAACTGCTGTCATGAATATTCAGACTTTAGAGTAACGGTATTCAGTCCTGGTCTTCAAGGGCCTCCATCCTGCAGGTTTTAGATGTTTCTTCTCTATGACACCAGACCGGAGTCCATCGGTGATCAACAGACTTCTGCAGTATGCAAAGATATGCATAACTGGTTGAATCAGATGTGTAGGAGCAAAAAAACAACAAAACCATTCAGGATGGTGAGTTTAATGAAAGTGGATTTGAAGCACTATTGAAATTTGTTAGCTTAAAATTCACAGATTCCTCAAATTTTTAATGCATTTCTGCAAAGTTTGGTCTCTTCTGAGCTTTGTGTTTTCAGTAGGTATTTTTGCAGCACGACTGAGTAGTACTACTACACAGGCTGTTCATTAGACACATGGAATTAATGAGTCTAAAGAAAACTGGCTGTTGGAAGGGAACTAAATTAGAGGTCCATGTGGATTTCTTTAGAACCAAAATGGGAAATTTGCCACATCAGCGCAGCGCTCGTCTTTTGTGGACATTTTTGAAACAACATCAGAGACTGTCTGATTTCATTCTAGTGGCGATCAACGGTGCACTGTAAAGCAATTAAAGTAGACTCACCAGCTGCTAATGGCACTCGTGACACTTGGCGTGGAATGTACAGTTCTGTAATCAAGCAGGCTTCAGAAAACACAGAGAAGTTCTAAAGAATTAAATTAGGTTTTTTTTCTGGCAGAACGTTTTATGTAGATGTCCATAAACATGACAAAAGCATGGTAGTTATTAAACATTGGCCACTTTGGAGTGCTCTTATTAGTTTAATGCCCACAGATTTTATTCATTTTCTTTGGGATGTATGGCAAAGAGATAAAAGAGAGGCAAATTTATCTTTATTATTTATGAAAAATGACCTCAAGACACTGGAACCAATTAAGCTTATAGGATCCCTTCATGGTCTTGTCATATTTATGTATGAATCCTACACATCTGCACATGCTAGTGGTGGAAACTGAGCTGTGGAGGTTTGGCACAGTTGATCCAGCGCAACTTCATAAAGATTTTAAATATTCTTAGTCAAAAACTCCCATCAGAACCTGAACATTAGATCATGTCAAAGATATTTTTCAGAATTGTGTGCCTTCTAACCAAAAAGTACGTTTTGTGTTGTGCAAACAACCACCGGACTTTTTCGTTTTCAAATGAAAAAGAGCTGTGTTCCTCATTCAACAGCTCTTATAAACTTTGTGACCTTGTTGCCGACTGGCTAATACTCCTTAAGGTGGATGCTGTCCAGCTTGTTCATGGTAAGGAAACGTGTGTGTGTGTGTGTGTGGACTTATTCCACGGCTCCATTATGACAAGCTGGAGTATGTATGCTTGCTCACATACATTGTAGACATGAGTGAGCTCCATCTGTGCCAAGGAAAATGTGATGCAGAGTTCTGTGCTGTCGACCTGTTATGGAACTGCACACAAAAAAAAGAAATGCATGGGTTTGCAAACACCATGTAAGCAAACACACACACACACACACACACACACACACACACACACACACACACACACACACACACACACACACACACACACAGATCACTAATATATGTGCAGAAGGAAAAATACAACTCCTTGCGCTTGCCTTGGAGGCCCTAGCAGCTATTTTAAACACAGTTGTGTATTTTCCTGTTAAATAGGTACGGGGCTCCTTCCAGCCGAGAGTAAACAAGTGCATGAGCTGGCTCCGCCGTCTGACAGATGACGTGGAGAAAGGAACAATCGGCAGTTTGTGTATCTGCTGGGGACAAGATGTCATTGGGACCTAATGGTGTGTACCTGTGACTATCCTCATCTCCTCGCTCCATGTGTGTCTCATGAGTGGAAGACCAGAGTTTTATAAACCTTGGGAGTTTATGGTCTCAGTTTCACTTCGGTGTCAGAGAATGGAACCACCGCAGGGAGATTACAAAACCGTTTTAGCAGTTACTCACCTCTAACTGCAGGGCTGCCCTGGAGTAATGTGGAAAATGGCTTTAACATAAGAAGCAATAAAACATTTCTCAGTGTTGGCTGAAAGAAATAGTTCCGCTTCATCGGTGTCTCTGTTTGTAGGCAAACTAACATTAAAACTACCGTGTGAATTTCTTAAAAGTGGGAGCTTAGATAAAAAAATGAACATCTGATCCAGATTTGTCTTCCATTTATTATTTCAACCCTCTCAGGCTCAAAATAAGTTTTGATAAAAGGACGAACTAAGTCCTTCAGGCGTACTTCTGAGTTAAAAAATGCTCATGAAATACGTATGTGGAGTAACCAGGTAGGTAGGTTTTAACTGTTGCAGATCTGCAACGCCTGCCTCCAGAGGGTTAATATGTGTGAGAAGGCACAGAGATTGGACTGTACTGACCAGTGCTAAGGCTACATTCCAAGTAAGTATTGGTTCCTGGGATTCTATCATTTTTATTGCTGCTTTTATTTTGCACCATCTACATTTTATCTACGTATAAACATAATTTGCACTTTTTGAAACACGATCGGTCACTCAGAGTTTCACATGCAGGCTCCACGTAGAAACTAGTTGGACTAAAGGTAAAGGGAGTAGCAGAAACTCTTGTTCCTGGATTTCTTGGTCCTATTTGATTAATTTGATTATTTGCATCTTCAGTCCAAATCGTCTCGTCTGCATTTGTTTTCTCTGAACTTCACCTGCTTTGGGGTTTGTGATAGTGAAAAGTGTAAACAATGAAGGTTTGACATAGATAAGTTCCTCCTTCAAATAAAGTCAAGTTCATCTTTTTTTGCTTGTTGATATTGTCCAGTCTTAAATAACAGATATGAAGTTATCTTCTGTAATCTGAGGATAAAAGACATATTTCACAGCTCCATCGGCTGTGATATAAATCCTTTCTAGTTAAATATATGTTTTAGAAGCAACGGTCATTTATTATTATAACTGACTCTTCTCTGTGGACTCAATACAAAATAAATGTTAGTGTTGTCGCTCACCAGCTTAATTGTACATCAGCTAAAAAGCATCTTATAATTAGATTGCACACAAAACAGTTTGGAGAGAAACATGTTTACAGTTTAGTTAGGCTGTGCTTCTTTTTAATTAAAGCACTTTAACCATTTGGGGGCTGAATTCCACAAAAGGAATCTGAGTTGATTCATGCTGAACAAAAGGTTTCAGCAACTCAACGGTCCGTGGTTGTCGTTATCGTCCTGATCTGTCTGTCTGTGCGAGCTTCAGACAGGCCAGTCAAGCACACACTGTCTGCCTACGAGGCTGCCTATATGTGTCAAAACGTTTCCACTTTTTCATTCCAGGATCCAACATGGCATTTGTTTGCTTCCTTAAATGTTGCATGCGTTACATTTACTATAGGATTCCACCTTGGTAGCGTCACGTAACAGAGAGAGGAAGATCTGTTACGAGATAATCCAACTCTGTTCAAAGGGCGACGCCGTGGCTCAGTGGTTAGGAGTTCGCCCTGTAACTGATAGGTTGCTTGTTTGAATCCAAGCCCTGTCTGCGTCAGTCGTTGTGTCCTTAGGCTAAACACTTTACTCTCTTTGCTACTGGTAGCAGTTGAGGAATCGATATGCAGTGGGATGCAAATGTTTGGACAGCCTTGTTAATCTTCATGATTTTCCTGTATAAATTGTTGGTTGTTACGATAAAATAAATCTCTGTTATGTAGGAGACATTCACAGTGATCAGGTTTGATGGCTTCCAGCATGGACAGCTCTCTTTGACTCACACCACAGATTTTCCACAATATTCAGTTCTGGGGACAGAGATGGTCATTCCAGAACGTTCTACTTGTTCCTCTGCATGAATGCCTTAGTAGATGTTGAGCAGTGTTTAGGGTTGTTGTCTTGTCAACATCCAGCCCCGGTGCAACTTCAGCTTTGTCACTGATTCCTGGATATTGGTCTCCAGAATCTGCTGATATTGAGTGGAATCCCTCAACTTTAACCTGATTCCCGGTCCCTGCACTGGCCACACAGCCCACAGCATGATGGAACCACCACCATGTTTTACTGTAGGTAGCAGGCATTTTTCTTGGAATGCTGTGTTCTCTTTCCTCCATGCATAACGCCCCTTGTTATTCCTAAATGACTCAGTTTTAGTTTCATCCGCACCTTATTCCAGAATGAAGCTGGCTTGTCCAAATGTGCTTAAGCAAACTTTAATGAAGGAAGAAAATGATCTTTTATATAGCGCCTCTTAAGGTTAAAATCATGAAGCGCTTCACAAGAACATAAAAATTCTAAATACAAAACAAAATCTTCAAAAAACTCACTTAAAAAACATAGAAGAAAAAAAAAGAAATGTGAATGAAAAAGTGCAAAGAAAGAGAAAGTGAATAAGAAGGAGAGAAATCAGTGGATCCTGGGAAAGGCAGAATGGGTAGAAAGAGCAGCACGAAGGGCGACGAAGGTCACACAAAACCAGCATGAACAGGTGAGTTTTCAGCTGCTTTTTAAAGGAGACCACTGAGTCCACTGATCTCAGGCTCAGGGGGAGAGAGGTCCAGAGTCTGGGGGCCACAGCATCAGATGCTCTTGGACAAGTCCAAGTCAAGTCTTTTCAGAATCACAATCAGAAGATTTTTTATTGCCATTGTCATTGAACGCAGCTCACTGACTAGGAACTTGTTTTGGTGATAAGGTGCAACATGAACACACATAAAAAACACATAGTAGGTAATAAATGATAAATAATATGTACAGTTAGCAGCAGGATACACAGTGCAAACATACAATTACAGTGACTGGTGTGTCTTTCTGAGACCTGAGTGTGACTAGAGACCAAGTCCCAGACTCTAGTCCCCCATCTCTACGATGCAGTCTTAGGCTGAATCAAACAAAATGTATTCTAAAAACCCTCACAGGTTTCCTCCTTCTTGTCATTCACCCATCGTCTTTGCTTTCCAGTTTTGTTCCTTTTGCCCTCGGTGTATTTATGGAGACACACCACTCATCAACACGTCCAGCGCCACTTTCACTGCGTTCCAAAAGAAAGGAATCCAGATTGTGCAACTGTCCATCAAACCAGTTTTTTCCCTCCTCGCTATTTAAATACCTCAGTCACCGCAAAGTTGCAGAGGGAGGGCAGACCCTCCCATCCCTGTGACTCATTCTGATTTGTGCGTAAGCAGTTGCTGCAGACCACGGAGTAGTATTCCATTACTGATGCCACCATTGTTGCCGTCACTCTCATCATCTTTGATGATGCAGTTGTTGTAGCGTCAGTTATCTGTGCCAAGCTGGTTGAAATGACAGCTGTGCTAAAAATCAGAGCAACTCCCAGCTGCATCCAGCCTTACGTCAGTATGTAGATGGCGCTACGCCGTTTATGTTATCCCCATGGAAACATTAAGCAACTTGCTCACAGTTCCCTTCTTAGAGGGCAGTAATGTTTTACTGTGAGAATAAAACGAAAATCTTGAAGCAAAAAAAAGAAAAAGTAAGTCAGCATAGATGCGCCTCAGCTGCCAAAGAATGTGAAGAAAAGAGAGGAAAGTTGTTGGGTGAGTGAAAAAGTACGTGAAGGCGAGCAGCAGGTGTGCTGGACAGACTGCACTACTCTGGGTCGGAGAAAGATCGTTTTCTGAGGGGTTTTCCAGTGAGTTCAGAGTCTCTGTAGTATTATGTCACTATTACACCTCCAGTAAAGCATAATGAGGGTGTTACTTAAATTATAATGTCACTCTGGATGCTAGCCTTATAATACATCATATATGTTGTAGCAGCGTGTCTACTTGAGACTATAAAGGCTGGTTAAGATGTGAAATGAAGGAAATGATCATTAGGGCAGGACACATTTGGCATGGATATGGCATCGTCTAACTGTCTGGACTTGTTCAGCAAGCCCAGAGAAAACACGCGAGGTTGTGAGTATGAAGAGTTAGGACACCGAGCCAAAGGGTAAATATCCACTCTACCATGTGCGTGCTGATGGGGGAGTACACACCCTCTGCCTACAGATAGAAGCAGCTTTTTATCTTTACCTGTACACACTGGCAGAGAAAGTAGTGTCACATAATGGTGAGAAAGTGCATTTAATATCAAATATCAACCATTAATGCTCAAGAAAATGGTCAAAACATGATTTTCTACAACTGTCATCCATATTTAATCTGCACTGTTTACAACAGATATTTTCCCTGTCTTGTTGTTTTTAAGCACATAGCACTGGTATTTTTCAGTGGTGTCTTGTTGAATTACGTAAAGGGTTGTTCACTGGAGTTTTTGACAATTAAAATTGCACCCACAGTTTCCAAGTTAAAAACATCTATTTTAACAACGGTAGTTTCTGCTTCAGCCCTCTCCCCCCTCCCCCTGCGCAGCGGCAGCAAACCCACTGATGTGCTGCAGCCTCTCAGAGTTCCTGCTGATCTAAACATTGAAAGAATCATTTAATTTCTGTTCCTCAATTCTAATTATTTTCAATGGTGTCTGTTTGTTGCAACCACCAGGTACAAAAACTAACTTGTTTTCATTTGACAATTTTTCTGTCCTGTCTCTGTTTATTATCTTCCTGCATCTCATCTCAATCCTAAAGAAAAACTGCTACCTGGGTTCATATATATTCACCTTATGAGGGCTGAAGCAGCTGGGGAACAGTAAAGATTTAGAAACTACTGTTGTTAAAAGAAATGTGTGTTAACTTAGAAAATGTGGGCGCAATTTTAATTACTTGTCAACTTATGTCTCCAACGTTGACTGTTGTACAAAATTAAAAAAAAGACTGCTGCTCGCGTGGGCCTCCTTGTGGCTGTGGGCCCCTGGGCCTGTGCCCAGTTTGCTCGTATTATAATCCAGCCTTGGCTGTGATTGGCATGCCACCAGTCGGGCTGCAGAGGTTCCATTGGATCGTGGCTAGATCGACACGCAGCGCAAAATCATTTTGTCTCTCTACATTTCTAGGCTAGTACCCATGTGGAAAGTTCCACAATGTAGTAATCACTCCACTCACTGTAAAGATGTTTGGTGAACTAAAGATGTGTGGAAAAGTTTCTCAGTCACATTTTTACCTGCAATCTCTTTACAATACATTTTATTCATCCTTGCTTCAAAATGCGTCCCTTTGAGGACCGCAGCCTGAGCAGTCGTGTGAGGAACAGAGACAGTTCTTGTCACTGATGGGAGCAGTTTGATGCTTATCGGTGCTTCAGTGCGTCACTTGGTCTCCACTGGACATGGTGGCCTTCTGCACAGCGAGATGCTGTAATTTCCACAAAATCCAACTTTACTCATGGTTTAATCAGATGGAGTCACCAAATGCTCCTCAGAAGTTTGTCAAAGAGAGCGTTTGTGACTTTGTCCCCTTAAAAAATCCAAACAAAACTCATAAGTGTCCAAATACAGGGTCCATTTCTTAAATACACACAAGCATGTAAGTATTGGTAGCTAAATTGCTGGCATAACGTTACGGTACAAAGGCAGCACGGTCATTAAAAAGACATTTCCTGTTTAAGTTGACTGATGCTTTGATTGATAAGCACAAAGACACGGGTTTATATCATCAGAGTCCAGGCACCAATCTAAAAGTGGACAGAGCCAGCTGTGGGAAGATGTCATAATGCGATATTTGTTCAACTGGAGCAATTTGAGTCTGACCCAAACAGATTAAATAGTGCAGGAGAGAATTATGCTCTCGATGAGGCCCAAAGAACACACTTCGGTCCACTCAAACTGAACAATGAGACGTGTTTAAATGCATCTCAAATGGCTGAATCTGAAGGCTGCCATGACGTAACCTTAGACTCAGACATACTTTCGCCGCATGACAATGCGTACAACCAAAGAGGAAGGAAAAGGCTGGAGTTTGAGCCGTGCGCAGGCATAATATCAGCAAAAACCATGATGACCTCACATGGGGCTATCAGCTCGTTGTTACGCAACAATCCCAGCGCCACCCATGTTGGCCAGGCTGAGGAGGAATCACCGAGGACATATAGATCCCCGCTTTTCCCTCTCGGGGGGCTAGGTGGAGAGACAGGCCAGAGCTCAGATCTGATTTCACAGGAAGGAAGGGAAAAGGGAGGGGAGAGCTGGATAAGAGTGCTGCCGTTGCTTTAGTCCATCCTTCCTCTGACCCAGGTCTGTGTTATGAATGCCACAGAGGTGGAGTAACAACTCTCACAAAGCCAAGCTGGGCTTAATCTTGTAACTATTCTGTTCTGTAACAATACCGGGCTCTTTGTACTGGGGCCGCATTTCAGATAAGTGAAATTCAACAAACACTAAAATGAAGCAAAAGTCATGCAATGCTGCAAGTTACTGTTGACGCTTCTTCAAGTGAATTCCTAATTAGCCTCAGGGCCTCGAGAGACGTTCACCTTTCCTTAATTCACTCATTTCTTCTCTTTCACTTTCCTTTGCTGCTGTTGACTGCTCTTCTTCTTCTGCAGGTGATCTGAGGTGCATGTCTGGGCCAAAGTGGCGCCTCAGTCTAGCTATAAAAAGACAATTACTACAACCGGAAGCTGCTGTCAGCTGGAGGAAAAGGAATGCACACACACCCATGTGCCTGCCTGTGCATACAAACACAAAGTAGCACTGAGATCTCTGCACACCCAGTGACGCTTCAAGAAACGCACCAGTCTCTCATGCCCTCCCTCATTCTTCCACCGTGACGAGGCACTTCTGCACCAGACAACATAGAGTCCCCACGCCCAGAGACCTGGAGCATCGGGGCAGAGATTAGACAGGAAGCTGGCAGAGAGAGAGAGGACCCACACCCTGCTGGCAGGCAGCGATTTAAAGCAGAGTTCACTGCCGTCAGTTTAACGGTCCGTCGTTCCCTCCACCCCCTTCAAGGGATCACCTTTAAACATCTAAACACCTTGTAGGATATGTGTTCAAACATTAAATAAAAACATAAATGTCTGAAATCACGCTAGAATTTGAATCACTTTCTTTAAGTCTGATTAATTGTTTTTAGGAGTTTTTTAAGCATGTCTTTCTGGAAGGAGGTGCCAGGGAAGGTAGAACTTGATGGAGGGACCATAAATCCCCTCTGACTCAGGAAAGCCCTGGAGTGGGGGAGCTGGATTCTCCTCATGGATCTAGCTTTGCTAAGAAATGAAAAACACATTTAGTTTAAAACCTGTTGGTATCAAGTACTGAATGAATGAATTTATATAAAATAGTTAAATTACCATGATTGCACATAAGGGGAACTTTTTTTTTCTGATCTACTGGAGTCCTTTTCTTATACCCTTCATGTCAGCCCCTCCATGATTGTCCACCAATTAAAGCTGTAATAGCAAATCTTCAAACAAAACAGCTTTTAAACACAAATAGGATCATGCAACTCACCCCTCCCATCAGTTATCATCCCAGCCACATCCACCTGATACAGAAACCTGCATTGCCAGAGGAAACGAGATCGTGCTAAACACAGTCGCCGTTTTCTACATCTAAATCTTTTGTTGTCCGTGACTTCAAATGGTGTTTTTCTTTTTGGGACTCTGGCAGATTGTCCTGAAGTTGAAGTAGCAGCAGCTGGCTGTTTCTCCTTCTCTGATATTATTGAGCAGGGAACCTCTCACACCAGTGGTGTTCTGTTGCTAAATGAGCAAGTGCATTATGTATGGAGGACCCAGGGTGCGGCAGTTTGGTGAACCCGACACAGGATGGTCCTATCATTGATTTTGGGCCAAGCCTTGTTATTGGTGGAGGTTTTTGGACACAATGCAAGAGAACCACTTCTTTAATTATATATTTTTAATTCCACAGCATATTTATAGCTACACTATGTTAGAACGTTGTTAGGCATGAAATAAAAAATGAAGCTTGCTTGTTTAGCAGATTTTATGTTGTAGCTTTAAAGGAGGGCTAACAAAAATAGTTCAAATACAATCCCAATGAAAGATAAGTCAATGTAAGTAAGTAATTGGTGAAATAAAAAGTGTCCGAATGCCTCCTGTCGGAGGTGTTTCAGGTCTGTTCTGGTGGGAAGAGGCCCCCTGGGTCAACCCAGGACACGCTGGAAGGATAACATCTGGAAAATCTGTTAGAGAAATAAAAATAAACTGTAAAATTTACCTTTTTTTCACTCTTTTTCTAGTCTCATTTATTGTGAAGAAGAAAAAGAAGATGGATTCAATTTGCTTCTGAGTTAGTTTAATCCTTCCCTCAGAGCCAGGCAGGAAGATGAAGAAAGCACAAGTGACGGTAGGGAGCACTCATATTTGGTTCTTTTCTGAGAAAATGGATTACAATCATGTGTTAGAACACTAAAAATGCACCTGGAATGTTTCAAACACTTGGCTACAGAGTAATGCGATAGCCTTATATAGAACGCACAACAAAGAAAGGAAATTAGTTATTTTTAACTCCCCGTTTCAGCTTGTTTGATAATAGTTAAAACAATTTGGCACAAGTTTCCTGGACATAAATGAAAGGATTCATACGCCGTTGAATCTGTATTAAGGATCTCAGCTCGAATTTACATAGGCTACAGAATGTCAATATGCATACATTGTTCCTCCAGTAGGGACAGGAACTCACGACATTAATAACACTCAGAGTCAACATTTCTAACAAGCTGATTTCATATCTGCAGCAAAGAACCGGAGCCAAAACAATGAGAACTCTATCACTGTTCAAACAGCCGCAGACGGAAATCAGCGTGTTTGCTGAAACATATCAGTTTCAGCGTTAACCATTACTGAACATGGAAAAGGGAGGGCACACACACACACACACACACACACACACACACACACACACACACACACACACACACACACACACACACACACACACACACACACACACACTCGAGCTGCTTTTTCAAACAGCTCCTCATAAAATCTTTTAATGCTCGTTGATGAAGCAATTCTCCAACTTTTTCTTTCTTCATGGCTGACTGTAGGTTGCTAAAGCTGGGCTTATAAAAGTAAATTACACGTCTATAAACTAAACTCTAGGGTTTGTGTTGCCATGTCTGAAGCTGTGTCACAGCAACAAAACCAACCCTGAGATGAATTATGTAACATTGATTCTCTGGGCTGTCACCATACTGTGGTGGAGGGGTTTGAGTGTCTCAATGATCCTAGGAGCTAAGTTGTCTGAGGCTTTCTGCCTCTGGTAGGGTCACCCATGGCAAACAGGTCCTAGGTGAGGGATCAGACAAAGAGCAGCCCGAATACCTCTATTATGATGAATTATTTAAATGGAAACCATGTTCCCTTGCCCGGACGTGGGTCACAGGGGCCCTCGTCTGGAGCCAGGCCTAGAGGTGGAGCACGTTGGCGAGCGCCTGGTGGCCGGGCTTTCACCCATGGAGCCCGGCCGGGCACAGCTCGAAGAGGAAACGTGGGTCCCCTTTCCCATGGGCTCACCACTCGTGGGAGGGGCCAAAGGGGTCAGGTGCAGTGTG
Source organism: Nothobranchius furzeri (assembly GCF_043380555.1). Classification (NCBI taxonomy): domain Eukaryota; kingdom Metazoa; phylum Chordata; class Actinopteri; order Cyprinodontiformes; family Nothobranchiidae; genus Nothobranchius; species Nothobranchius furzeri. The sequence goes on from NC_091746.1 coordinate 57,661,932, forward strand.
TGATGGGCGGTAGTCGGGGGCGGGGACCTTGGTGGTCTGATCCTCAGCTACTGAAGCTGGCTCTTGGCACATGGAATGTCACCTCTCTGGTGGGGAAGGAGCCTGAATTGGTGTGTGAGGTTGAGAGGTTCCGACTAGATATAGTCAGACTCACCTCAACGCACGGCTCTGGCTCTAGAACCAGTTTCCTTGAGAAGGGTTGGACTTTCTACCACTCAGGAGTTGCTCCCACTGAGAGGTGCCGAGCAGGGGTGGGCATACTAGTTGCCCCCCATCTTGGTGCCTGTACGTTGGGGTTTACCCCAGTGAATGAGAGGGTAGCCACCCTCCGCCTACGTGTGCGGGGATGGGTTCTGACTGTGGTCTGTGCTTATGCACCAAACTACAGTTCAGACTACCCACCCTTTTTAGAGACCTTGGAGGGGGTGCTGGAAAGCGCTCCATCCGGTGACTCCCTCATTCTGCTGGGGGACTTTAACGATCACGTGGGCAATGACAGTGAGACCTGGAGAGGTGTGGTTGGGAGGAATGGTCCCCCGATCTGAATTCGAGTGGTGCTTTGTTATTGGACTTCTGTGTCAGTCATGGATTGTTCATAATGAACACCATGTTCAGACATAAAGGTGTCCATATGTGCCCTTGGCACCAGGATACCTTAGGCCGCAGCTCGATGATCGACTTTGTTGTTGTTTCACCTGACCCGTGGCCACATGTCTTGGACACTCGGGTGAAGAGAGGGGTGTAGCTGTCAACTGACCACTACCTGGTGGTGAGTTGGCTCAGATGGTGGGGGAGGATGCCGGTCAGACCAGGCAGGCCCAAACATATCGCGAGGGTCTGCTGGGAACATCTGGCAGAATCTCCTGTCAGAAGGAGCTTCAATTCCCACCTCCGACAGAACTTCCAAAATGTTCCAGGGGAGGCGGGGGACATTGAGTCTGAATGGACCCTGTTCCGTGCCTCCATTGTTGAGGCGGCCGACCGGATTTGTGGTCGCAGGATTGTCGGTGCCTGTCGTGGTGGCAACGCCTGAACTCGCTGGTGGACACCGGCGGTTAGGGATGCTGTCAAGCTGAAGAAAGAGTCCTATCAGGTCTTTTTGGCCTGTGGGACTCCAGAGGCAGCTGACGGGTACCGGCAGTCCAAGCGGGTGGTTGCCAAGGCAAAAACCCGGGCATGGGAGGAGTTCGGTGAGACCATGGAGCAAGACTTCTGTATGGCTTCGAGGAGATTCTGGCCTACCATCCAGCGCCTCAGGGGGGGAAAGCAGTGCGCTACCAACACTATCTGTAGTGGGGACGATGTGCTGCTGACCTCTACTCAGGACGTTGTGGATCAGTAGGCAGAATACTTCGAAGACCTCCTCAATCCCACCGACACGTCTTCCAGTGAGGAAGCAGAGACTGGGGACTTTGGGTTGGCCTCTCAAATCTCTGGTGCTGAGGTCCCTGAGGTGGTTAAAAAGCTCCTCTGTGGCAAGGCTCCAGGGGTGGATGAGATCCGCCCGGAGTTCCTTAAGGCTCTGGAAGTTGTGGGGCTATGTTGGCTGACACGGCTGTGCAATAACGCCTGGACATCGGGGGCAGTCCCACTGGACTGGCCGACCAGGGTGGCAGTTTCCTTATTTGGGGGGGGGGGGGGGGGGGGGGTTGCAGGGTGTGTTCCAACTACAGAGGGATCACACTCCTGAGCCTTCCTGGTAAGGTCTATTCAGAGGTTCTGGAGAGGAGGGTCCGTCGGATTGTTGAACCTGAGATTCAGGAGGAGCAATGTGGATTTCGTCCTGGCCGTGGAACACTGGACCAGTTCTATACCCTTAAGCTTGGTTTATGCTTGACGCGTCCGCGAGGTTCGCATGGCTCCCGCGGCAAAATTGCGTCATTTTAACAACCACGTCCCTCCACCGCGCCTCCGCACGGCCCAAACTTTTCGCACCCTGCACCTAGGAAATGTTCTAACCACGCCGATGGTCGGACACAGAAAAACATGGCGGACTGGCAAGAACTAGTATGGCAGAGGTTCATAAATACAGACATTTGTATGATTCCGCTCTCAAAGATCACCGTGATCAACATGTTGTTAATAATTCTTGGAGAGAAATAGCTCGCACTGTCAGAAAAGACGAGGACGATGTTAAAAAATGCTGGAATGCCATGTTGTAAACAACAGTAATTTTTACTTTTACTATGGTGTGGTGTTGGATGCATGCCGTAGAGCTCCATGCTGCCCCGTTCAGTTTGGGAAAATATTGGCTCACCACAGAGACAAGCCGCATGAACCATAAACGCTGCAAGTTGTGAAGCGCGTTCGATCCACGAGCCGCATCACCAAGCGGAAAGTGAACGCGTCAAGCATAAACCAAGCTTTAGAGGGATCCTGGAGGGTGCGTGGGAATTTGCACAACCAGTCTACATGTGTTTTGTGGATTTGGAGAAGGTGTTGGACCTCGTCTCTCGGGGGGCCCTGTGAGGGGGTACTCCGGGGGTATGGGGTACCAGGTCCTCTGATACGGACTGTTAGGACCCTGTATGACCGGTGTCAGAGTTTGGTCCGCATTGCCGGCACAAAGAAGGGCTCGTTCCCAGTGAGAGTTGGACTCCACCAAGGCTGCCCTTTGTCACAGATTCTGTTCATAAACTTTATGGACAGGATTTCTAGGCGCAGCCAAGGTGTGGACAGCATCCGTTTTGGTGGCCTGAGGATCAGGTCTCTGCTTTTTGCAGATTATGTGGTCCTGTTGGCTTCATCAGAACGTGATCTTCATCTTTCGCTGGAGCGGTTCGCAGCCGAGTGTGAAGCAGCTGGGATGAGAATCAGCTTCTCTAAATCTGAGACCATGGTCTTGATTCGGAAAATGGTAGAATGCCTTCTCCGGGTCAGGGATGAGGTCCTGCCCCAAGTGGAGGAGTTCATCTCGGGGTCTTGTTTATGAGTGAGGGAAAACTGGAGCATGAGATCGATAGGCAGATTGGTGCTGCATCTGCAATGATGCCGGCGTTGTAACGGTCTGTCGTGGTGAAGAGAGAGCTGAGTCAGAAGGCGAATTTCTCGATTTACCGGTCGATCTACGTTCCTATCCTCACCTATGGTCATGAGCTTTGGGTAGTGACCAAAAGAACGAGAGCGCCGATACAAGCGGCCGAAATGAGTTTTCTCCGAAGAGTGGCTGGGCTCTCCCTTAGAGATAGGGTGAGAAGCTCAGTCATTTGGGAGGGGGTCGGAGTAGACCCGTTGCTCCTCCACATCGATAGGAGCCAGTTGAGGTGGCTCGGGCATCTGGTCAGGATGCCTCCTGGACGCCTCCCTGGTGAGGTATTCCAAGCACGTCCAACCGGGAGGAGACCTAAAGGTAGACCCAGGACACGGTGGAGGGACTATGTCTCTCACCTGGCCAGGGAACGCCTTGGGATTCCCCCGGAGGAGCTGGCCCAAGTGGCTGGGGAGAGGGAAGTCTGGGCCTCTAACCTTAGGCTACTGCCCCCGCGACCCGACTCCGGATAAGCGGATGAAAAGGGATGGATGGATGGATGGATGGATGATTCTCTGGGATTTTCAGCTGAGGAGTTTTCATCTCATGTTGCTCTTTTTTTTAGAATGTTAACACTTTTTAAAGCCTTTAAAGTTAAAGCCTTAGTTTTCATCATCACAGACAAATACACGTAGAGGCCCTGTAGAGTGGCTCTCCGATTGGAGCTGCCGTAGTGGCCAGTTGCCATCTTGGATGGGTCTGCATTTGCCCCCACTGCTTTTTTCTACTGAGGAAGGTGCTTACCGTACTAAAAACACATTTTATCAAGAATTTTCACAAAATCAGACTCATGGTATTGCATGATAATTCAAATATTAACATAATTGAACAAAATAAATGAAAATATAAAATCCCAACAGGTAGGCTAGGAAAGTCACTAGTAATCCCATGTGATCTGTTTTCAATAGTACGCCTGTTGTTGCAACTGTAGGCTGCACAAAAACAGGAATAGTTACTCTGCATTGACAATGGAGAGTGAGAAGACCCATCCAATAAGGCGGCGATGTTGTTACGCTCTCCAGTGCCTAATGGGGCATCTACGTGTTCATGTATGTGGTCCGCATTTAACCCATCCCCGTGGGGAATGGTGAGCTGCAGCAGTGGCGGCACTCAGGAACAATTTGGTGTTTTAATCCTCTGGAGGCAGGCGTCTCAGATTTGCAACGTTAAAACCTACCTACCTGGTTACTCCACATACGTAATTCATGAGCATTTTTTTAACTCAGAAGTACGCCTGAAGGACTTAGTTGTTCATCCTTCCATCAAAACTTATTTTAAGCCTGAGAGGTTTAACCCCCCAATCCAACCCCTTAAAGCCGAGTGTCAAACAGGGAGGCGCTGGGTCCCAAGGTCTTTGGATTGACCCAACTGGATTTGAACCCTGTGACACTCACACCACCATGTCACTTAGAATGATCCTGTTAGTATAGATTCATAGTCATTTTCAAAATACCAGAGTTGATATTGTTTTATACTTCAACTAAAGGTGTAACAAAGTACAAATACTTTGTTAACTTAAGTAGACATTTTAGGTACTTTTCTGAAGTAATGATCTATTTTCTATTATCTATTTTCTCATTAGTTGACATTTTAAAAAATGGACTCCGGCTTTATTTTGGTCAGTTTATATATATATTTTTTTTTACCACAAAGACAGATGCTTCAACCTGATCTGAGAGTCTGAATGTGGCTGGACAATAATTTTAAACATCTAGCATTCCAACATTCTGTTGGTATGTACCATCCATATAGGACTCTGGGGTGTATTTACTTAGCACTAAAACATATTCATTTTTAATGGGCAAACACGTGGCTGAAATAGGTAACCTAGCATTTTCCAGATTTGTGTTTCAAGCATGTCCTGCCGATAGGAGGTCCCTAGGTCAACCCGGGACTGATTTGCTGGTGAAGGTTCTCAGTCATCCAGGTCATGGTAATCCAAAAGGGTTCAAATGTAGGAAACTGGACTTCTTTGGTTTCTTGAAGACATTTTGCTTCTCATCCGAGGAGCTTTGCCAATTCTAATGGGAACATGGGAGATTGGTGGGATTATATCTTCACGCTGGTCAAGAAACACTTTTAGATCCCTCTGATGGAGGAGTTTGCTGGAGAAAGTGTGAAAATGGAGGGACAAGCTAGTTTTCCTGTGATCTACTAGGTTTTCAGTTTTAGTTCTGCTTCTTGTTGATCCGCCTATGTTACATTTTCAGCATTTTGGTTTCGCTGCTTTTTTCTCAGCTCCTTTTTTCATTAATGAAGTAGTTTTTTTACCCATTGAGTTCCTCCGCATCTGCATCTTCATTGTCCTGCCGGTGCATCTTAGCATGTCAACGTGTCATTTAAAATTATTCCTTAAACTGGCACAACCAGTTACAGTTTCAGAAGAAAATGGTCACAGCTACTGGAGAATCATCCATGAACAGATGATAGCCTTCTCTCAGGTACATCGAACCTGCAATACTTCTGATTTTGCTTATTTGGTGTTAATGTCAGTGTACAGAAATGTGTAAAGATGTTTAAATAAACTAACTAAACAGCATTTGTCTGTTTGTCATTTAGCCACACCTTGTATTCCAGATTGTGCAAACACAGGTGAGGTTATGATTTGAGCCTGGAATCCTTGGTAACATCCCACTCCTGAATACCGGTGTGTCTCTATCTTAGACTGACCTACTTTCACCCACATATGACTCACTGCTGACCTGTTATCTGATAAAGATTCATTGTCCTTTCCTCTATTTTGACAAAACAAGTTTGTCCACCCGATTCTCTTACTGGAAAATCATCCCCCTGTCTTTCATAGCATATTTTACATGATACACTGTCAGCCCTGTAAAACTGTGAATGTTTTTCATCTCTATCACAACATAAAACTGCGGATATGTCCTTATCTGCTGTGGACTGCGTGGGAGTTTTCTTGTTGCCACAAGGAGGCAATACAAAGTCCAACACTTTTACCTGACTGACAGGCTGGAGGCAGAAAAAACAGAAAACTGCCTTCCACAGTGTTTGTAACATGCAGACCCTTTTCCTCATTACTCATAGTCCAAATCATGACATTCATTCTCTTTTGCAAGGGTTTGATGTTGGGTGATGACTCTACGTTCAAGTTGGGAAAGGCCTACAACGTGGTCTTTCGTTAGTTTAAATCAATTATTATTATAAAGTAATAATTGTTGTGTACCCTCTCTCTCTTGTATTGAGAGTTTGCTGGCTTCTAGTTATGTGAGTGATACTAAGTCTATTAGGCCCTTTTGTGCAACCACAATGCCTTTGTGGTTCTCTCCCCAAAAGGGGTTACATTTCCTTTTCTTATTTTTTTCATCCATCCATCCATCCATCCATCCATCCATTGTCTGAACCCGCTTTGTCCACGTGGGGTGGTGGTGGTGGTGGTGGTGGGGGGGTGCCTCTTTCCAGCGGTCAATGGGCAATCAGGCGGGGTACACCCTGGACAGAGAGCCAGTCCATCGTAGGGCAACACAGAGACACACAGGACAAACAATCATACACACACACACGCACATACGCACGCACGCACGCACGCACGCACGCACGCACGCACGCACACACACACACACACACACACACACACACACACACACACACACACACACACACACACACACACACACACACACACACACACACACACACACACACACACACACCTAAGGACAATTTAGACAGACCAATCAACCTAACAGTCATGTTTTTGGACTGTGGGAGGAAGCCCAGACAGAACCCATGCATGCACAGGGAGAACATGCAAACTCCATGCACAAAGATCCCAGGCCGGGAAGCGTACCCAGGACCTTCTTGCTGCAAGGCAACAGCTCTAACCACTGCGTCACTGTGCAGCCCTCTTATTTTTTTAATGGAGTATTTTTAGAGTGGGTTTATTAGTTGACTTGGTGGATTATATCCACTCACTTTCTGTTTGCGCTTTTCCTACAGGCCCGGTGGTTCTCCCTCCTTGTAGGTGCATCACAAAGACTTTCAATATAAAAGTGTTTCTTTTTTCCTATCCTGACTCGTCTTGTTTATGTTGCTGACCCCCCTTCTCCTAGCAAGCCTTTCTCGGGGTCCCTGACAGCAAGTATTGAAAGTATGTTCCTGGTTTAGAAATGTTCATGAAATCTTTGTTAAAACCTGGATAGTAAATTTAAAAAAATGTAGCACACTTGGAGTTCACATCACTTATACTGTAACTCAAGATTACACTGAGCGGAGCTGAGGTGGCTGGACGTCTTCCTGGTGAGGTTGTCCAGGCACATCTCACTGGGAGGAGACCCATTCCATACCATTTTATTTATCAAGCGCATTTCAGCACAGCATGAGAGCCGACCAAAGCGCCTTACATACGGAACAGAAAGAAGTAGTAAAACATACTGTACATCATATCAGTAAAATGGCTATTCTAAAAATGAATAAAAACCCAATGAAAATATGAATAAAAAAAACTAAAAGTAATACTTTAAAGTCTCTTTTCCATGGCCAGGTCTGGAACGCTCTGGTCTGGATATTTCAGACCGGTATGTTCCGGTATGGGTCTGGAATTTTCAGACGAGCGTTTCGATCGCAGTTTGGGCCATCACGTTGGCAGGCGGGGTTAAATGAACCATCATGCGTGATTTTAAAAGTTGTGAAACTATTCAGTATGTCTGTGCTGCAATAACTGGTCTACAGAGCTACAGACAAAAACAAAATGCTTACCACAGCCTCCACATGTGACTCCAGACTGCAGTGGCTAAGTCCAGAAGCCTGCCTCGGCCATAAATAGCATCCAGCGCGTCGTAGCAACTCCGTGTATTTCTCCCATCTGAAAAAAAATCCACTCCGGCTGTTTCTGTCCTTAACTATTAGCTATATTTATTGGGCTTTAATTTCTTCATCTTGGCCCGACACTGAGCCGACGTCCGCTCTGATCCTTCGGCTGCCAGTCCTCCTGTGGACTCTTGTGATGAAGGTGAGAAATGTATGGAACTCTGAAGGTGAACACTTGCTGCTACTTGCTGCTATTTTTTCACTTTTATGTTCAGCTAACAAAATTACAAACAACGGAACTCCGTTAGTTCTCCTGTTTGCAAGAAGTGACGTATTTCTGTCAACCAATCAGTGGACTGCGCTGTTGCTCCACCCTAACCATACCACTCCAGGAATTTCTGGACCTACAATAGAAGGGAGCCCAGAAAATCCCGTGACTGGCGCGGTCCGGGTCGGTTGTCTGGACCGGTTTTACAATCGGAACAGAAACATTAGCGACCCGATCCTTCTCATTCCATGCCAGTTTGGGCGGTGGAAAAGACCTATTATAAAACAGAACAGAAAGAAGTACTAAAACATACATCATATCAGTAAAATGACTATTCTAAAAATGAATAAAATCCCAATAAAAATATGAATAAAAACAACTGAAAGTAATACTTTAATAAGAAACAAGTCAAGATGTAAAAGCCAGGTCATAAAGTGTGTTTTCAGTCGTGATTCGAAGGCCGCAATAGAAGTTGGCTGGTGGATCGTAAGAGGTAAGGTATTCCACACAACAGGCGCCACATGAACAAAATCACACTCCCCCTCATTTTCTAGTCCACTGAGTGGGTGCAAAGCAACATATGGTCAGCTGACCTCAGTGAACGCGTTGGTACGGTGTGTTGGTGTCATGCTATTTTGGGTTAGGGCAGAGCAGCTTGAGGTTTGCTAAAGCACATTTGGACAAGCCAGCTCCATTTTGGAATAAGGTGCTGTGGACTGCTGAGACTAAAACTGAGTTATTTGGGCATAATAAGGGGCGTTATGCATGGAGGAAAAATAACTTAGCATTCCAAGAAAAACACCTGCTACCTACAGTAAAGCATGGTGGTGTGAGTTAAAGAGAGCTGTCCATGGTCAGAAGCCATCAAACATAATGAACTAGAAACGTTTTGTAAAGAAGAATGGTCCAAAACCAGAACCCAGACTCTCATCGGAAGCTATAGGAAGTGTTTAGAGGCTATTATTTCTACAAAGGAGGATCTATCAAATGTTGAGTTCATTTATTTTTTGTGGTATTTATGCATCTGCCTAATTTTGTTTAAACATTTGTTTCACACTTTCTGTCAATCCTATAAACTTTGTTCCACTTCTCAAATACCTCCGTGTGTCTCCTATACAACTAAAGAAATATAACCTCCTATTAAACTGAAACATTTATCGTAACAACCAATGATTCATACAGGAAAATCATGAAGAAGGTCTGGTGTATCCTTTACAACTCACCATATCCCAAGCTGCACTGCGGGCCTAATGGGAGATTTTTTCTAACAATGGCGGACTAAAATTACAGTTAGAAATGGAAGTATAGACTTAAAATGGCTAGATTTAGAACTTTAGTTATTTATGTAAAACACAAGTAGTTAGAAACAATAATACATTTTCATTTTATCACAATTTGAACAGAGGTAGGTGACAGGACATTTGCTGAGGTGGTGGGGAATAAATCTGAAGGCTAGACGTTAAAAATGACAGCTGCTTCTGGTCTAGCAGTCCACGAAGGACCCAGCACACGCCAGCCGGGAGGACCGTGTTCTCGAAAGATGCAGCCCCTGATTTTGGACAAACTCAAGGTGCTGCTAAACTTAACGTGGAAGCTCAAAAAGGAAGAAGAATAATTCAGCAGATTTAGACCTAGTTGTTGAAGTTGCTTCCCACAAGTTTATCCGTGTTACTCATTCCACAAATGCACGATCCTCACAAGCTGTGCCTTGCTGTAAAGGTGACTAATCAAGCTTTCTGAGAAACAGTTTAATGCTCAAGGCACAGTTTTTATTATGAAGAGTGACCAAGTGATAAAGAAAAGGCTCGTTACGGCTAAGTTAGATTTATCTGGAGGTTTCCACACATAATTCACAAGGACATCAAGTCTCCATCATAACATGGACTTAAGCATAGCCTAGCAGGATAGGGAAGTAAGGAAACTTTATTCATAAAGCACTCGTCACCGCATAAAGTTACAATCAAAAATAAAAACATGGACATAAAACACAAGACAAACATAAAGAGGGCATTAAAGGAAAATGACATGAAATCTTAAAATCACACAGGCCAAATCTGCACAAAAACTGTCTGAATATGATGCAACACTTTCCACATCCTGGGGGGTCACCGCTCTAAAAGATGTGTCTCCTCTGCTCCTAGAAGGAGTTGGTGGAACAACGAACACCTTGGACTAGAAGATTTCAGGCTGCATTGAGGGAGTGGAGATGTAAAAGTTCAGAGATGGAGGCTAGAGCACACAGCTTTGAAATCAAGACTAAAATAATAAAAAAAACGTACCTAATCCCAGCAAAATGAGGCTAAAGCTGATGGAATATGCCTTTTGTAAAAATAAAAATTTAAAACTTGCATCAGCATCTTGTTCTGACTGGAATCAGTTAAGGTCAGAAGAGACAAAAGCGAGAATGATCCTTTCTAATCCAGTTTTAGACGACAAGTTTGGTAGTTTGGAGATAAATCTTATCATTAAACACTGTTTCTGATCAGCGGATGAGAGTGTTGCTCCAGGGCTCTAAGGCTGTGTCCAATCCTGGTCCTCAAGGGCCACAGTTGTTTCCCTGCCGCAGCACCCCCGATTCAGTGACTGAATCACCTGTTCAGTTTGTCATCGAGCTCTGGAGAATCTTGTTAATCATCCACTGACTATAATCAGGTGAGCTGGAGCAGAGAGACGTAAAGAATCCAGGACGGTGGCCCTTAAGGACTCTAGAGAGACAGCAGTCTCAAAAATAAAAGAGAGGTATATGACGCGTGGCCGGAATGAGGAACCAGAGAGCCACGGTGCTGTTTGATGACAGACATTTGGATGTCAGGAGTGATAATCAGGGTGTCGGACTTCTCTGAGTTCAGCTGCGGTGTTTTGCCCTGGGGATGGGAGTCCAGGACATAAGTCGCTGCCATCTGCTACCTCCACAAAGGCACAGCAATCATGACAGACCTCCCCTCCTCCTCCCTTGTGCCTACACACCTGACCAATCACTTCATCAGCCCAATGCAGCATAAAGGAGAGGAGTGGCCACTGGAAAGAGACTGAGAGAACGGCAGAGAGACGGGATCTGTGCTATGTCCCATTGCTGGCTCCAGTGGTGTTTTAAAGGGGTTTAGTTCAGACTGGTTTAAATGGGGGAAAGCAAGGGTGCTTTTTAGGTTTTTAAAACAGATGAGGGACCAGAGTGCTGCCTTCCTCTCAGCTCCAAACCTTCGTGAGGATGGTCAGTGGACCTTTGTGATGTGTTTGGGAGCTTTTTAGATGTCTGTTTTAATTGAGAATCCCCATTTTAAACATCTAACCACTTGCCTTTTTAACACCGTTGTTTATTGAACTTTTAGATTTTGAGCTTTGTGTTTTAAAATCCTTATTTATAACAAAAAGTGTTTGGATTTTACCAACCAGCCTTTGTGTTATGACTCGTCCTTCATTTTAAACACCAAACCTGGTCGTAACATACAGGTTGTCACTAAGCCTGTGTTTAATATTGGTTAATAAACATTTAATTAGATCCATTTTTATTCATTTGGATCAATGGAGGTCATATTTAACTGAAATGCAATAATATTATTGAAATAATGATTCATGCCAATGTTTAACTTTTTATTGAAGCGTCCACATATTTTTAAGATTTCTTTTATTTTAGCAGATTTTTTTCCCTCCTATGTATTCATTGCATGTTTCAAATTCACTTCACTAAATGGTTGACCTGCCAGTTGAAGGGATGCATAAGGGTGTCACTGAGTTCAGCAGATGAAGCTTGAGGCAAGTGATAAATGGGAGAAAACATGTTGGATATTTAAATTTCTCCTCTCCTGGTTTAGTCCTGGGCTGGAGTTACATTTTTATCTCAACCTCAAATTTGCCTCTTGTTTATGTCTTTCCACCCTCCCTTTTCCTTTTCACCCTCCTGCTTCATTTCTCTCCACAATCTCATCCTCTCTGAGTGCAAACGTAAGCGCACACGTCCATCCAAGACTCTGGCTGCAGGAAACCCCAGGGGACACCGCATACTTTCACCCAGCCCTGAAATGCGCGCGCACACACACACACACACACACACACACACACACACACACACACACACACACACACACACACACACACACACACATACCGTTTTCAGCTGGCTGTCTAATCACCACACCCATCAGCTTGACATCAGCCCGTGATGTCATCATGGGACCAGCGCTGGCATGCTATTGAACACAACTTCATCATCTGTGTCATCATCCTTTGGCAATAGAGTGGGGGCCCCGAATGGGATGCAGCTGGACTCTAACAATCCCTTCAGCCTTTTACACAAGCGTGTGTGTGTGTGTGTGTGCACGCGCATGCATGCACAGCAAGCACAGGCGAAGCTAAAAGATGCAATAGCGTTAACTGAAACAATCTGCACCAGACGGAGCTTGGATGTTTTTGGCTTGATGGTCCAGTTTACAGCCCTCCGTGGGCAGATTCACATCATGTTTGTCAATATTTCAGCCGTGAGGTAAATTTAACAGTGCCGGGGCTTGCTGCAGGCGAGAGAGGACCAAGGAATGTGATGCAGCTGAGGACGGAAACTAGGGTGAAGCATGTGAGAGGAGGAGTAAGTAAATGCAGATGGGACAGGACAGGGGTTTTGACAGTTTTCTGCATCCCAGAGATGCTATCACCCACTCTGATCATGCTTTTTACATCAGGAGCACGTTTCCACGATCATCCTGTCACATGCACTGCACCATGGCCCAGGTCCAGTCTCCTTCCTGGACTCTTTCAGGATGCAGCTACATGGCAGACCAGTGGGTCTCAAATTCTTCAGCTTTGTATCCACAAAATAAGAAAGGAAACCCCCCCAAATAAAAATGTTTATTCTTGAAAAAGATTGTTTACAGGCTAGTTAAGAAACGACCAGACACAAAGAATACAACACAAAGTCAGCCTCAACCTACACAGAACTACTTTGATCTAGTTCTGGCTGCTGTTTTTAGTTTTTGCAGCAATTGTCATGAAACAACGAGAACATGAGGAGTCATTCTTTACTGGGAATCATTTCAAGACCCAAAAGTCTGACACATTTCAAACTCCAACCTGGAGAGCCCATGATCCAGCACAGGCTGTCTACACTCTACTTCTACAAAGTGCTTCTGGGATTAAGTGCAACAAAACATAAAAATAAAGATCATAAGATCCCCTCAGTCTATGAGGCCTAATGAAACAAAATTATATAAACTTATCTTGTACCCATAGAAATGGTCACATTAATCAGAATCTTTTGGTTTTAATGGGTTTAGTCTCATTTAAATGTTTTTTTTTTCATCCTTTTCTTTTGATTAAAATGCTTCATGTTGATCCTTCCGCTCCTGACTCCAGGCTCCCCCAGCCTGGAATAAATGTACGTATTTCATCAGTACCATTCAGTGTCAAAAAACAACTTTACAAACGCACTCCAGTGCTTTGAGTTTCATCATTTCTGTTTATTCAATCCTGTGAGTTTCCTGATAGTTTTGTTTAGTCATTCATCTTCATCCCTTACTGGTGTAACTGTCACGACTCCTATTTTACATTTCTTCAATGAAACATTCCTGGTTAACATTTAAAAGCTGGACTCGGGAAAATATTTTCTGTTTGGCTGATCTTATGGATTTCCACCTGTAAAAACATCCCTAAATGCAGGATTTTTTTGTTCCATCACTGAGAGGCTGAGAGGTTCACGGAATAAGGTGGACATGGAAAAGGCTGGAAATACAATGAGGTTCCTTTTTCGCCCGTATTGAAACTGTTCTTTTTCATATTTGTCTTTTCTAAACTGCAGTATAAACACATGAGAGTAAAAAATAAATGATGGGTCCAAAAAAGGAGCCAGGGTTGATTGATAGAATTGAAAATGTGCTCAAACACAGAAATAGACAATCTTCTGGTACAAGGCAATGCAGCTGATTCAGTAAGATTAGGGTTTTCAACTAACATGACATTATATAAAACACAAATGCTCACTTTCTTATTTTAATGTGTTAATAAAGGTTTATTTATAGAAAAAGGGAAACAAGTAGAACAGGTGTGTCCAACTCAAATTCAAACTGGGCCGAAATAAAAAACTGTGACGAAGTTGCGAACCAAACTCAATATTCATTTAAAAAGTTTTGGCAAAGACTCATTGGTCCAACACCGCTCGCACCGCCACTCCGAGGCGTCAGTAGTCAGCGCTAGCGGGGCAGATGTGGAGGGGTGGGCCAACACCTTGGCCTCTCTGAAAGCCGGCAGGAGGACAGGATCCCACTCCACGCTGATGTTGGCCGTCCTCTGCTTGAGCGCACTTTAAAGTGGCCGCAGAAGCTCTGCCGCCTTGGGAAAGAAACGGTTGTAGAAGTTGACCATCCCCAAGAACTCCTCTGTCTGTGGTTGCAGAAAAACCGCCACTGCTTGCACCTTTGCGGGCACTGGGACAGCACCACTGGAAGAAATGCGGTAGCCCAGGAAATCAATTTCAGCTAAGCCGAATTGACACTTGCTGGACTGACAATCGGGCCGTGTTCTTTCAAATGGAGCAAAACTTTGTGCAGGTGGTTCAAATGTTGCTTGGCGGAGCAGCTAGCAAACGGTATGTCGTCTAAATAGACAAAAACGAAGGGTAGGTCGTGCAAAATGGAGTCCATCGACCACTGAAATCTTAGGTGAACCTAAGATGTTCAAAGAGAAATACGGACAACAAGGAACGAAGGACTTCCGCCGTTTGGAGCGATTACACCAGAAACGCGCACGTCTAAGAAACCACCTTCGCTTCTGTTTAAGATGCCGGGACGAAAACATCACACCCACAAGCCTACAGCTGAAAACACCGATCCGGACCAAGACAGCACAAAATATAATAGAAAGAGCACAGAGAGCACTGCTCAAGGAGAGGATAAGGAACGTCATAACCAAACAGAGGCGTGTGGAGGACGAACTGGAAAGAGGACACCTGGACTTGAAAAGGAATTACAAACTTGATAAACAAATGGAGGAACTAATTAAAGGACACATGATGGAAAAACAGGAAAAAGAGTTCATAAAAGTAAAAGAAAGACACATAAAGAAGTTAAACAGACTCATAAACAAGAAAAAGAGGGGAGAAATACAAGGCAACTCCACACCAAACTCATGGGTATGTAACATTTCACAATACAAACTAACAGAAGCAGAAGAAAGCATATTAAAGAAAGGTTTAAACTTTGCAGTCACACCAAAAGTAATACCATATGATGAATTTATTGTAGCAACAGAACTAACATGTCAACAGATCACAGATGAGGGAAAGAAAGCAGAACTCAGAAATAACATAGTTGGGATATTAAAAAACAGCCAAATTCAACACAGCAATATTACAAAAGAAGAACAATCAGCCATGACAGCTTTATCCAAAAATGAACAGATAATTATTCTACCGGCAGATAAAGGAAGAACCACAGTAGTTATGGACAGAGAAAAATATAAACAACAGATGAAACAGATGCTAGAGGACAAAAATACATATGAAATACTTAAAAAAGATCCAACAGAAAACATTAAGAAAAACATGAAAAAATTACTGAAGCCACTGCACGAAAAAGGCAAAATAACAGAAAAAATGTACAAACACTGGATTCCCACAGCAAACATAACACCAAGAATATATGGAACACCAAAAATACATAAATAAAACACCCCACTTAGACCAATAGTTGACAGCATAGGTACACCAACATACAACATGGCAAAAGATATCAGCAGAATCATCAGCCTGTTATTAGGAAATACAGACCAACACTGCAAAAATAGTATAGAATTGGCAAAAGAACTAAAGGAAATTACAATAGAAGACAACGACATACTCATCTCACATGACGTCACATCTCTGTTCACAAAAACACCAACCCAAAAAACCATAGACATAGTAGTTAACAGAATCAGACAAGACAAAACTCTACACAAAAGAACAAACCTCACAGCAGATGACATAGCACAACTGATAGGACTGGTAGCTAACTCCACTTACTTCACATACGATAACACAATATACAAACAACTGGAAGGCTTCGCCATGGGTAACCCGTTATCAGCCACCCTGTGTGAGTTTTTCATGGAAGACCTGGAACAAAAAGCCATAGCCACCGCCCCCCCAAACTGCAAAATAAAACTATGGAAACGCTACGTGGATGACATACTAGAAATCATACCAAAAGGTCAAACAGAAACACTAACACAACACTTAAACAATATTGACGACACGGGCAACATAAAATTCACATATGAGTTAGAAACAGAAGGCAGCATAGCATTTATGGACATGAAAATCACCAGACAGACCGACGGGACCCTAAACATAAACACATACAGGAAACCAACACACACAGACCAATATTTATTATGGACATCAGAACACCCCACCATACACAAAATGTCAGTAATCAGAACATTATATCACCGAGCAAACATAATAACAGAAGAGAGAGACCGTAAACAGGAGGACAAACACATACAACACGCTTTAAAGACCTGCGCATACCCGACATGGGCAATAAACAAAGGAAAACAACAAACCAAAACAGAAAGCAAAGAACAACCCAAAAAAAGAACCAGAAACCCAGAAAGACAAGAACCAAAACCAGTGATAACCCTACCATACATCAGAGGCATAACGGAAAAAATAAGAGCAACAATGAAAAAACACAACATAAACACACCAACAAAGCCATACACAACAGTTAGAAACAGACTAGTGCACCCAAAAGACAAAATATCAGCTGGACAAAAATGTGGAGTCATCTACGAAATCCCATGCAAAATATGCAATAAAACATACATAGGAGAAACCGGACGCCAACTCAATACACGGACAATAGAACACAGAAAGGAGTGCGAGAAAGAGGCAAATCGTAAACACACAAGATCAGCAAAAGAAGAAGCAGAAAGTACAATAAAAAAAGTCAGCCGTAACAGATCATTGCTTAAGAGAAAACCATATAATGGACTGGGACAGCACACGGATCATAACCACCGAACAACAAAAATACAAAAGATGGATCAAGGAAGCAATCGAGATAAGGAGACGTGGATGTGGGACCATGAACAGGGACGACGGAGTTTACACGCTGGACCACGCATGGGACTGCATCGTCGGAGAGGGGAGAGCAGGCAGTAGAGGGCGACAACGTCCTCTGCTGCCCGCAGATAAACGGAGAAGGAAGTGACGCGCCACCATCAGCGTCAGCCTGAAGAAGCCGGCAGCCGTTGGCGAAACTGTAGCTACAAACAGGTAAACAAAACTGTTTCTGTGTTTAAAAAAGAACGAAAGCATGGACCACTGAAATGTCTGTGCTGCGACTTTGAGACCAAAGGGCATGCATAAAAATTCAAAAAGGCCAAATGGCGTGATAACAGCAGTTTTAGGAACATCATCAGTGTCCACAGGAACATGGTGACAACCTCGGACCAATTCTTTTGAAAAAATGGACGTCTCGGCTAGGTGAGCGAAAAAATCTTTGATGTGGGGGATGGAGTACCGATCATTTGTCGGATTTTGTTAAGGCAGCGGTTGGGGGACGAGGCTCCGTTGCAAACCAGAATCCACCAAGAACTCTCTCCCTGATCTCTAGTCTTCGATAAACAGCAGCTTGTTCCCGTCGCTAACAGCTGCAGCTGCTATCTCGTGTAGGCGGGTCTGTTTCTCTGCTGCTTAAAACTGCAAGGAGGGAGGAAACATCAGGCTGTACTGCCAAAACACTGGTGAAAGAAACAATGACCAGCTTTCCGGCGTCCATGGTTCGTTATCCCAGCCACCATCGAAGCATCGGCCAGTCCCGATGAGCAGCCTGCCGATTGAGTCCCATGTCAAAGGAAACTGGTGCCACTGCCTAGGTCATGAAGGTCCTGAATTACACACTGACGACACAAAGCACTATGGGATTTGTAGTCTTTGAGGCAAATGAGCCAGCAGGCCAGTTCTAACTCATATTTGATGTATGATTTGCAGGTCAAATATAAATAGACTGTGGGTCCAAGGGCCCGAGTTTGGCACCTGTGAAGTAGAACATTAAGCCACTATTCAAAAGTGTGTCTGTTGCTCTCTTTAAAGCTTTGCATTTCATTTCAATCAAAATAATCTATCAGTCACTGACCAGACAAAAACACCAGCTCTGTGACCTTTGGCCTATAGAATGACTCAACGACATAACAAGTCTAGATGCCAGTTGCCAGAGTTTAGTTTATAGTTTCATGTCATCCGATGATAAGCTACACAAACTGAAGGTAAATTAATTTTCCTTTTTGGACATTCAGTAAGTAGATGGAAGGTGTCATTATGATTTAGAAAATAACAAATACTATTATTAACTACCCGTCCTCCTCTGCTGCTTGGTCAAAAGTAGGTTGAAAAATGACATGTTGGTGGGGCTGGCTGGGTACTGAAACGCAGGCTAAGTGGGCTAACCAAAGCTAACGCAGGTTTCCGAGGTTTTACCCCCAAAATTAACATCATGTTAAAGGTGGAATATTTAATACAAACACCAACGGAACAACTAGTGTGTGGAGGTTGTCGTTGCAACAATAGAACAAGGTTTCCAGCTGTCAGGATACCAGCTGATGTGTGACCTTTATTATTTGAGTCCATCTGTTGTAGCTTCACCTAAACTCACTCTGGTTTTAGATCTTTTATGGTCTGTTGCGCTCCCCTTGTGAGAAGGATAAAGACGTCTTCAAGGCTCAGAAGCCGCTGCTTGACTTGCCAAGTCTGCTATTTTCCACAGTGACAACCTCACTGAGGTAACCTGCAACGGTGCCCTCTATTGGCTGGTAGATGTAAACATAAACCCAGTGTTGTGCCCGTCAAAATAAATATTTCATTATATTTTTATTAAAATAGCTTTTAAAGGAAATACTGTACCGTCATTCTGCACACCTGTATTCAAACTGTAACTAAGATTTTTTTCTCAATGAATATAAGATGTACTAATGTGTAAAATGAGTTAACTCTACACCACTGGCTTCCTTCACTAAGGGTGTTTCTCAATGTCAAGGCACCTTGCCTTGCGAGGCGATGTCTTGCGAGGCCAGGCACCTTGCTTACAAGGACACTGTCCTTCCTTGGTCAAAGAAATGGTTCAATGGAGCAGACTTGCATCACGTGACAGCGGCTTCAACGGCGGTCACATAACGTCACACAACACGGGAGATAATGTTATATTTTATATGTATTAGTTTCAATATAAATATACCGTAAATCCTCTAATACAGGCCGGTATTCAATTAAAGGCCGGGTCTCCAATTTTGGCCGGTGTCAGAGTCAGCGGAGGTAAATAATGGCCGGTCTCTTATTGTGGCCGGATGGAATGTGGTAACAAGCAAGTACAAGCGTCCCAGCGGCAGGGTTATAGTCCCTAAATCAACCAGCAGGGGGCAGTAGGGGTTCACGCAGACATTTATAAGGCTTTTTCTTCAAGCTTTATAACGCTTCAGACACGATCCTCTATCACGCTCCTACCACACAGAGTCACGGTGTCAGTTAACCATGCTAATTCAACCCGCTCCACAGAACACACATCACCTTCCCTGTGGCTTACATAACACTCACACAACACGCAAATCAGCACATAGGAACTAGCAGAACGATATGAAACACATATAACACAATACCCAGAATGCACCTGGCTTACAACCCCAGCCAGGTCATTACACTATCAAGTTCAAAGAGAACGTGCTGATTATGCTGCAGAACACTATGGGGAGCAGCAGTAGGGGGTGTATGAACTACAGTAATCCCTCGTTTATCGCGGTAGATGCGTTCCAGACCTGGCCGCGATAGGTGAAAATCCGCGAAGTAGGGACTCCCAGCATGCCCCTCGCGGGGATTCCCTCCACGTCGCATCTACGTCACAAACCGCGGCTATAAACGGAAGTCGCCTTTACAGCTCAGTCATCGTTTCTTCAGATTCATGATCAGAGTTTCCAACCTACCGATCAATCCAACGAACTATCAGCTCATAGTAAGTTATCTTACTTACTTCTGGAAAGCCCGGCATTTCTGTGTCACTTCGTTGACGCTCGAACGCTCGGGGGTTTCCTAGAGCAGCCGGCGTTTCACCGACGCTCTCACTTCCGCGTCTGTGAAACCACGCTCCCTATTGAATTATCGTATGATCACATTCTCTGTGATCAGCAATGCGCTGTGCCAGACCGTAGGTACTGACACGCGATCGTTCATGTCGGTTCAATTCCTTTAATGTTTTCTGTCTTTTATTTGCGCCTGATGCATTTCGCTGCATGCTGTGGAGCGGGGCGGTGCGCGCATCAACTTGTCCTCCAACGCACTGATCACTGATACGGCCGCCAAACAGCGAGCGCTCCGCTGTTTTTGCGGTCGGTAGATATTTTAGAACTGCAGTTCAAAGGTAACTCATGAGGTGAATATATATGAACCCAGGCAGCAGTTTTTCTTTAGGATTGAGAGGAGATGCAGGAAGATAATAAACAGACAGGACAGAAAAATAGTCAAATAAAAACAAGTTAGTTTTTGTACCTGCTGTTGCAACAAACAGACACCACTGAAGGTCATCAGAAGTGAGGAACAGAAAATGAAATAATTATTTTAATGTTTAGAGCAGCAGGAACTCCGAGAGGCTGCAGGCACATCAGTGAGTTTGCGGCTGCTGCGCAGGGGGAGGGGGGAGAGGGCTGAAGCAGAAACTACCGTTGTTAAAAGAAATGTGTTTAACTTTGAAAATGTGGGCACAATTTTAATTGTCAAAAACTCCAGCAAACCATTAGTTCATTTTGCTCAAATAGAAATAGAGGCCTGCCTCTAATACTGGCCCTCCTTCCAATAAAGGCCTGGAGCTTGATGAGCTTGAGTCAAATACAGGCCCGGGCCTGTATTAGAGGATTTACGGTATAACGAGCCTTTTACTTTTTAAATTATGTGTATGTTTAATAGGTACAAAATATGTGAGTTACTGCATGCTAGCCACCAAAGCTGCAACTACTAAGCAACTGACCAACAATAGATAACTGCTTTGGATCTAAAAAAAACATTTTAAATTAGCTGACTTACTTTTAAACTTGAATATTGTCTCTGAAGTAGCTGCAGGCTTCTGATCTGCCAGCTTTTGGAAAATACTGTGGTGTATTGTGGGTAATTTTTGGTCAAGGCTAGGCTACAAGACACCCCCCATGTGTCCTTGCTCAGCTAGCTTAACGGCTAATAAACGGAGAACACACGCCTCGGTAGAACATGAACACTGGAACCAATTGGAACACGTTTTGGCGGCTCCTGATGACGTATCTCCTAGGCAACCGGGGCAGGGCCAAGACATCAAGGCAAGGTTCCTTGACATTGAGAAACACCCAAGTTGATCTGTGATTTTACAAATACACCATAGCAGCTGATGTTTGACTGTGCTCACATTAAACCTGCCCTTCGTCAAACAACATGAGAAAATCAGCCACGGTAAAACCAAACAAGAAACTCTCAAACTTCAGGTTACAAGTCAACAAATGTGGAAAAAGTTGCTGAAACATTTCACCGAAAGACTAAATTTGAGAGTTAAAGCTTCAGATCCACTGCTTGAGTTTTAAGAACTTATTTGGTTCTTCATTTAAACCAAATGTTCATGAAAACTCAACAGGAGGAACCGCAACACTCTGGCGCCTGAGCTCAGTATCTCCCAGATTATCCACAGTGTTACAACACACCTGGAGTCTATCCCAGCCACACACACACACACACACGCACACACACGCACACACACACACACACACACACACACACACACACACACACACACACACACACACACACACACACACACACACGCACACACACACACACACGCGCACACACACACGCGCACACACACACACACACACACACACACACACACACACACACACACACACACACACACACACACACACACGGACAAGCAGAGGAACGTTTCTGCTAACTAAATGCAACAACACCTTCCAGAATATTTTTTCCTGCACTTGGGGCGACTCGTTTTTGTTGATCTTATCTCATCTGCTGGCTGTCTAGTGCTAAAACTCTGCTGCCATCACAGATCCCCTCCAGATGTCTTCATGTGTATCTTACACTTACCAAACACTCTCTTTCCAGAGCTATAAACTTGATGTTTTGTGGGTTTTTACATTTTTTTCTTACCATTCTTGGCCACGCAGAGAGCTGCAAAAGGAGATGACAGCATGTAGTGATGAAAACTTAGGAACCCTACTAAAGGCTGCAGAGGACTCAAGTATGTAAATCTGATGTAAATCTGACGATCTGACAAATTCACTTTCCGCTTGAGAACCCTGCGGCTGAAAAGGGAAAATCGTCAGCTGAGCGTTGGACAGGAAAAAGGAGCGGCAATGCTTCTTTTTTTATTTAACATCAGGGCAGCAGCAAGGGGGACTGGAGGAATCCACATTCGATCAATAGAGCGGGGCGGCCAGCCAAACCATGTCATTAACCACATATTAATTCTGGCAGCAGCTGCCGGGCCACATTCTGATCTAGGTGGTTTCTAGAGGAGTGTTTACAAAAACAAGACGCACAGCTCTGCTTTAGTGGTTTCACAGAACTATGCAGTGACGTAGGAAACCTGGATGTTGTACTGCACTAATGTGAGGTCATGGCAGTCCTTGTAAGTGGACGTTCTCACTAGAATGTGTTATGATGTGGACGAACGCCAAAAGAAAAACCAAATCCTGCTTTACTGCTGCTTGTGAAAAGTTGACAAATATGAAAACTTGCATTTTTTTGCTCCAGAGGAGATCCTAGAGAAGAAAGTCACAGAGATGTTGGCTTAAAGTCAGCAGCTTAGGACAAGAACTTAAAGGCCACGT
This sequence comes from Nothobranchius furzeri, assembly GCF_043380555.1. Taxonomy (NCBI): domain Eukaryota; kingdom Metazoa; phylum Chordata; class Actinopteri; order Cyprinodontiformes; family Nothobranchiidae; genus Nothobranchius; species Nothobranchius furzeri. Next base: position 57,684,818 of record NC_091746.1, read on the forward strand.
TGAGATTTTGGATCAGCGATGTATCGAATGTCATCCACACAATTACCACCCCGCTTCACCGCCGATATCTGATGCTTCTCGCTCCAAATATGAGACATGTGTCAAAATGTCCCCCTCCTAATTGACCCCTAATCACATTTGCTGAGCACACAGACGTCTGGGGGGTCTGGCCGACTTCTATTTTCCCCCGAGGGTGTCGAGTTTTCTTCTCAAAGATTCATCACAATCTTCAGAATCGCTTTCCACCAGCCTCGGTGTAATGTTTAGACTTTATTTCTTTTCTTGAGCAAAGTTAAATACTCTGGAAGATGCTTTTGGGATTAAAACACAAAAAAGTTTTATTTCAGAATAAGAAACTAAAGAAATTCAGATCCTGCATCCAAAGCAACAGACGAAAAGCTGAAAGAGGTGAGGGTTCATGTTGATACTTATTACAGCCTAATTAAGATGTATGATGACCTCTGACCTCTCTAAAATCAAAACCACTTGTGACCGTAAGACAACACTAATAAAACTGATCCTATTAGTCTTCATGCCAGTTAATACTGTAAAGAAAAGCCCTTTTGTCAGACTTTTTCTCCTCTTCTCTGTTATTACTTTGATTTTACGCTCCATATTTCACTATATTAGCCTCACACCGCTCAGACTTCATCACAAACAAACCAGAGAGCTATATTTAACATGCTGATAAGAGATCAATGTCCTAAATGCCTTTTTATGCTGAGAAGAAAGTCTGTATGTTCCACCCTTTTGATAAAGGAGTTGTTTATGGGTAATTATTCTTAAAAGATGTTGTTTTTAAAGGTGTGGGACACTCAGTTAATCAATACATTTGGTCTCTAGTTTGAATGAATGCCTTGCAGGTCATACTCGTGTAAGAGTGTGGATATTTTGCCCTCAGATGTGCCTGTTTCAGGAACTAGCAGAATGTCACATCAGAGGAGAGAAGCACACGGCAGGATTTGGAGTCTTTTTTTCCTGATATTTGGACATCTCTCTGGGGTAAGCTTGCGGGGGCACCAGACCAAGCAGAGACGCCAGCTCCCAAGATGTTCATTGGTCAGCCAAGAAACAGTCACTCCAGCGTGCTTCTGGGTCTCCCTTTAGGTCTCCTCCCATCTTGGACGTGCCTAGAATATCTCATCAGGGAGGCATCCTAACCAGATGCTCGAGCCACCTCAATTGGCTCCTCTCGATGTGGAGGAGCAGCGGATCCACTCCGAGCCTCTCCCGCATGACCGAGCTTCTCACTGCTGCTCTGCAACCTTGATGTTTAATCTCCACAAACCTGGAGAAGTTCTGCTGTGTGGTGGAGTTGCTAATGCTAACGGTTAGAACTGAGGAAAATAATCAAATAATCGATGCATCGGGATACAGACATAAACGATTCTGCATCAAGAGTAGGCCATAATCGATTATAGTGGAATGTAGTTGTTTTTTTAACAGCGGCACCAGCGCAGCATCCAAAGCTGTCAGAGTGAGCGTCCTCCACATTTACCAAGTGGTTCCACCTTAATGTGGTACTGCAGGGCTGAGCGCTAGAGTTGTAACCTGGAAACGAACGGAACCGAATCAGCCCGACCGGTTCTGTTGGATTTGGGCCGTGAATTGTGTTAATTGAGCGGGTTGTCATGCGGCGCGCTCCACTCGCTCGCACAGTAAGAGAGAGAGAGAGAGAGAGAGAGAGAGAGAGAGAGAGAGAGAGAGAGAGAGACATTGTCTGCTCACACAGGAGAGAGGATCGGAGGACATGCCTCCAAACATGCATTATTATTTTCATAATTTAATCATTATTTCTCCTCGAAGCGCTCAGTCAGACCGAGTGTTGTGATGTCGGGAGATCCGGTCTTAGGGAGGGGGCGGGGTCGATGACGGCGGCTGCAGCGTGATCATCTGTCTCTTTTATTTAGGGACACAGAGAAGTTAAAAGAAGAGAGAAATGGAAGATAGAAGTTCTTGTTCCACTTTATTCTTTTGTTTCATGATGATAAACTGATGTTAAATTCAGCTTAAAGAGAAACTGGGAGGAAGCTTTGGTTCATTTTAGGTTACAGGAGATCTTGTTTCCTATCTGCTCCTCCAGAGACAGCATGGACATGAGGGTCACATGGTGAGGGTCACACAGGTCAGGTTAGTGGAAAGGTTTGTAGTTAGCTGGTTAGTGAAAGAGATCCATCAGCTGGGTAATTTAATCCTTATCCAGCCCGCAGCCTTCTGCTGGTGTTATTTTTAGAAAGAATAAAACACACATCTTAACTATGATTGGAAGTGTAGAATTTGTTTTATGTTTTGTTTTCTGCATCAAACAGAACTTGATTCATTCTCCAACATTTCAGAAATGAACCACTGGGTTGAAATAAAATAACAAACTAAGTCAAACATTTCATTTGGTGTTATTTCTGACACCCTTCAACTGTGGCATAAATATTTGACTCTAGAGCTGCTCAGAGACATTAAACACTCCTATATGAACCCATTTTGGATTTTATTATTACATGATGTGTCCTGTAGGTTTTCAGGGTTTTTTCAGATTTTGTGAGTTTTTGCAAAGCGTGTTTTTCTCAGCCTGAGGTGTGGTGTTGAACGAGGAAACTTTTTTTTTTACTTTGTTAAATCTTCTTAAATGTTTAAATGTTTTGTCCTAACCTGTTGTGAATGGAGAGCTTTTCAGAGAAGGCAGGTTGTGTCAATTACTTTTTTGATAAAAAAATATATATAAATAAAAAGCTATTATCTGACATCTTCTATTAATCGATGAAAACAAATCAATATGAAATAATCACGATGCATCGTGATGCATCGGGATATCGAATCGAATTGAATCATTGACCCAATAATCGTAATCGAATCGAATCGAGAGACAAGTGAAGTTTCACACTTCTACTAACGGTTAGTTTCTACTATTTGAGACGTTCCCTGCTGTTTCCTGGACGCTAAACCAACAGTTTTCCTGGTTGTGTCAAGATGGGTGAGTCCATGAATGTTAAGTGACAGTGTGATGTAGATCAGTCAGGCTTTTCAAATCCAAGAGTTCCACCGTCTAGTTTCTATCAAAAGCTAACGCAGGAGATAGGTGTAGGAGACTATTTTAATGTTCAGCTTGCATGAAAAATTCAGAATGACTGATTAAAGTAAAAAATAATCACGATAACATGTTTTTCAGTTTTCCATATGGGAAATGAAAGACCAGTTTCATGGAACTTTTATAAAAGAAAACATTTTACTATAAAGCTATTGAAAATAACATAAATTATTCATGTTTTTGTCCAGAGCATTCTCCTCGGCTGCATCTCTGAAATCAGCACTCCATAAACCAATGAGAGGAGTCGTGCAGCTGGTATCTGGCTCTGATTAGGATTTCTGTCAGAGCTATTGTGACCCAGAGGCGCAGAGGAAAAGCTGAAAAAGTTGTGGACAATTTAGCAATCGTAAGTTTGCTGCGTGCTGCATTAAATGAAACCCATTACTTCCACACGAGCCACTCGCCTCCATCCCTAAACTCCCACGACAGGTTTTACCATTCTGTGCGTTCCCAAACAGAGACAGCATAAGGTTGTTTTTGCTAACTTGGGTTAGAAAAACGAGGTGAGAGAGGATTTGACCTCTGGTGACCCTGGTTTAAGAACATTTCTACCACGAGGGAAGGTTGAGTTACAAAAAGAACTTCTTACCCTAATTTTCCATTTCTTCTTCCTAAAATCATAACCTCACTATTAACTGGAAATGTATATTTTCAGGCTTGAACATAATCTAAACCAAAGCATTTTATCTGTCTCACTGCAAGCCTTTTCTCATCCCCTGTGCTATAATTTCTGTTGCTGGGAAGTAATCTTCCCATGATTTATGTCAGCAGCGTGCAATCACTGGAATTTCAGGGTTGTGTTTATTTCACTTTAGTGGATCGTGTGCACATCGACCCGAGGGCTCCAGCAAACAGCCAGCTTCACCGATAGCACACAGAGTTGCTGGCTTCACTTTGTTAACGATAAAGACTTAAATTTGCCTTCTTGGTAAGTTTTTAAGGAGCTGAAACAAAAAGAGTCTCTTTAGGTTTAGAAACACAAATAAAGCATCTGTAAAAGACATTTTCACTGTAAGTGCACCTTATGCATGAATTCAGAATGAAAAAATCCTATAAACAATTTAAATCTCCTAAAATTTAGTTACAATAATGTTTCTCTCCATTAAGGAAGACATGAGCGCTCTCCTTGGTAACTCTATCTACCAACGTTCACAATTTTAAAGGCAAACACATCTGCAACTCTTACTGGAGGATAATGTGATCTTAGGAAAACTGAAACCTAAGTCCACCTCTGGTGATTTTACTGGAAGGAGAACATTTTAAAGCACACCCACTCTTACAAGTTGTGTGTTTTTTGTTTTTTTTAATCTTCAACACCTTCCAGATTACTATGCAGCCTCTAAGTAAGAAAGACAGTTTAGAAGTTCCGGCTGAATCTTTTTTTGCTACACAAGATTTAAGAGAGCCTACACTCATCCTTCTGAGCAGGTCAGAATGCTCTTAGCACACCACAAACGGCAGGAATATCTTATAATGTTATTTCAGTGCAAATACAGAATCAGGTGTCCTTAAGATTGTCGTACAGGGAGGATCGGGTCAAAAATTGGCATGATTATCCTGCCGTGTGAAAAGATATTTTTGAACATAGAGTGAGAAGAGAAGAACTTCATGAGCAGTCAGGAGTCCACGTTTGGAAAATAATAATCTGAGATGTGCTTTTATTTGTTCATAAAGGATAAAGTCCCATTGGTCTACGTGAAGAACTGTGGGGCCTAAAATGTACTCTGCAACCAGCCACAAGGGGGAGTTTGCTCTAGTTTTAGCTGCTTCATCCATTTCTTTGGATTATTGCTCAAAAAATAGAAATAAATTGGAAAAGTCTTTGTTTGAAAAATTATTTTCATGCCATTTGAATACATTGGATGATTAGTGACAAATGTACGTTTATGTCTATAATCATTAAGTCCTCTGCATCAACCAACATATCTTCTTATCAGAATAGGTTTATTTATAAGGCTTAGTGACTATTAGAAAACCTTTTTCTCAATTATGTTGCACAGCTGAAAGCCATTATACTAGTAAGTGAACAGAAGTGAGATGAGATGTACTCTTTTGATCCCAGAGTTGGGAATGGAGCAAGAAGGAAGAGCAGATGTTTGTTCACAGCCTCAAAATGGTAAAAATAAATAAATAACTTTCTTTGACGACATGTCAGTCTGCACTGAAAAAGGATGGCTGTTCTGTAGGAAACACATTTCAACACAAAATAATCAGTCAGTGATGGAGCAGCCAGCACACTTTCTGCAGAAGTTTCAGGAGGGCGAAATATCATCAGATCACCAAACTGGAAATGCTGCAAAATGGGTTTCATTTCTGAAAGCTGTTTCACAAAAACATGAATTTCCATGCAATCTTGATTTTCAACTCCAAAGTCTACATGTCTCACTCATTTACTGTAAATTTCATTCAGACTAACTTCACTAACCCATGGAAAACAAGCACATCTCCAGGTGAACCCTAACCTGACAGCAGCCAGATCTGTATGTGTAGCCCCGCCCCGTGTCGAGTCTACACATTCTCCTGAGTTTGGAAAACTCCAAATCTCGTGAGAACTCATCTTGCAGCGCAAGGTTAGGTGAACCCAAACTTTTGATTGGAAATGTTGGTCCATGATATACAGTAGATTCAATTAGAAAACAGTGACAATGATGCAAAAATAAATATAAATGTTGTTCATGTCCAGAAAGTGCATCAAATTAAGTTTACACTTTGATTCTAACATTATCTGGATTTTTCAATAAAGCAGTGATCATAAATTATGACCTTTGTAGGGGTGGGACTTGATTAAAAGATTAATCTAATTAATTAGAAGCTTTGTAACTAATAAATCTTACTTAATCACATTTTAATCAAAAAAGAAAATTTGCCCCAAAAGCAATTTTTTTTGTATAGAAAATAATGAGGCAGAGAATCAAACAACAGACATGAACATTTTTATTGTAAATGCTTTTAAATTGTACCTCAATTCAAAAGAAGAATATAAAGTGGTTTTGAACTGCTGCTGTGCATCATGCATAAAAACGCTGCTGGCATAGGCTGAAGCTATTCCAGAAGCTTCACTGAGCCTTCTACTTCCGTGACCCATTGGTCAATTTGGATGATTGACACATCTTTTGTATCGTTAGGGCCAATAGAATGAAGCGTTACTTAACAAAATTAGATAGACAGCTTAGTCAGCCAATGAGACTCGTCATAACAGACATGCACAAAGCAGGAAAGAGAAAAGTCTTATTGATACTTGAGCGCTGAGCCTGTTTTTGGTCAAGTGGCTGTTTTCCATCTAATCTGTTTTCAGTGTGTGACACAAGAAGTGGGGCTAATAGTACGATAAGAAAGTCTGAATAAAACATCAAAGGTATGAAACTGTTCTGCTGGGAAAAACAATTTGTTGTTTTTGGTGCTCTCTGTACTGTTGCGAGATACGTATTTAGAATCAGTAGGGCCTTGGCTTCAAAATGGGTGGATAGAATGTGTGCAAAATCCAATTTTTAGCAGCGTTAGAGACAGAAATGAAGGCTAAAATACTCACATGATGAAGGATATCCATTCACCCATTTGATTGTAGTTTTAGTTGTTAGGAGCACATTTAAAAGGTTTGCACAATCTTATAGCCAAGGTTTGGATTTTTTCACAGGTAAATGTCTCCAAAGCGCTTTACACGGCAATGTATCATTCATCCACTCACACACACATTCATACGCTGGTGATGATGAGCTAAAAGGTAGCTACAGCTGTGCTGGGGCTCACTGACGCCACAGGCATCACCGGCCCCTCCGACCACCACCAACAGGTAAGGTGGGTTAAGGGTCTTGCCCAAGAACACAACAGCTGAATTCTCTGTCCAGAGCTGGGATCAAACCTGTAACCTTCTGATTACTGAACAACCCGCTCAACCTCCTGAGCTGCTGCTGCCCAAAGGTGCAGCTTGATGATATTTATTGATATTTAGGGCATGTATTTTAATCCTAAACCTCATTGATCTTGGGCCAAAGTGCATACATTTTTATTAATCCGATATATTTTTCTAATTAATTAATCTTAATTAATGTGGTTAATTCCCACCCCTAGACATCAATTAATCCATTACTATGAAATCAAACTCAATCATCTAAATTTTGAATGACAGACATGCACACACACACACACACACACACACACACTCATGAGTGATGAACCTATTGTACATTATTGGGTTATGCAGCCAGTTATAACAGTAAAAAGCAACATGTTGCAGTTTGATGAATTATTACAGTAATGATTTAATGTCTTAAATATCTTCAGTTTCCCTCTGTTAAAGACTGATGGTGACCGGTCAGAGAGTTCACAAAGAAACGCTCTGAGATCCTGCAACAAAGATTAAAATAACAAAGATTTATTGGGACTTTCATCAAACTCGTCGTCCAATAAAATTGTAGAAATTATTTAATACCGTTGTGGGAAAGCATTCCTAATCTGTAATAAAATGCCATCATTTCAGATTAATATCTTTCTAATTTAAACCAATTGTCCCACATTAGACATATTTTCCTCTGCTAAACAAATTTGCATTCGCTAACATTAATTTTCTCCAGAGGTTTCAATCAAAAGAATTTAGCAAATTCCTGTAATTAATCCTGGTTGAGTACTTTACTTCAGACATAATAAATATTACTTTCAGCCAGCGTAATTCCCCAGTTGGGTTTTGTAGTTCATGGAAGTGTTAACGCTCCGGTTCTGATGTTTTTATTTATCAGAAAAGCTGGAACAGCATGCACCACCACCGCCTGATCCTCATGGTGATCTGACTCCACACAGGCTTTAAAATCAGTCCTCACATCCTCCAATAAGTCATTATTTTGCTTCCACTGCGGTTCATCAGCTCCTTTAGAACCGGATCGAGTCTCCTGCAGAGAGAAACATGTTTTCAATAACAACTCTGCAACGATTTGACAATCATCATGGTTGCCATTCACCACATTTAAAATCAGCACATTCTTGGCACGACGAGTGAAAGAAGCGTGTGCCTCTCTTAAAGTGTTCTTGCCGAGGTCAAAGGTTAACATGTCTCATCAGACAAATAATACTTTCACTGACCTGAGGCAATCACTTGCAATACTGTTTTGCTGTGAGTGAAAAGGAGTTTGATTTGTCATTTGGCCAGTGGGATGAGCTCATCAGTACCACATGAGGCAACATCTGGGCTGTAATGAGCAATGGCAACAATCCTCCTAGAATGTCCTTTCATCAACAAGTCTCAAACTCTTCTCTCAGCCCTGAAACGTCTCGCAGGTGCTCAAAAAGTCACACAAAACAAGGGTTTATGTTCTAGATTTAGCTTTGTGGGGGGTTTTAATGACTGAAAGGAACCTTATGACGATCTCTAACATTTCTGTCTTTTACTGACCAATAAATAAACAAAACTTAACTCACCACGTTTGTATAGTACTACAGGAACTATAAAAGCACACGTGGCAGGTTTGGCTTGCTTTTAGCACCCTCTAGTGTCTGTTTAGTAGAACCAAAAGCAAAATCTATGTCCTCGCTGTGCATTTATCTTTTTAAAACTTTAATTTCACTACTGAAATGTCTCCCCAGCCTTCATTAGTGTCTACAGGAGCGATTTGTCTCCAAATTAAACAAATCAGCTGTGTTCATGATCTAAAACATTCAGGAAATATGCTGGAAGCAAGCTGCAGCGTCATGTATGTCAGCTCTATTTTTTCTGAGTCCAACAAGTAGTGGTCCGACACAGGAGGTGGTACCTTTACCGCGTAAAGGCAAATTTTTGCACATACTGGCTCAAGAAAATTATTTTAAAATATCAAAAAGTTGCGCAGTGTCTCTTTAAATCAAGTCAACATGTCGTGTGGCTTATGCACAATAGTTAGGTATTTCTGAGATGTGTTTCTGAGTAAAATGTTGCAGGAACCACAACATTTACTGTCTTGTTCTGTGTCCCTTTTGGTCACCAGCTCCCTCCTGGTTTCCCTCATGTTTCCCCCCTGGTGTTTTTGTGTCTCTTTGGTCCCCCAACCTCCTCCAGGTTTCCCCCCAGATGTCTCTAGTTTCAGGTTTATTAGTTTGCTTATCTTTAGTTCTCTGTACATTTATGTTATTTAGTCAGTATCTTCCTTTTGTATAATGTGATTCTCTCCCCCTTAGTTATTTAGGCCCTGTCCACACGTAGCCAGGGATCTGCCAAAACGTAGATATTTTTCTACGTTTTGGCCTGTCATCCACACGAAAACGGAGTTTTTTCACACGAAAACGGATCTTTTTAAAAACTCCGGCCAAAGTGAAGATCTGCGTTTTCTCCGTTTTGGGTGTCTGCGTGTGGACAGACAAAACCGGAGTTTTAAGGTCTGCAACGTCACTTTCCGCGACAAAAAAATGCTGACATCACGTGTGAGACCTGTGTTTACACTAGCCGACAGCATGGATGCCCTCAGAGCTGCGCTCCCTTTATCAATTGTCCAAGCGCATTTTGCTTGTTTGTTTTTGCAAGCGGAATTACTGCTCCTTGCGGAAGACCACAGACGAAGGACGAGGTTAAGAACGGGGGAAGTACTGCCACCTACAGTTCTGGCATGTCCTTAACAACGTATTTATCCGGGTACGTGTGGACAGTTTTTTTTAAACGAGGTGGTGTGGATGCAAGTTTTTGGAGGGGCGGATATTCGTTTTTAAAAAAAACCCGGCTACGTGTGGACTAGGCCTTAGTTAATTTATCTCACCGTTCTCTCCTCAGTTCTCTCTCCCACGCACCTGCTCCTCGTCTCCTAATCACCCAGCCCTGTGTATAAAACCCTGTCTCGTCTCAGTGTTTGTCGGTCCATTGTCGTTATCAGTGTTGTTCTGTACCTCCTCGTGAAACTCTAGGTTCTGCTCAATAAAGTGAGCTTTTGTTTTGTAGTTCAGTGTTTTAGTTGCTAGGCTTGGCTTCCTGCCCCTTTGAGTTTTTGGTTCACCATCCTAAATAAAGGATTTTACTTTTTACATTCGCTCCTGCCTCGTGTTATCTGTTGTTCTGCATCTTGGGTTCTGACCTCCTCCTGGCTCAACGTGATAATTTACTGGATAACCATGCCATACCATGCCATACCATGCCATACCATACCATTCCATAGGTTATTTATATAGCACGTTTAAAATGCAGCATGGGAGCTGCCCAAAGTGCTGCACAGGCTAAACCAAAACACAACTGTGACGGGGTAGTCGATCTAAGCAACTATAACAGAAGATAAAAATACCAATCAAAAGCAGATAAAACATGAGGAATACTAAGAACACATTAAAACAATAACAAAATGAAACACTAAAATGAGTCACTGTCTAAAAGCCACATCGTAACAGTGTGTCTTTAAATGAGATTTAAAAACCGACAATGATGGAGCCTGCCGAACTCCAATGGGCAACGAGTTCCACAGCTTTGGGGGAGCATGTACAAATGCTCGTTCACCCCACGATTTGTATCTCATCCGGGGCGTGCACAGCAGCAGGAGGTCAGCTGACCTCAACGTGAGCGTAGGTACATATGAAGTGACCAGGTCAGGGAGATAGGGAGGTGCCAGGTCATTGAGTGCTTTAAATACAAAAGTCAATAACTTAAACTGAACTCTGAAAATGACAGGGAGCCAGTGAAGATGTTCCAGGACAGGGGTAATATGGCTACATCAATGCGTGTTTGTCAAGAACCTGACAGCAGCGTTCTGGACGGCCTGCAGCCGATTCGGGGCAGAAACCGGAGGTAATGAAGGCATGGATGACTGACTCCAAATGCCTCCGTTTCAAGAATTGTCTGAGGCGAGTAAGGCGGCGAAGCTGATAAAAGCAAGACCTCACTACGGAGTTCATCTGTGGGGCCACTGAGAGCTCAGCATCCAGCTTTACTCCAAGACTTGTCACACACTGTTTGGGGTTGAGGGTCAAAACTTCCTCAACAGCCTCAGTTTGGAGAAGCGGTGATAAAGTTCTTCAGGACTGATAAGCTAACGGCTAGTTTGAGTACAGTCAAGAGTAAAATACTGTATATTGCTGCAAATGTGCAGAACTTTATAGTGGTTCATGCAAATGTTCTTTTATTTACTGCTGTCAGTTTTGCATCAGTGGTTATTTACACTGTTAACGTCATTTACAAGCAAGGAAAAAGACAGCAGCATGAATCCAAAAGTTCTGTGGCTTCTGTTCTGTTGCTTGTACCTCGGCCATAGAGGCATCACAGGTAATGGCAGGTTATTTTTTACTATGCAATCAAACATCTGCACGTGTCTTTTATTTTGCCGCTGAAAGTTGCTGGATGGTTTCCACTGCTCCTGTTTGACTTCCTGTATGGCCCAATCTGAACTGCTGAGCCCGGCGTGTTTTGGAAGCATGGCACGAAGCACAAAGCACGGTGACACTGCGCTTCTGGGACGTGTTCAAGACACGTCCAGTGGAAACACGCCCATTGCCAGCGACTATTGGCTGCGTATTATGCTTTGAAGATGTTTTGCTACAAGGACATTATCGTTGGAAAGCAGGAGACGGTTCACCAAGCCTGATTATCAAAGTGACGAATGGCAGCCATGATGATTTTCAAAGCTACTTCTGTGAACAGAGAGGCCAACCACAGTGGGTGAGATAGTTCACACAAAAAATCATTTTCCAAATGACTAAGATAGTTTAAAAATTTTACCTTTACTGAATCAAACTTAATTATTCAACATATCAGTGCACATTGTTTTATTCGAGCAGCAGGCCTCAGAGACTTTTTTGGAGTTTGACATGCGATTCTTAACAGAGAGGGGCTGAATCAAGTCAAGCACCTCGCCACCGCACCCTGCCTCAGCGCGGATGAAGATGTGCTCACTATTTCCCATCACTCTCATTCCTAATTTAATTTCAGCAAACATGTCGGCTTAAAGCTTGCCTCTCCACGTTCACTGTCTTCATCGGCTCCATCTCCAGTCACTGTCTCTTTGTTTATCCTCTCTGGGACATCCCGTTGTGCTGCAGGTTTTCTTTAGCGTCCATATGCTCTTATAATTAAACAGGAGAGAGGTAAAGCAAGGGGAGGAGGTGGGCAGAACGAACCTCCTCCTGAGGGAGCATCTGCTTCTCTCCTTCCTTGTGTTCATCGTCGTTCTATCTGTGACCTCAGACTGTTGGCCGCATTACAGAAGCAACGTGAAATCAAGCACAAAATATGCAACTCGATGACAAATAAGGTAGAGGATGTGACAGAGCGTTAATGCATCTCAGACGGCTGCAGATAACTGAAATAACCATTCAGCACAAAGAATTCAAAGTTGTAGATTAGCTCATGAGCTATTAGCCTCTGCTCAACAATAACTCCAAATAATGTTTATGTACTGAACAAGTAAATATAGAAAACAATAATAATCCTGTAGAAACAGATCCAAAAGGGCTGCAAAAGCACACTATGATCAAGTGAAAAGAAATCATTTCAATTGCTCATTCAGTTATTTATTAAATCCATTTGCAGTGGTCTCTATTATAAATTAATGCCTTGTGAGTCATTCTCTGTGGGGAACAAAGCTCCTGTTTCAGGAAGAATTTAGCCAGAGAGGAGAGCTCGGACGGTTTACTCGTTGTTATTCATGATATTTGGACGTCTGATTGACACCTCTGATTGGTTAACAGCAGCACAACTCTACCACCGACTCAGTTCACTTTGCAACTTTGATGTATCATCTTCACAAATGACACAAGCCTGGAGGAGTTCTGCTATGTGGTGGAGTTGCTAATGATTAGCTTAGACGTTCTCTGCTGATTCTTGGGCTGTTTCTCAATGTCCAAGGATGCTAGTAAGTTCTTGTGTACTTAACAAGTATGTTCTTGGCAAGGACACCAAGAAGTCTGTTCTACCGAGCACGGGAAGGCGAGGACAGCATTTGGAACTGAACCGTGCTCCGCTGCGTTGGAGCAACGAGCGCTGCTTGTTGCTACGGTACTTCTGATATAAAATACTGCAGTTATGATCTTTCTCGTGAGACGTTCAAAGCTTAAGAATTGCGATGAAGTGCATTGTGGGGAACCTTGCTGGCCAATTCCACAGAAGGATACATCAATTGCATCCTCGATATAACGGGCGGAGCAAGAACACATTCGGGAACTCTGAAGATGCTTGCGTGAAAGCGTTCTTGGTACAGTACTTGGGCCAACGTTGCTGACATTTCAAGACTTGAGTACACACAGAGTACAGAGTTCAGACAAGTACGCATATTGAGAAACAGCTATGGACGCTAAACCAACAACATTCCGAGCCAAGAGCGGTGAGTTCATGAATGCGAACTGACAATGTGACGAGGATCTGCATATTTTTCTGACCCGAATGTTTCACCGTCTGATTTCTGTCAGAAGCTAATGCAGGAATTAGGAGTAGGGGTTATTTTTACGTCCAGCCTGCAGGAAAAACTCAGATTGTATTTCAAAAATGGCTTCTCCATGAACCTACTCTTTAAGAACGAGCACTTAACGTTGTCACAATTACCTATAACTGCTTGTAATTTGAGGTGTAAAAATACATTTTTACCCGCTTGTTTATCCGTTTGCTCTTGTCACAAAACCTTCCACAGTATGTCCTGTAAGGATGGTGGCTAATAGGTCTTTCCAACAAAATAAAATACAACATCCATTAGTGCTTTAAGAAGGTAAAACGACCACTGAAATGATGTTTCCACAATTCTCTTGAGGTGTTCAGCTTAAAATCTTCACCATTTTCAGTCTGTGTTAGCTTCTTGGTGCATCCTGAACATCCGATACCCTAAAGCTATCAGCAGAACACGGCTGATGTCTTTAAATAATGCTCTGAACTACCACAAGAAGAACAACTTCTCGTGTTACTCAGAAGAGCCTGAACGGCAGAATAAAATCAGCTGAGTGTAGTTTAAAAGCATACATCCAACAGGCCTCAGCAGGTGCAACAAATCAGTAATGAAATCAGGTTTGATGAAGGATTTTTTTTTTTACTTTGACTCAAATGACGAAGTGACATTTCTATGAAGTTCGTTTGAGAGAATCTTTTAATCAAAAAACTTTCCAACTAACTCCATTTGTTGGACTACACATTCATGCAGCTTACATGGTTTTGCTGATCTTGCACAACCAAATTATTTTCATTTTTAATTATATAGAAGAGCATGAAAGCCTCTTCCATTGTTTTGTATTACAATAGACTGAAAGCTGTATTTTTCTGTCATTACACACTTACCTCTTAGCTACTTTTTACCCTCAGTTAGCTGAGTGTGTCATTAAAGTTGCCTAAAATACAGCTCAGCTTTTGCATTTCTTGTGTTTAAAATTATCCCTCCAGCCCCCTCCACCACGTCTGTTTTTTCCCCACTCACACAAACATGGATGAAAGCTGCAGGGCGCCCTCCACGCGCTGCTGACTCAGACCCGAACGAGGCGTCGGGAGTCTTCTTCTTGGCATCGGGGCAGGATCGGAAATCAGGCACAACGCCATGCAATAGTGGCGTCAAACTTGTTTATCTGCATGTAAATTCATAGCAACATGCTCAATATCAATAAGATCACAAAGAAGAGTTGTCCTCATCACCAGGGTGTGTGACGGGAACATTCCATTTGCAATGATGATTCATGCGTATAGTTTTATGGGACTGTGTCTCTTTCAGGTTTGAGTGCAACTCCACTTTCATTTGCAACGTCAGGGTTTTTCATTTCATAAAGCCATTAAGCTGCTTCTTTAAGCTGCAAACCTGATGCAGCTGCATCCTCAGAAAACAGATGTTTGTGACATCTTAGATTTAAACTCTTTTACCTTCTTCTTGCCCTTCCTGCTCTCTGACTCACTGGTCTTCTGGTACGTTTTATGCTGATTTCTCCTTGAATGCACCTAAATGTGTGATATCTGCAAAGAAATTTCAGCATGAGTCAAAAAGGTATCCTAACCAACTGTGAAAGAGTAACTTACCCCTCAACTAAAGTAGCAACAACTGAAGTCAAGCATTCTGATAACTTTCAATGAGTCTCTCGCATCACTGTGGATGAGCTTTGACCCATTCCTCTTTACAGGACTGTCTCAATCCAGCTACATAAGAGGGTTTTCTAGCATGATTGGCCTTTTTAAGGTCAAAGGTCAGATATTTGTCTTCAGGGTTATGTCTAGTAGAGAGCAGTATTCATGGTTCCATCATTACCGGAGGCTGCAAAGCAGTCCCAGACCATCACACAACCGCCACTGTGTTTGGTTGTTGGTATTATTTAGATTGTTTTGTTTTACACCAGACGTAATGAACACACAGCTCCCATCATGTCATGATTTTAGTTGGCTTTCATACTGATAGCCGATATATTAATATTGTCTGACTCTAAATTTCCGATACCGATATATGCTGGGCCCCCTTTCTCCTATGAAGAGAAAAACTGAAACATTTTAGGTAGCTAGAAGCCATATTTGACAACTATTTCAATTTAAATTAGCAATAGGAAAAAGTTCCATATTTATTTTGTATCCAACAGCAGCTGGATCTCATTCTCCCTCAGTGTGACGCTAAGGTGTGTGTATTAGTCAGTAATGTATTTTTTTCTCTCTTTATTGCAGCTATAATGATTAAGCCTTTATAAAGATCTTTAGATATGAAAAACAAGCCTTGGGTGAAGATTCTGGGACATGTTCTTGCTTTTAAACACACCCACTCTTAATTCTCACTTAACATCACTATAATGAACTTTACTGTACTTGCGCCTCATGTTTTATAACTGTAAATCCACTCTTGTTGTATTAACTCTTCATAGGGCCGACGTCTATATTTATACAGTTCCGCTCACATCATAAATGATCTTGGTGTGTCCTTTCACACTCTAAGAATTACGGGATTTCACCCAAACAATCATCAGAGATCAAGATGGTCACGGTTTGCACCATGGCACCATTCCACCAATCAGCAATGGGTTATAACGCGCCAAAACATAAATACGTCTGCAGAGCCAGAAAACTCCTCGGCCTCCTCTCGTGTTTGTGGTCAGATCTCTAAAACTAGCAATGCTAGGTTTATGAATTTCTGTCATCACAAGGTTGACTAGTTGTGCTAAATAAGGATTTATGTGTTATCAATTTTACACTCAATAAGGTTGTCAAAATCGCCATGAAAATCAAATCTGCCACATTTGAATATGTAATGTCGATATCAGCCGATATTAACGGTAGACTGATAATATTGGACATACCTAATTTTAGTTCCTGGACTGTTTACATGGCTCACTGCACTTAACCAAGTAATCAACCCTGCTCCTCATGATTTAAGTTCCCAGAGGACATAGCTCTTTTTCCAGAACATCTACATCCTCTATAGAGTTTACGAGCCTCCAGTCAAGTCCAGTTAAACCAAGCTACGGCCAAGTAAGTCCATGTCATGTTAAGACAAGTCAAGTCTGTGTTATTAAACTCCAGTCAGTCCTTTAAGCCACACCAAATATCCTGTTTTCCAAATCAGCTTTTATCATTTGCTCTATTCTGTGAGTTGGCTCACTCGTCGAGTCAAATTTCTCTGACCGTGATGCCCATTTTATACGGCAACATTCAAAGATTGTTGGATGATTTTCCAAAGATGAGAGACCCACGAGGTAAAAAATTATGGATATACCAGTTTTGGTCCCAGTGTGTGGTGTAAGGCAACACAACACGACAAAAACTACACTGATTTCACTAATGAGCATTCTTCTGTGAAAAGGGAAATTTAGCAAGATCAAACATAACTTTAGAGTAAACCAACATGGCGGAGAAGGAGCATGCAGCGTGCTTCCATCATCTCGCTTTCTGATTGGCTACACGTCACATTCAACAGGCAGCCCACTTGTTTATCCTTTAAATTGAAC
Source organism: Nothobranchius furzeri (assembly GCF_043380555.1). Classification (NCBI taxonomy): domain Eukaryota; kingdom Metazoa; phylum Chordata; class Actinopteri; order Cyprinodontiformes; family Nothobranchiidae; genus Nothobranchius; species Nothobranchius furzeri. Next base: position 57,701,718 of record NC_091746.1, read on the forward strand.
CAGAACGATATGTTTATGTTTATGTTTATGTGCTTAGCAGACGCTTTTACCCAAAGCGACTTACAATTTTTTTTAACCTATAGGGCATGTTGTGATCTGTGGGGGAAACCGGAGTACCCGGAGAAAACCCACGCAAGCATGGGGAGAACACGCAACTCCACGCAGAAAGGCGAGTTTTGAACCTGCGACCTTCGTGCTGCGAGGCAACAGTGCTAACCACTGCGCCACCATGCAGCCCGATATCTTAAACGATATCTTAAAATCCCAGATTAGGGATTAGAACAGCTATGACATCCAGAGCGCTCCTATCACACCACACACAGCAGGAATAACTGATAAGATTATCTTTAGAGTCATTACGCTAATTGGGCGCATCGGAAGAGAAACAAGTCTTACACACAAAGATGTTTAAAAGCAGGAGTACAAATTATTTTTGTTTTCTTGAAGTTCTTTAGAACAGTGCTTGATGTGTTGCTTTTTGAGATCGTTTAGCCCTCTCTATGTAGTCAGACTGGACCTAGTGAAGCGACAGTCTATCGCTACAGACCATCCAGCCCGGGTGAAGCTGGATGAATTTCACTCAGCTTTCCTGAAAACAAGGTGAATCACACCAAAAGTTTAATGGGGAGGGCAATTTCTTTGTTCCCTTTAATAAATTAAATCATCATTAAAATATGTTAGTGTAGATCAGGGGTAGGCATTCAGTTAGGTGTGCTGGAGCTAAAGCCTGTTGGACAGCAGCACCCCAGGACCAGGACTGCTTACCGCTGGTGTAGATTCAACGGTAATAGAAACAAAAAGGTGAGAAAAATATTAGAAGTACGCTTTCCTTTTTAAATGTTTTTTCAAAAATGGATTTCAAGATTACATGAAATCCTCTCAGCATCCAGACTCTGATCCTTACTAAAGGAGGAGAAGAAAACGAGTCATGATGACAAAACCGTGCCATCCGTTTGGCAGCAAACACCGGAACAGTTAAGGTGGGAATCCATGAAAACTCAATCGCCACATTTGTGCTTTTTTTCTCCTGAGCGTCGTCAGTGTGTGTTGCAGTGAATGAAACAAGATGTACTCACACAATGGGAGAGACATAAATCAAGCTTGTTCTGTGGCAAATGATCAATTAATTCATTTAAACATGTTTATGTTCCACTTTCTGTCCTTCTATTACAAACAGGAGATAACACCGAGACCTCAGATCAGGACTGTGTTCGGCTACGAGGACGATACCAGATTTCTGCACGGCTAATTACAGGCTAGAGGGGGTACGAGTTCAGCCAAACAGCTTAAAAACACATCAGAGAGAAATGCTTCTTCTCCCTTCAAAGCTTTGTGAATGCACGTCTCTTCAAACCGCCCACTGCTAATATGCTGTACCACTGAAAGGAGCCATGATAAGTGAAATGAGTTAAATGACTGTCGGATTCCCCGTGCACGTGTCTCTGCACGTTCTACTGCAGGATCTGCTTTCAGATCTGTCTGTAGGACAAGCTAAAAGAATGTAAATGCAAAGTAATGGATGATGATTCATTCACTAAAATGTGTGGGAGCTTTTTTTGTTGTTGTTTGTTTTGGGGAATAGTTTAAGATTTTGGTTTTAGGATAGATCAAAATTATTATTGATTTAGGCCAAACTGTTAGACTGGGTGTCCAGCTCCGGTCTCCTGAGCATAAATCATGTGTTTTTAACCATTTTCCTCCTCCTACATGTGCAGACAGTGTCGTTCTTGCATAAATATCCAGACACCAACTCTAATGGACACTTTACCTAAAAGGACACCAGCAGGTCTGACTTCACAGCAGATTTAAGTGTCCTAGAAATAAGAGGTTGGACAGACAGAGTTAAATACACCTCAAGGTGCAGGCCTCCAGCGGACACAGGGATGTGGATGTCTACTGTTGTAACGAGTGCTGAAACCAATTTCGTCTGAGGCTAAGGAGAAGAATTTTCCTCCAAAATTTGCTTCAAAAAATGAATGAATCTGTGAAATCCTTGAACAAATATCACAAAAATGCAAAAACTAGATACTTCCAGGAAAGGGGTTGTTTATTTTTGTTTATAACTAAAACAATCTGAATGGAAAAGACTTGAAATCTTAGAGACTAACCCGACCCAGCCCCTTTTCCTTCACACACACACACACACACACACACACACACACACACACACACACACACACACACACACGCACGCACACACACGCACACACACATCAGGTAGACGGTTGGAAATCCAAGCTACTTATGCTCACCTTGGGAAATGTCGGAGCTGGTCTGAATATATTGAGCGTTTGCTTCCCACACCTGCTGGTTTTTGCCACTTTTATCTCAGAGCATCTCCCCAGAAGAACAGGAGGATATTCCAAGAAGCTATGAAAGCAGAATGCAACAGAAAATACGTTTATGAATTTGTGATAACTTTTAAACACAAATATTCCCAGAGGGGTTCACAGGTAACCAGAGTGCCGTGATCTGCTGACATCTGATACCGCTAAGGAGACGTCGCTCTGTTTTCTGGTCTACGGGATGCCTTTCGCATTCAACATGCTAACCCGTTCCACCGTCCCGGAGCTCCAGTTACCGCCTTCTCCTTCTCTTTGTGCATGTCTGCATTCAGCACGGAGAGAGATAATATTTAAGGGCCTGAGGCAGGATTTACCTGTTTTCACTGCTTAGTGGCTTGTTATAAGTGTGTGTGTGTGTGTGTGTGTGTGTGTGTGTGTGTGTGTGTGTGTGTGTGTGTGTGTGTGTGTGTGTGTGTGTGTGTGTGTGTGTGTGTGTGTGTGTTTGCATGTGTGCGTGCGTGTTTGTTTGTGAGAAAGTGTGTTTGTGTGTGTGTGTGTGTGTGTGTGTGTGTGTGTGTGTGAGAGAGAGAGAGAGAGAACAGGGTAAATTACACGTGGATGTTTACTCAGAACTAACGTAACATCCACTTTCTCAGAACATAAATTTCTGCCATAATTAAAAACTTCACAGACGATCAGCGAGGAAGAGCCTGATGTGCAGGACAGCATTTGATCTGCCTGCAACTTTCCACCAAATAAATAGAGGGTATCGGCTTTCCCACAGAGCCCACTAATTGAATGAGCGTCCTCATTTTATTTTCTTTTTGTGAGTGCCACTTTGAATCATATCAGTGTAGGTTTGATAATGTTGATTTGTGTGGCATGAAGAAACCACAGCTGACTGAAATACTTGGTCTTTGAATTCTAATCAGATTGGTTTCCAGTAAAAATATTTGCCCAATCAATGGCTTTCCTCCAGAGAGAAAGCCAAACAGTCATCACACCACGGGTCATTAGGCAGAGTGGGCACATGCCTCAGAAAGCCCCTTAAGTAAAAAGGTACACAACAGAACTGGGTACGTCAGTGGAAACAGAACCTCGTTACTGTAAGAGAACGTAATAACTGAGAACGGCTTCAGGCCGAGTTTACACAAAACTCTGATTAAAATACTGGAAAAGAACGGTGCCAGTGATAGAGCCTCTAACTGGGTGTTTTTTCCTCTGAGTGAAAAATAGAAAACAGTTACATTCAGTGAGATTTTAGGCAGAAGAGAAATGGAATGAAGGTCAGGTAGCACCTGTTTAACATCAGCAGCTAACAGCAGGAACTTGAATCAAACCATCTGGGTTCAGCGCTGCCCATCAGATTACTGCTTGGCATGCAGTGTGTGTGTGTGTGTGTGTGTGTGTGTGTGTGTGTGTGTGTGTGTGTGTGTGTGTGTGTGTGTGTGTGTGTGTGTGTGTGTGTGTGTGTGTGTGTGTGTGTGTGTGTGTGTGTGTGGGAGGGGGAAAGACACAAATTTATAGGAAAATGCAACAAAGAAAAAGTCCAAATAGTTTGTTTGTTAGTGGAAATTTCTGTTGGGGTTAAAGCTTTCATTCCATCCAGCGCATGCACGGGTGTCTGCACAGATAGTAAACGTCCAGCTGAATAACGCGAGCCTCGTAAAAACTGGAGGCACTCAAACGACTTCTTCCACTCACATGTTGCAGAATCGGGGCTCTTTGTGGGAATCTTTCGGTTTATTTATGTGTTTCGTCTCTCTTTTTCATTGAGGAACATAAGATATTTCTGATGCTCCTAATTTTACATAAACATGTAAACAATCACAATCAGAGACCTACAGTAATATTAAAAGGGAGGAGTGTGTTAAGATATCAGCTGGCAGAAAGTTTGTTTTGATTTCCCAAGAACGTTGATGTGATGGGTTTTTGCATCTGGACCAGTGCCTGCTCTTCTCAGAGATGGATCATTTCACTCCCGTCTCTCTGACACAAACTCACCTTTAAGGAAGTCCAGTCAAACGAGGAGGAAAGTTAAAAATCAATCATGTTACTGTCACAAAAAAAGTGAGCTAAAAAAGTGAGCTAGAAGGTGTGAGATACATCTCACATGCATGCTCCTGGAATGTTTGACCTTAACCCTCTCAGGCTCAAAAAAAGTTCTGACAAAAGGACGAACAACTAAGTCCTTCAGGGGTTCTGAGTTAAAAAATGATCATGCTGAGTTAATAAATTCTACTCATGTGGAGTAACCAGATAGGTAGGTTTCAACGTTGCAAATCTGCAACGCCTGCTTCCAGAGGGTTTAAAATTCTTATATGCCAAATTTACACTCATAAAAAGGGGTTTTGGTGACTTTGTTTAGCAGGATTGTTGAAACGTCTTTTTGTTTGTTTGTTTTGTTTTTGTGTTGCAATGAAACAAGAAGTTAAAGCCTCCATCTGAAGTATTTTTACCTGTTTACTATCAAGTTTGGTGTATCCAGTCCACATACTTGTCCCTTTTTATTAATATTTCTCACAAACATCAATACTAATTATTCCTCTCAGCTATAAATGTTATCTTTTTAAATACCTAAACTGTGGTCAACGCTCCATGGTCATCCACCATCTGGAGATACAGAAGCTATTTAGGGACATACAAGCTCTGCGTTAAGTGTGCTGGAGCAGGGAAACAACTTAAACATGCTGGACAGGAACCCAAGAGGACCATGGCTGAACACCAGTGGTGTAGATGGCCTGTATTTGATATAGCGCCATCTAGAGTCCTGGAACCCCCCAAGGCGCTTTACAACACAATCAGTCATTCACCCATTCACACACACATTCACACACTGGTGGGGATGAGCTACAATGTAGCCACAGCTGCCCTGGGGCGCACTGACAGAGGCGAGGCTGCCGAACACTGGCGCCACCGGTCCCTCCGACCACCACCAGCAGGCAACGTGGGTTAAGTGTCTTGCCCAAGGACACAACGACAGCGACAGACTGAGCGGGGCTCGAACCTGCAACCTTCCGATTGCGGGGCGAGCACTTAACTCCTGTGCCACCGTCGCCCCAAATAAGTTGATGGTGTCAATCAGGAGTCGCTGCAGGACTATCGTTCTTTGTGTTTCCTGAGTGTCCTACAGCACACCTGAATCAAAAGGTTTAATCACCTCCTCACCATGTTGACGTGTGCAGACCAGAGGTCAGCAGCCAGCCTAAGTCAAGTAAGCTATACTACTGGTGACAAATTATGAGCATCAATACTCACTCAGGCAGCACCACATCTGCTCTAATTAACATAACCGGGTTTCAGAAATGTTTCAAAACACTTGTCAGTGTTTGTATTTCCATTACGTTTAAGGGCTTCACGATCATTTCTTTTGGAAATTTGATAGATTACCTCCTCGTAATAGTTGAAGAGATGTCGGCTGGCAATCAAAAACTAAATGAAATGACACAAATCTGTAAACAAGTTTATTTCCAAGATACTTTGTGACTAGTGTTCCTTGAGAATTTTTGAACAAATCTCACAAATTATTTTTAAACCTGTTTTGTAAAAAAAAAAAATCAAAGTACCAATCTGGAGTATTTATAACAAAATAGATGGAGTTTTATGTCTCCACCCAGCGAGATACTGGCTCTGATGGTAGCAGTATTTAGGTGGTGCACATGCAGCAGTGGATGTTTAAACCTACTTTACAAGGATGGAGATGAAAGCAGAGACTTAGACTATGGTCTACTCCAAGTCCTGAGTATTTGCTGAGAAACAGTCTGAATGTTCTTGCTTCAACGTGATGATACCAATTTACCAACACTGAATTGATCCAAGACCAGAAAAATACCCTGTTGGGAGGCCTATACCTATCAGGTACATAAGTGTGTGTGTGTGTGTGTGTGTGCGTGCGTGCGTGCGTGCGTGCGTGCGTGTGTGTGTGTGTGTGTGTGTGTGCGTGCGTGTGTGTGTGTGTGTGTGTGTGTGTGCGTGCGTGCGTGCGTGCGTGCGTGTGTGTGTGTGTGTGTGTGTGTGCGTGCGTGTGTGTGTGTATGCCAGGAGGACAGTCTTAGACAAGGCTTGAAGTTTTTGTTGTGTCATCCAATCCACCATTAACTATTTTAGGTTATCCCTTCTTAGATTATCCCCTCCAGGCCTTCCATATGTAACACCTGCTGTTTACCTCACCGTCATCAGGACACAAACATGAAACCCTGACATGGAAGAAAAATGTGCAAGGTGCTTCATCACTGTCTCACCCCCATCTAACAGCAGCTGTACAATGGACGTCCTCAAGGGTGAGCCTGTTGTTAATATGAGGTTTGAGGGAGTAGAAAAAGAGCTAAAGTGTAGCCAGGGAGAGGGCAAGAGAGGAAAAAAAGAACCAGAAGAGTAACCAGACACCAACCATCACCTTTCATGAGACACTCCTGCAGCACCACATCTGCTCTATTTAAAGCTTGTGGGCTGCTTTCAGTTTCAGTTTTCCTCCTTTCTTTGATCTGCTACTGAACATGCTCTAAATGGAAATAAAATGAGATTTACTTCTCCAAAATAACAACAAAAATGGCATTATGTAGTAAATTGGAAAGAAAAGGACGATATCATCAGTTACATTTAATTATCTGTAATCATCAATAGTAATGAAGTTAAAGTAACATTGACCTCAGTGATTGTTGGGTTAGATACTTAACCAGTTTCATATTTGAAGCTGCTAAATACTGCTACCATCTGCGGCCCTCTGCTGACTGAAAATCACACTGTGGAGTGGGTATGTGTCCTAGGGGGCGCACTTTACCTGTTTTAAGGCTGTTAGCTGTAATGCTAGTGGTTAGCATTTTCAGTTGGCTGATCGTCAATAAAAAGCACAAGAAGAAGATAGCGTTTGCTTTCTCTGTTGGCGTCATGGCAGAGCCTGGAAGTAAAAGTAATAATGTCTTTGGAGGTGAAGCAGAGAGCTGAAGCCAGAGTGAACATCAGCGCGGCCTACACTAGTTTGAGGAAGCTAAAGGACGCTACAAAAACACAGACTGATGGTGACCTGGCTTTTTTGCTACTGGACCTGTAAGTAATAATGATTTTTGACCAACAGTGTGGATCTTTTTACTTCATGATTTATTTTAGTATTCGTTGGCTCATGTTAGTGTTAGCTTGTTGTTGGCACTAGCAGGCTGCAGCGAGGTTGTTCATGTAGCCCTTCTTTGCTCAGGAATTACTTGAGTGGGCTCTGGTTTCTAACAACTTATTCTAATTTTAGTTACCTCCAAGGTAATTTATTTTTGGATCTAAGCACTGTACTAAGGTTTAGCACTAAGCCCACCTACACACTCTTTTACTGAGGCACAGACTCAAATACCGTTTAACACAAGGTAGAATGTGAACACAATAAACCCCCTTTGTTAAATGAAATTTTAAGTAAAATAAATATCAGGCTCCTAATGTCCAAACCACAAAATTAAACACGCAGGATATGCACCAACTCTATCCTCATATAAACCCTCTTGATCTATTACGGTAGCGCAACTCAGGTTGCGAATGACCACAGTCACCAATTCTTGTCATGTATGTATGTATGTATGTATGTCTGATCTCAGAATTGCATGTACAGAAACTCTAATTTCCCTCTGGGATTAATAAAGTATTTCTGAATTGAATTTGAATTTAATTGAATGTAAGCATTCATTAGCTAAACCTAAAGCCGGCAAACCCTAAACTAATGCTACGTTGCAGGCCTGTTTTGATCCTTGTGTATGTAGAAAAACTCAGATGCTTCTTCGCTACTGCGAGCAAAATAAAATAAAAGCAGGGTACCTTGTGCCAGATGAGTAATAATCCAAACCGATAAAGTCAGTGAAGTCCTCGCCTCCGGTAGAGCTGTTTGACCTTCACACTCCCGCTCCAAGCTGCAGCTAGTCCAAGTGTACGGCCCACATTCAGTCACGGGTGCTTCTCTCCCACAGTGCCAGACGTTCTCTGAGCACTTCTGGGTGGCTCAGAGTGCTATCTGGGTCCAATCTGTCATTTTCCACTTTGGTAACGATACTCTACAAGCCGCTATGCCCAGCTGGGTTAGCGAACAGCAGCCTGTAGTCCTTGTAGAGCTGGTTATCCTTGGCTACTTGCTATCAGTGGTGGTTTTACCATTAGGCATAGGTCGGCGGCCCCCTGGGGCCCCCTAGCCCTGACCGCCGGCACCCCTCTGTTAATCCCATAATGGACCATTCCTTTAAGACTCGATGCACAAACAGGAAGTGATTGATAGTCATTCCATTCCGATCCAGTTGGTGGCAGTAATGTACCAAATTGTTGTTTGCCAAGTGCCATAAGACCACAAATGAGGAGAAAACAGAAGAAGAAGAAGAAGAAGAAGAAGAAGAAGAAGAAGAAAGGCGGGAGCATTCATAACAAATATAAAGCAGTAGTCAAACCATTGAGCATGAAATGGAGTTATCCTAGTGGCTTTCTTAAGAGAAAGAAGCAGCTTGCTTCAAAAAAGATTTTAATCTTCACTTCGGAAAGTGACATTGTTTTTCAATGTAAACATCAAAAGGAAGCAGAAAGGAAAGACAATGGAAAATGTTTAAAGTAAGAAAATAGACCAAATGAAAAATAGAAAGAAAGAAAAAAGAAAGGCAAAAACACAGGAGCACTGACAGGAAGAAGAAAGCAGAGCAAATATTGAAAGCGCTCAGAGAGGGAAAGACAAGAAAAAAAGACTAATAAAAGGGAAAATAACTCATGGCAGAAGAGCGGAGAGTTTCGCAAATCCAGTTAAAGGTAAGATTGTCAAAAACTTTGTGTAAAGGTGTCATGTCCTGTGGTACTCTTTTGACCCACGACATGCAGAATCAGAGGCGGAAACAGGGAGGTATGGAGAACTCAAAGTGCTGCTCGAACTGATGCGGGAAGTACCAGGATGTTCTAAAGGAGAGACAAAGGTCAATATCCGTGAGAGATGATGAGATGGATAACTGAAGGTTTAGGCTTACAGTCAGGAGGTGGTTGGAGGGCGTGCGAAGGAGCACTGGTTGGTCTGTGAAGATGGGTTGCAAAGGGGTCTTGATGAAGACGAGGTCCAGAGTTTCTGCGTGGCGAGCTTAAAAGGGTCAGGCGGTAGGGACGTGGTGGAGAGCGGACAGCCAGTAGTTGGAGCTGCATGAAGTGGGGCTGATGAGAGGTTCTTGGAGATGGCTGGAGGAGATGGTTACTTGAAGGGATAAGAGGAAGAATTATTCTTGGTCCTAGTCTGTTAGAAATCTGCTTCACAAAAAATTCCTTAGTCTAGGTCTTAGTCTTAGCTTGACAATAATTTTTAATCTGGCTCGAACTACCCAGGTTGAGTAATCATCCGGCAAGGGTGTTGAGGAAGTCAGCTCCTTAAATACCCCCTGGAGGATGAGCTGCTGCTGGCCGTTGCTCCCACTCTCCAGACACGCCCACCTGCAGACTCTTAAGCCGGGCGTACACTGTGCGACTTTTTCACTCGCAGCGTTCAGCTTCAGCTCAAACTGTACGACTTCCTCGCAGAGCAGATCTCACGAGTCGTGTGCTCACACTGTACGACCCAGTTCTCGCATGCGACCTGACTGCTCACACTGTACGTCTGGTAGCAACACGTCAGCCCTAAAAATGTGCTAAAAATAGCAGTTTTTACTCAACACGTCAGACTTTTTTGTCTTGTCTTGCCTGTTGTCCTTCGGGAGTGCTGCAGGAGGACACACAGGGATTTATGGGGGTTGGATGAGGAAAACGAAATAAAGTAAATCTGTGTTTTGTGATCAGTTTAATTTGACATGAACACGACAAACACGCTTTCTTGACAATCTTTGTGGGTAAAAAAAACGTGTAGAAACAAAAACGAACAGCGTGTGTTATTAGGGAAATAGCGAGCGACCGGCGTTGATGCAGGATTGCGCGCGCATGCGCCATGAGCGGTTCTGATACTTTTTGGATCGTAGCTGCTCGCAGCGCTGCTTCAACAGTGTGATACCCTCACGAGGGACGAGCGAAATATTAAACACACCAGAAGTCCGTGCGACCTCACGACTGCTGATCGGCAGCTGGTCACGTGGTGTTAATCGCCTCTCGTAACCCCCTGTACACTACACGACTGCTCGGCGCAAAACTCGCCCCGATGTCGTGGATTCTCGCACGACTGGAAAATCGGCTCAAAAAAGTGAAAAAGTCGCACAGTGTACGCCCGGCTTTAGACTTAAAAACATGGTGAGAGTAAAAACAGCCTGTGACAAAGGGGAGCCCAGGTCTGTGTTCGCCTTGGGCCCCCAAATAGCTAAATCCGCCACTGCTTGCTATGCTAAGTTAACGGTACAAACAGTCCAAAAGCTTCGGGTGAAACTTAAATATGTTTTACCTCTTTCTTTAGCACATAAACTCTTGAGCGGATTCCCTCACAGACAACCCACAACACAAATTACTCTTATCCATTCAAACCAGCGCACTTCCCCGTTCGCTCTTTACTCATCTCCCCCGAACCAGATCTCCCCGTTTTTTTTTTCTTCCTTTTTTCTTTTTAGGAGTTGCGTTGCCTTCAAAGAACTCTCTCACTGCATAGGAAATTACACTTCTCACATGTACCCCTAACAAATTAAAAAACACATAAATGCACTTATGTCTTGAACGTACTTTTCTAAGATTAACATTTTTAATAGCACTACTATTATTTATGAACTTTTATTTATCAAATATTAATAAACTTTTACTTTCTAAACCTTTTTAATGCCTCTCAGTTATCCGGTCTACAGTCACAGCAGTTGTAATTCCACTTTGAACCAGTAGGGCAGAGGACAGTGATATTTTCACTGCTTGAGGATTATAGGAAATCTCCAACTATATCTGAATAAAAAGGACAAGATTCATTTAGAAAGTGTTATGTCTAAAAGTAACGAAAAGGGATGTTTGATAACTGCTGTTCACCGATATCTGATATAATGATGTAGTCTAATTCCCAATTTCTATACTAATATAAGCCGATACCAATACCCCCCAAAATGATTTAGATAAACAAAATCCTTTCAGGTTCCTAAAATATCACGTCTGCTATCATTCAACTTTAAAATATATCTGTGCAAAATTTGACAACTACTTAAATTTAACCTACATCTGTTGTGCCAAACAACCAAAAAGGAATCAAACCTCAGATCGGTCAAAAAATTGAGTGACAGAAGTAGTTGAAGAGTTTGATGTATAATATAGTATACAGTGGTACTCAATAGCGGGCCCGTGAGCCATGTCCGGCCCGCGGGCCCCCTCTTTGTTGTCCCCTAACCCAGCGCGCACGGCGCCCACCGGAGGGGGGGGGGGGGGGGTGCTGTCACATAGAGGGCTGGTGTAATGAACCACCAGCAGTGCTCAGGAAACCCCCGCAACCCCCCACCCCCACCCCACCCCCAACCCCCGGTCAGCCAGCCGAGTTGGAGGGGAAGGGACAGGTGTTGTTTTTCATTATATTGTAAGCAATCACTTTGACTATGTTCTTCTATAGGCCGGATAATGTTTTGCTAGTCTGTTGTCTATAACAGTGAGTTTAGGGGATTGTACCAACAACCTGTTGGTGCTTTTTTTGCCTTGCTTAACAGTCTCCTGTAACATCTGTAACCCTTACCGAAGTAGCTCATTCCCTATTAAATCTAAATTAACTGGTGTTTTCTTGCACTTAGAAGACAACAATAGGTCAAATTAGAATGATGATGCGATGATAAAAGAACAATAACTAGTCCTGTGGGAGGATGTTGCCGTTTAATCAGAGTCTGTGTTTCTGATACAGAGCAAAGCGCCTTTCAGGCAGACATGCAGACGGTCACTGGTTCCTTGTGGTTCCTTCATCAGCTCTGAATTGGAGTGGGTGGCTGACAAACTGGCTGACTGGCATTCCCCCAGAGACACAAGGAATGACAAAAACTTAGAAAAACAAAGGCAGACCAAAACCCCAATTGACTTGCACAATAAAACCCTAATTAGCTACTGGCTATAATGATAATAAAAATATAGTCTAGACATGTTGTATCGAATAAAAAGTGGGGATTTTATGAGTGCCTACTGCACAATTTAAAAAAAATCCACTGTGCTGTCTACAGTGGCAGTGACAGCTTACACCATGTTGTTTTATGCATAATAAAAAAGCTTTGCTGCTGTCTTGTTTGCTGATGGAAGGGGAAAGTATGCTGGTGGGTTTGAGTGAAGTCTGGATCAGACTAGCACCCTGGAAACAGCTCAGGGTTTCATTAGTGTGCCTACACTGTTGCTTTATTGTTACTGAAGTGGCTGTTAATTGAACTTAACTATAATAAACAGCCAGCACAGAATTCAGGATGATGGTATTTTCTTTTAACTATCAGGCCGTTTGCTCGTGTGAGGGTGTCTGTGGGCTAATGTCTGTTTATGCAATCATCCTAAGCTTCAACACTTTAGATAATGCTTCAGCAATTTAGAAAATAACCTTACCTTTCTTTCTCTGCCTCTATCTTTTCTTTCTTTTTTAGATATAGGAACTTAAAACCACTTCACATTTGGAGTGATGGAGGTTTTAGTGTTGTAGTTGCTTTGATTGACCAGTTATATGCTACCCATTCTGCAATGTGAGAAAAATACTTAAATAACGCATTTACCTAAGAATTTACTCCTCGGCATGTCCAGTTCTGCAGAGGCCTGCTCATTAATGAATTGTTTATATAAGGTCTGCAGGTCTAGAAGTGGATTCTTGTACATCCTTTATTGTTTATTTTTGTAAAATTTCTTACCCCACCTCTTCCTTTCCTTTCCTCTCCCCTCTTTCTCTTTCATTTCTGTCTTCTAAATCAAAACGAAAATATTTCTAATAAAGTTTTGGTATCAGGCGAGGCATTATTGCTGAACCTATAATGCTCGACCTGTGAGAGTAAAACTGCAAGGCTTGTCTTTGGCACTCAGACATAAATTCTGATTGCTTTACAGTCATACAGGACATGGGGGAAAAATAAATAAATAAAGGCATCAGCTCAAATAAATTAAAAGAAAAAGAACATAAGGTCAGTTAGAGCAGGGAAACACCCAAAACATGCAGGATAGTCGCATAGTTCTCAGCTGCTTGAGGGGCTGCCAGTTCTTCTTCTTAAAAAAAGGAAACGAAAGAGCGACGTAGTGTTATGGTCTGCGTCTTCCCTCATGTGTCTCCTGATGCTCTCCATCCCTCTCTAGATTCCCCTTTTGTGTCTCATAGCGCCCTCATGTGTCCTTTGTCTGCGTCTCATTTATGTGTTTTCTGTTTGTAGCCCTTCAGATCATTCCCCTCAGGTCCGGTGTTCATACAGTCATCCCCAGCCCCTCCAGGTGTAGCTCCAGCCTCTTTGTCCCCAGCTCAGTGTGTGTGTGTCATTCCCCAGCTGTGTGTGTGTGTGTGTGTGTGTGTGTGTGTGTGTGTGTGTGTGTGTGTGTGTGTGTGTGTGTGTGTGTGTGTGTGTGTTGTGTGTCCTTCCCCAGCTCGATGTATGTGTGTGTTTGTGTATGAGTCCTTCCCTCAGGCTTTAGGTTTAGTTTTGTGTTTTATAGTTTTAGGTTTATCTGCCCTTCTCTGGTTCTGTTCCCATTTAGCTTATTGTATTCACCTGCTTTCCCTCCAGCCCTCACTCCACACACCTGCTGCCTGTTTCCCTAATTGCTCCTCCCCAGTGTATATAAGCCCTGTCTTGTCTCTGTGTTGTGTCGGTCCATTGTGGTATTCTGTCAGTCTTATCTTCTCTAGTGTTTGGATCTCTTCTCTAGTCTCTAGTGTTTTGTATCTCCGTCTTCTCTAGTCTCCAGTGTTTTTTTTATCTCTAGTTTAGATTTTTGGACATTTGGATTTTTGGCTTCCATCCCCTTTTTAGATTTATTTTTGATTTTGGACTCATCCTTCAAATAAAGGATTTTCTTTATATCATCTCCTGCCTTGTGTCATCCTGGGCTCTGCATTTTGGGTCCTACCATCCCCGCATCGTGACACGTAGTTACTCTGAGAAATTAGTGAGTTTGTGAGGCTGCTGAGTCTGTGCAGAACTATGCAGCACAGGCATTAGTAATTCAACACCGGTAGACAAAGAGCTCCAGAGTTATTTGAAGAACTGAAGTCAGTAAAATGGAGTGACCCAGAAGTTGATTCTTGTATCTGCAAGGAGCCACAGCATCTTTTTGTTTTACTCAAATATCGGGTCAAACAGGCTCAAAGCTAACATTGAGCTAACAAGGCTAACGGTGAACTAGAAACAGTCTACTCTAAAAAAACTCAAGCTACTTTTTCAATAACCAACAACTCGATATTAATTGAAATGTGTGTCGTAAAACACCCAAGAGTGCTAACGTCAGATATGACAATGCATATCTGCTTATTCACTTACTTACTGTGTATGACTTGTCTTCACTTATCTAGAATCTTCTGGCGCTGATCCGTAACTGGCAACAGCCATGAAACTCAGGGGACGGGAGTGAGAGAGTAATGTTTTTACTTAGAAAAGTAGACTGCAGTAACCAAATTTGACCACAGGATGTTTAGTGACTTTCTATCCTCCACTGTGAAGCTGTCCAGACTGGTGATTGTTGGTGACTTAAACATCCATGTTGATGATCCCTCAGATCTCTTTGCCATGAATTTCTCCAGCCTCATGGACTCCTTCGGCTTTACCCAGCATGTTTCTGGCCCCACACACAGCAGGGGGCACACTCTAGACCTTGTTTTTACCCTGAGTCTAAATGCTGGCTGTGTTTGTCCTGAGGATGTTTATATTTCAGATCACCACTGCATTTTCTTTAACTTGTCAGTTTCTGCGTCCCCACCTCCAGCTCGCCATATGGTTAGTTCTCGTTTTCTTAATGAGAGCACAGCTAGCAATTTTTCTGCTGCTTTTGATCCACCCTGCTCTTCTGATAACGACCCAGATTCCTTAACTTCTCAGTTTAACGAGCACTGCCTCTCCATTCTGGGCAACATCTGTCCTGTCAGAACCAGATCAGTTCCTGCAGTGAACCCTACTCCCTGGTTTAATGACAGCTTCTGCAGCCTAAAGCGCCAATGCAGAAAAATTGAGCGTTTGTGGAAGAAAACCCATCTCCACGTCCATCTGCTGCACCTAAAGGATCTTCTGACATCCTTTAACTCTGCAGTCAGAGACGCTAGGGTTTCCTATTTCTCCAACCTGGTGTCCCAGAGCAAAGGGAACCCCAAGGTGCTGTTTAACACCATCAGCAGCATCGTCTCTCCTGCCTCTCCTACAGCCTCCATCCACTCTTTCGCAGACTGTGAGAACTTTCTGTCTTTCTTTGTGGACAAAGTCAATGAGGTTAGATCTAGCATCTCTCCTTCAGCCTTATCGCCGCCTCTCCTGACTCCAACCAGGCCTATCATCCTAGATAGCTTTGCTCCTGTTTCTTTGCCTGAGTTAACCAAACTAGTTAACTCTATGAAGACCTCTGCATGCCCCCTCGACATCTTACCCTCATCTTTGTTTAAGAGTGCTTTTCAGTCCATCGGTCCCAGCGTTCTCTCTATAATTAATGCTTCTCTGGTTTCTGGTCAGGTCCCTGCTTACTTTAAGAATGCTGTAACCCACCCGCTTCTTAAAAAACTGAGTCTCGAACCCCTCTCTCCATAGCAGCTTCAGACCCATCTCTAAACTTCCATTCATCTCCAAGATCTTGGAAAAGGTTGTGGCTAAACAACACACAGCTGCTCTTGATGAACATAACATCTATGATAGCTTCCAGTCAGGTTTTCATAGCGCTCATTCTCCTGAAACAGCTCTTCTTAGGGTCTCTAATGACCTTCTGACTCGCAGTGATGCAGGGGACTGTTCTGTTCTGGTCCTGCTGGACCTGACTGCATCCTTTGACACTGTTGACCATCACCTGCTACTGGAGAGGCTCAAAGACTGGGTAGGCCTATCAGGAACTGCTCTGGAGTGGTTCTCCTCTTATCTCTCTGAGCACTGCTTTTCTGTGGCCATCTCCAAGTTTAGGTCCTCCACCACCTCGCTTACACATGGTGTCCCACAAGGTTCTATGCTGGGGCCTCTGCTCTTGCTCCTCTATCTGCTTCCTCTTCAGCACATCCTGAGCTCCTTCAAAGGAATCTCCTACCATCTTTATGCAGATGACATCCAACTGTACATCTCCTTTAAGCCCCATGAGATGTCTAAGCAGCAGCTGTTACACACCTGCTTAGACTCTATCAAAACCTGGATGGCTGGGAGCTTTCTTCAGCTGAATGAAGATAAGACTGAGATCCTCATCTGTGCCCCAGACAAGCTGGTTCCCAAAGTCAGAGACTCTTGGTCAGCTTGCTTCTCACACCAAACCTTCTGTCATGAATCTTGGCATGACCTTTGGCCCAGCTCTCACCCTGGATTCTCATGTCAGTTCTCTTGATCGCTCTTCCTTCTTTCATCTCAGGAACATTGCTAAGCTGAGTCCCATTCTGTCCCGCTCTGAACTTGAGACAGTTATCCACACCTTCATCTCCTCACGCTTAGACTACTGTAACTCTCTTTTCACGTGTCTGAGCAGAACCTCCCTGAACCGTCTACAGGTGGTTCAGAATGTCTGTGCTCGGCTTCTGACCAAGTCCTCCAAATACACCCACATCACTCCGCTTCTCCTCCAGCTTCACTGGCTGCCACTCAACTTCAGGGTTCATTTCAAGATCCTGGTTCTGGTCTATAGGGCCTTACATGGACAAGCACCATCTTACATTGGTGATCTTCTTAGTCCCTACACCCCCAGCAGGTCCCTGAGGTCCAGTGACCAAAGCCTACTGGTTGTGCAGCGCACCAGGCTAAAGACCAAAGGTGACAGATCATTTGCTGCTGTGGCCCCCAGACTCTGGAACTCTCTCCCCCTGAGCCTGAGATCAGTGGACTCAGTGGTCTCCTTCAAAAAGCAGTTGAAGATTCACTTGTTCAAGCTGGCTTTTGTATGACCTTCTTCACCACTCTCTCTTTATTCTGCTCTCTCCACCTATTCCACCTTCCTCAGGATCCACTGATTTCCCTCTTTCCTATTCACTCTCTCTCTTTCTTAACATTTTTTCTTTTAAATCCCAATTGCCTATTTTTGATCATTTTAAATATATTTTTAAACATTTTCTAAGTGCTTTTTTATATTTTTACATTTTTTTGTTTTTGTGAAGCTTCTCGTCATTTTTATCTTGAGAGGTGCTATAGAAATGATATTTTCTTCTTCTTCTTCTTCATTCTAACTTATTTCTTACATTTTGCACCTTTTACAACTCACATGAACCATAAGTAGCCTGAGTCACGTCCATCTACTTCCAGTCCATGGGTCCTCAACTCCAAAAAAATAAATGAATGACAGCCTATGAGTGGATACAAATCATTTTCTGATCCCATTTGATATGTGCCAAAGATTTCACGTATGATGTCTGTGAATTTTAAAGACTTGTTTTAATGCCAAGAAAGAGCTTCTTATAGACGAGCAACAAAAGTTGTTTTAGGATTTGTGTGAAAAGACGTGTACAACTACAAATGTTTGCCTCACCAAACAGACACGGAGAAGAGGAGAAGATTCGTTTAACAAGCTTCACATCCTTCTTCCAGGATGACAGAAGGGGCATTAAACATGGAGAAAACCACTATGAATCTGAACATTTGGTAAATAGCAGCTACATTGGGGGAGAAGAGGTTCTGCAGTGACGTCATATATGTGACATCTGATTTTTAATCATTTAAATTATGATTTTTTTACAAGCTAATATATCTCAGAGTACATGTCAGACATGGTTGAAACACAATTATTTTCATTTAAATTAGGGCGTAAGGCAAAACGGATTAGAAAACAGCCAGCTCCATTCACTTGCATTCATATTTTTTGTTCCAACCGAAAGAGGAGGAGGCTTGGAGATCTGATTTATCAGATAATTCATTATTTGTTTATTGATTTTATCTGGCAACCATTTACTCTTGAAAGCATTCTAGCATGTGTTACAAAATTGTAATGGTTGTTTCTTTTATTAGAAAGCTGATTAAAAGTCTCTCGGAATGAATGATATTTTTGCCCAGTTGGTGGAGAGGTAATGGTAGTATTATCCTCCCACTGCATTAAGGATTGATAGCATGTTATGCTAATGTTGCTCCCTACAATAATTGGTGCAGATGTCACCTACAGAAGGAAAACTGGTCTTCCTGTGCTTGGTACAATATGACATTTACGCCTTTTCTTTAAAAATACCAGAAAAAACACTGAGTATTTTATTATTTTTGTATTTTGCACTACATTATATCAATTGTTTAAACAGAACCAATAAGATAAAAGTAGACAGTAATAATTTTATTTTATTCACAAAAAACATAAAAAGAAAGCAGCATTTCTAGCTACTTAGCCGGTCCAGATAAATAACCATTCAGAGTGATCTAAAGAAAATGTAAGTTTAGTCACATACACACATTGAATCTCTTATTTGGAGTATGTGTGTTTGCAGCAACAGCAGAAACCAGATCCTGCGCTGTAACTCACTCCCACTTTGTTTTATAGAGTAGAGACAGTGTGGCGGTGCTGGTTGGTGCCACAGCGGATACCCATAAAACAGCCATTCTCTAAGTTTGTTTGTCATGAACCACATGTAACAAATGTCTCTCAGAGTTAAATACTCTGTTATTTCTGATAAAATAGGAGATCCACGAATAAAAATTAGCCCCGATCTTTTATTTAGAAGCTGAAAAACATCTACTTTCACTGAAGAGCGTTCCTCGTGTGTGTGCTGTGTGTGGGATCCTGTCGGCACCATTTGATCTTTTTCTGGAATCCAGTATAATGATCGTGGGTAACTTTGAAATCTGGAAACACACTTGATCTGTCGCACAGCTCCCCCTGGCCTGCTGCTGCTTTTTCTAAAACATCCAGCAGTTGAGAGAGGAATAATTGGGAAAATACAGTTTCATGTGTGATTATGTGACTGCTTCATCAAACTAAACCACAGAAATAAGTGTGTGTGTGTGTGTGTGGGGGGGGGGGGGGGGGGGATATTTGTGACATGAGGAGTTACAGAGGCAACATCTTCTGGGGTGGATGGTTCCTTCACTGGTTTCTAATTGGTTAAAGTCCTGCTTTTGTGATATTGTGGAGGTTATTTTCTCACCTACCCATCATATTTATAACCAAACATAAAGAGCTTAGAGCAGTGAAACAAGTGTTTTGTGTATTTTCCTGTGGTTTTGGGCTCCTCTGCTAGAATTAGGGAAGCTTATTTCTCCATTCATCCATCCATTTTCATCCACTTATCCAGAGTCGGGTCGCGGGGGCAGTAGCCTAAGGCGAGAGGTCCAAGCTTCCCTCTCCCAAGCCACTTGGGCCAGCTCCTCCGGGGGAATCCCAAGGCATTCCCTGGCCAGGTGAGTTACATAGTCCCTCCACCATGTCCTGGGTCTACCTTTAGGTCTCCTCCCGGTTGGACGTGCCCAGACAACCTCACCAGGGAGGCGTCCAGGAGGCATCCTGATCAGATGCCCGAGCCACCTCAACTGGCTCCTCTCGATGTGGAGAAGCAGCGGATCTACTCCGAGCCCCTCCCGAATGATCGAGCTTTTCACCCCATCTTTAAGGGAGAGCCCAGCCACTCTTCGGAGAAAACTCATTTCGGCTGCTTGTATCCGCGATCTCGTTCTTTCGGTCACTACCCAAAGCTCATGACCATAGGTGAGAGTAGGAACGTAGATGGACCGGTAAATCGAGAACTTCGCCTTCTGACTCAGCTCTCTCTTCACCACGACAGACCGGTACAACGCCCGCATTACTGCAGATGCAGCACCAATCCGCCTATTGATCTCACGCTCCAGTTTTCCCTCACTCGTGAACAAGACCCCGAGATACTTAAACTCCTCCACTTGGGGCAGGATCTCATCCCTGACCCAAAGAAGGCATTCTACCCTTTTCCGAATCAAGACCATGGTGTCAGATTTAGAGGAGCTGAATCTCCTCCCAGCTGCTTCACACTTGGCTGCGAACCGCTCCAGCGAAAGCTGAAGATCACGTTCTGATGAAGCCAACAGGACCACATCATCTGCAAAAAGCAGAGACCTGATCCTCAGGCCACCAAAACGGATGCCGTCCACACCTTGGCTGCGCCTAGAAATCCTGTCCATAAAGGTTATGAATAGAATCGATGACAAAGGGCAGCCTTGGCGGAGTCCAACTCTCACTGGGAACGAGCCCGACTTACTGCCGGCAATGCGGACCAAGCTCTGACACCGGTCATACAGAGACCTAACAACCCGTATCAGAGGGCCTGGTACCCCATACTCCTGGAGAACCCCCCACAGGGCCCCCAGAGTGACACGGTCAAACGCCTTCTCCAAATCCACAAAACACATGTAGACTAGTTGGGCTAATTCCCATGCACCCCCCAGGATCCCCCTAAGGGTATAGAGCTCCGGGAGTTGACGTCACTTCTCCCGGCATGCAACAGTTCAAATCGAAACGGCGCCGTATTGGCATGCAGAAGCCGGCAGCTGGACTATTTGTTATTGTCAGAAAACTCAATCAAACAGAAAATATGGTAGATTCCTGTTGTGCCCCAGGATGCAGAACAGACGCGGACGACATAAGGAAAGAGCCATCTACAGGATTCCCCAAGATCCGGAGCGCCGCAAACGTTGCATCATTGTAATAAACGCATTAGTGACCGGGCTAAAATGAAACTATGGGATCCCGAGAGTAAAGGTTTTTGCTTATGCAGCAATCACTTCATATCAGGTACTTAAACCAACATTTCCTCAACTGTGTATGGTGTTTATTTTAAATGCTTTTATTATGATTCTTAGTGGGCTTCCTAAACTTATTTTGGCGTGGCTTTTTCTGTCTTATTACTCACAGCAGCAAGTAAACATCACGTAAAACGTTGCCTCGTGATTTCTGCATGCTGCTGTTTACGCGTCTTATGATCACAGCAATTAACCGGCTAAGCTGTATTTAATTTTTAAGCAATGGTTGATCAATTGCCAGATCACACATAAAAAGCACTTTGGATTGCTATTATCTGTCTCACCGAGACAGATCTCAGACAGATCCTGAGACGCTCCTGCCTGACATATTTATTTTATTCATGGGAAAAAAATCAGACTAGTGATTTCTCTTGGTGTTCAGTTTATACATTCAAAGAGCACAGCACTCTATTTAAACTACTTGCGTGTAAATCTGTTATTTGTCCATCCATCCATTTTCATCCGCTTATCCCGAGTCTGGTTACGGTGGCAGTAGCATCGAGAGGCCCAGACTTCCCTCTCCCCAGCCACTTGGGCAAGCATCCTCCAGGGAAATCCCAAGGGGTTCCCCAGCCAGGTCCGGAAAGAAGTCCGCTCCGACAGCTTCTGGTGTTTTTAAAAAGTATCCCAGGGGCACGGTAAGGGTCGGAGATGTTTAGTCTATTTAATTTCTGACTATATAAAATGAATTCTTCGGTTTTAAAGTGTGAAGTAAACTCCGACGAAGTGAAATCCAAGCCGATCCCGTTCATGTTCATGTTTACGATCCGTGTTTGTTTACCTTTTTTTCCTGCCAATATGGCATCTACTAACTGAGAGTCACGTGGGGTCCGGAACTCTATAGAGCTGGTCCAGTGTTCCACGGCCAGGACGAAAACCACATTGCTCCTCCTGAATCTGAGGTTCAACAATCCGACAGACCCTCCTCTCCAGAGCCCCTGAATAGACCTTACCAGGAAGGCTCAGGAGTGTGATCCCCCTGTAGTTGGAACACACCCTGCGGTCCCCCTTTTTAAATAAGGGGACCACCACCCCGGTCGGCCAGTCCAGTGGGACTGCCCCCGATGACTGAACCCAAAGTCCCCAGACTCTGCTTCCTCACTGGAAGACGTGTTGGTGGGATTGAGGAGGACTTCGAAGTATTCTGCCCACCGATCCACAATGTCCTGAGTAGAGGTCAGCAGGGCACCGTCCCCACTATAGATAGAACTCCCCCCATGCCCAGGTTTTTGCCTTGGCAACCACCCGAGCCGAGTTCCACTTGGACTGCGGGTACCCGTCAGCTGCCTCTGGAGTCCCACAGACCAAAAAGACCTGATAGGACGCTTTCCTCAACTTGACAGCATCCCTAACCGCCGGTGTCCACCAGCAGGTTCGGTGGTTGCCACCACGACAGGCACCGACGACCCTGCGACCACAGCTCCGGTCGGCCGCCTCAACAATAGAGGCACGGAACAGGGTCCATTCAGACTCAATTGTCATGATCCGCCCCAGCCTCCCTGAATGTGTCTCTCCTGCCCTGATTAGCCTAATTGTTCTCACCTGTCCCTGATTACTCTGCCCATGTGTTCCTGATTCCCTTGTGTATTTATACCTCCCTCCTGGTTGTTGTCTTTGTCGGTTCATTGTCGTTGTGCATGTTCGTTCGTCCTGTGCTCCCGTCCTTCAATAAACAGCTTTTTATTTTTTACATCCGTCTGCCTGCTCATCTGCCTCCGGAACCCACGACCACACATGGTCTGCCACCTCCACCCGCAGAACATGACAGAATGAACCGACCAAACCTGGACCTGTGGTGAGCTAACACATCTGTTCCTGGAGGATTATTTTTTTCTTTTTTGTCCCTTTCAGTTGTGGGAGATTTCTGGCCTGGAGTTTGTGTTCGGCGCATCCTACCTGTTCTCGGGGTGGTCGAAGTTCCTCTGGGAGATCCTGGCGCATCCTATTTATCTTCGGGGTGGCCAGGGTCGTTCTCCTCCAGCTGTTTTTTGCCCCGTCCCGTTCTTCTCCTGAAGCCGCTGATCCTGGAGCCTCAAGGGAATTACACCCCCTACGCACGCCATTATTCTCCGGTGTGGTAGGGCTGGTCTCCCCGCTCTTCTCCGGCTTCCCTTCACCTGAGCCTCCGCTGATGGACCCAGCAGATAGGATGTGCACCTGCTCTGATTGGGATGTCGAGTACCTGCCGCCGAGCTGGGCTTCCACGCGTCGCTCCCGCTACTCAACCACTTCCTGGTCCACGCCTGCAGGTTCTGTGCCTGCAGGTTCTCCACGCAGCAGTTCCTGCTGGGGCCTATGCCTGCTGCTGCAGTTCCTGCTGGGTCCCACGCCTGCTGCTGCAGTTCGTCTCTGTGCTCCTGGTGTCCTGTGTTCCTGGAGTCAAGTGTTCGTGTCCAGTCAAGTCATCGTGTCAAGTGTTCGTGTCCAGTCAAGTCATCGTGTCAAGTCATCGTGTCCAGTCAAGTCATCGTGTCAAGTCATCGTGTCAAGTCATCGTGTCAAGTCATCGTGTCAAGTCATCGTGTCAAGTCATCGTGTCAAGTCATCGTGTCAAGTCATCGTGTCCAATCAAGTCATCGTGTCCAGTCAAGTCATCGTGTCCAGTCAAGTCATCGTGTCCAGTCAAGTCATCGTGTCCAGTCAAGTCATCGTGTCCAGTCAAGTCTACGTGCCCAGTCCAGTCAAGTCTACGTGCCCACTCTACGTGCCCACGTCCAAGTCTACGTGCCCACGTCCAAGTCTACGTGTCCCCTGTGCCCAAATCTACGTGTCCCCTGTGCCCAAGTCTACGAGTCCGAGTTTCCCTGGACTGAGTTCTTGGACACGTCTGATTGGTCGTAAGACGGAGTGCCGCCTGAACCAAGAGGCCCCTGCTCCGCAGCCTGGATGGTGTTCCTTGTTCCCTGGTCTCGTCTTCTGTGTTCCCTTGTCATGTGTGCCCTGGTCTGGTCTTCGTTCGTGTCTCCTGTGTTTTGTGGCTTGTGGGCGTCTGGTAACCGCCCCTTGAGGGGGGGGGGGGGTACTGTCATGATCCGCCCCAGCCTCCCTGAATGTGTCTCTCCTGCCCTGATTAGCCTAATTGTTCTCACCTGTCCCTGATTACTCTGCCCATGTGTTCCTGATTCCCTTGTGTATTTATACCTCCCTCCTGGTTGTTGTCTTTGTCGGTTCATTGTCGTTGTGCATGTTCGTTCGTCCTGTGCTCCCGTCCTTCAATAAACAGCTTTTTATTTTTTACATCCGTCTGCCTGCTCATCTGCCTCCGGAACCCACGACCACACATGGTCTGCCACCTCCACCCGCAGAACATGACAGAATGAACCGACCAAACCTGGACCTGTGGTGAGCTAACACATCTGTTCCTGGAGGATTATTTTTTTCTTTTTTGTCCCTTTCAGTTGTGGGAGATTTCTGGCCTGGAGTTTGTGTTCGGCGCATCCTACCTGTTCTCGGGGTGGTCGAAGTTCCTCTGGGAGATCCTGGCGCATCCTATTTATCTTCGGGGTGGCCAGGGTCGTTCTCCTCCAGCTGTTTTTTGCCCCGTCCCGTTCTTCTCCTGAAGCCGCTGATCCTGGAGCCTCAAGGGAATTACACCCCCTACGCACGCCATTATTCTCCGGTGTGGTAGGGCTGGTCTCCCCGCTCTTCTCCGGCTTCCCTTCACCCGAGCCTCCGCTGATGGACCCAGCAGATAGGATGTGCACCTGCTCTGATTGGGATGTCGAGTACCTGCCGCCGAGCTGGGCTTCCACGCGTCGCTCCCGCTACTCAACCACTTCCTGGTCCACGCCTGCAGGTTCTGTGCCTGCAGGTTCTCCACGCAGCAGTTCCTGCTGGGGCCTATGCCTGCTGCTGCAGTTCCTGCTGGGTCCCACGCCTGCTGCTGCAGTTCGTCTCTGTGCTCCTGGTGTCCTGTGTTCCTGGAGTCAAGTGTTCGTGTCCAGTCAAGTCATCGTGTCAAGTGTTCGTGTCCAGTCAAGTCATCGTGTCAAGTCATCGTGTCCAGTCAAGTCATCGTGTCAAGTCATCGTGTCAAGTCATCGTGTCAAGTCATCGTGTCAAGTCATCGTGTCCAATCAAGTCATCGTGTCCAGTCAAGTCATCGTGTCCAGTCAAGTCATCGTGTCCAGTCAAGTCATCGTGTCCAGTCAAGTCTACGTGCCCAGTCCAGTCAAGTCTACGTGCCCACTCTACGTGCCCACGTCCAAGTCTACGTGCCCATGTCCAAGTCTACGTGTCCCCTGTGCCCAAATCTACGTGTCCCCTGTGCCCAAGTCTACGAGTCCGAGTTTCCCTGGACTGAGTTCTTGGACACGTCTGATTGGTCGTAAGACGGAGTGCCGCCTGAACCAAGAGGCCCCTGCTCCGCAGCCTGGATGGTGTTCCTTGTTCCCTGGTCTCGTCTTCTGTGTTCCCTTGTCATGTGTGCCCTGGTCTGGTCTTCGTTCGTGTCTCCTGTGTTTTGTGGCTTGTGGGCGTCTGGTATCCGCCCCTTGAGGGGGGGGGGGGTACTGTCATGATCCGCCCCAGCCTCCCTGAATGTGTCTCTCCTGCCCTGATTAGCCTAATTGTTCTCACCTGTCCCTGATTACTCTGCCCATGTGTTCCTGATTCCCTTGTGTATTTATACCTCCCTCCTGGTTGTTGTCTTTGTCGGTTCATTGTCGTTGTGCATGTTCGTTCGTCCTGTGCTCCCGTCCTTCAATAAACAGCTTTTTATTTTTTACATCCGTCTGCCTGCTCATCTGCCTCCGGAACCCACGACCACACATGGTCTGCCACCTCCACCCGCAGAACATGACATCAATGTCCTCCGCCTCCCCCGGAACATTTTGGAAGTTCTGTCGGAGGTGGGAATCAGGGCCGGCTCTGGGTAATTTGGTGCCCAGGGCGAGAGTGCCCATTTGCATCCCCCCCCCCCCCCCCCACCTCTCACCCAAACCCAAGTCCACACATTGGAAAAAGCAACTCCACAGTTATTCCTTAGTTACTAATTTTTTATTTTAAATATTCACACAGCAACTCTTTAAAGTCAACAGCCTGAAGAATAAATGTAAGCTTGAAAGATAAGTAACCTGGGAATATTACAATAACTGACAACTCAAAATGTTGTGCAAATGTCATTGGAGGATGCAAAATCAAAAGCAACATTAAACTGTACAATCAAAAGCAAAACTCAAATATCAGTGTCATCATAAAGAAAGTTCTACTTTCCATTTTGTTCAACTGCTGTGGCCAGTCAGCAGGATCCATGGGGCCAGCAGCTCATACATGTTCACAGACATCTGTTGAAGCTGATGATGGTGTCTCTTCAAGCTGTTGGATTGGAGCACTGAGTCTGCTGGTGTTGGGTTCTTCTTCTGTGAGAAAATAAACACTCACACACACACACACACAAAGCAACTTAACCCTCTGATGCATGAATTAAGAACAGTGCCACTTTCACATTCAAAAACAGGTGGAAGTGGGGAATATTTGAAAAAACGTATGTCTCACTCTCAGGTGCTCTTCAACATCAAATAAATCGTAGAATATGAGGAAGAAGATCCGGTGATCTGAGGCACTCTGAGGATTTCATTTATTAAACAAGGAAACACCGACGCGTTTCTGTACGACCATCTTCAGGGCATAAACCTTTCTGCCCTGAAGATGACTCACTAATGTCACAAAAACTAACGTCCATCTTTTTTTTACAAATTTACAGCCTAATTGACAATAACATCTTAATTAATATTCTCAATGCTAAATCAATGCTGCACTGATTGTGCCAAAAACAAGTGTCTGGAGTGGATTTAAACAAATTAATTTTGCATATCATATGTGATAAGCCGTTTAATTTGAAAAAGTCCGTTTCTACTGCTGATTACAAATGGCCTAACAACTTACTCACCTGGTTCTAGATGCTGAGATTGTAGCTCAGTAAATGTGCTGCTGCTGCTGCTGCGTGATGCCTGGATGAAGACGCTGCAGCATAAACAAGACGGCATAAGATGTCATGCTGGGTTTAGGCAGTACTCACTCCCCGCCGGGCCCGGCGGCAGCGGGGGAGTCACCGCCACGACCGCGGCGGTGCCGCCCGCCCGATGTGTCGGACAAAGTTGAAAATTTGCTACACCCACACCTAACGTTCTTCTGATATACAAATATTAAATTCATATTGTATGCATACTTAAAACTTGAAACAATGTTCATAAAAGGCTGCAATCATACTCCAAAAGCCAGTAAAAAATCTTACATTCTTCATCATCACAGTGAGACTCAACATTGTCTCACTGCATCTGGACACGACGATTCAAAAGTAAAATGAATGGGTTAAAGTTACAGATACTGTATTGTGTGTGTAAACAGCTAGCGAGGGTCCGTCCGTGGACCGTGCGTGGCAGGAGAGGCAGTTAGCTACAATAATAACGCAAAAAGTTCCTTTGCAAAACTTATAAAGTCTACATACCTCTGCTTTGGGCCCGTTTTTATTCTTCTTCCTTCCTTCGCTTTCAGAATGATGATCCCGATGGCTTAGGTGTTCTTTTCCTTGTAAAATATCAAACGTTTAAACGCGACCACAACAGGATGTCCTTCTACAGTGCCACCCACACACGTGATCTCTAAGGCAACCTTAACAGTCAAATGCATCGGAGCGGTGGCTCAAGCGGGAGCTCGAAATGCAGCCAGATCATTAGAATTTAAATATTGATGTTTTAATTTCATGTCATTTCAAATGGGAATCTTGAGTATGTAGAGAGTGCATTTCATATTACAAACATGAATTTAATAAACTTTTTTTTTTTTTTTTTTTTTTTGCGCCCTATCCATCAGATGGCGCCCCAGGCGGCCGCCTGTGTCGCCTGTCGACAAAGCCGGCCCTGGTGGGAATTGAAGCTCCTTCTGACAGGAGACTCTGCCAGACATTCCCAGCAGACCCTCGCGATACGTTTGGGCCTGCCTGGTCTGACCGGCATCCTCCCCCACCATCTGAGCCAACTCACCACCAGGTAGTGGTCAGTTGACAGCTCCGCCCCTCACTTAACCCGAGTGTCCAAGACACGCGGCCGCAGGTCAGGTGAAACAACAACAAAGTCGATCATCGAGCTGCAGCCTAAGGTATCCCGGTGCCAAGAGTACATATGGACACCTTTATGTCTGAACATGGTGTTCATTATGGACAATCCATGACTGGCACAGAAGTCCAACAACAAAACACCACTCAAATTCAGATCAGGGGGACCATTCCTCCCAACCACACCTCTCCAGGTCTCACTGTCGTTGCCCACGTCCCCCAGCAGAATGAGGGAGTCACCGGAAGGAGCACTTTCCAGCACCCCCTCCAAGGTCTCTAAAAAGGGTGGGTAGTCTGAACTGTAGTTTGGTGCATAAGCACAGACCACAGTCAGAACCCGTCCCCTCACATATAGGCGGAGGGAGGCTGCCCTCTCATTCACTGGGGTAAACCCCAATGTACAGGCACCAAGATGGGGGGCAACTAGTATGTCCACCCCTGCTCGGCGCCTCTCAGTGGGAGCAACTCCAGAGTGGTACAAAGTCCAACCCCTCTCAAGGAAACTGGTTCCAGAGCCAGAGCCGTGCGTTGAGGTGAGTCTGACTATATCTAGTCGGAACCTCTCAACCTCACACACCAACTCAGGCTCCTTCCCCACCAGAGAGGTGACATTCCATGTGCCAAGAGCCAGCTTCTGTAGCCGAAGATCAGACCGCCAAGGTCCCCACCCTCGACTACCACTCTTATTTCTATTTATAAATATATGTACATTTATACCACAAGACTATTTCCATGACATATTTCTGACATACAAGGATGAACATCAGTATTCGAACACCCTGCGATTTTGCCAGTTTTCCCACTTAGAAATCGTGGATGGATGAAATTCACATTATAGGTGCATTCCCACTGTAAGAGACAGAATTTTTTTTAAATCACATTGTATGAGAACTAGCCGTAACAAAAAGAGAGCAATGACAGTTTACATGTAAAAAGTAAAATGTTATTATACAAGGGGCAGAATGTTAAGTGGTTAGCAGCAGTGTTCAAGCCGATGGCCGCCTTCATGAGGCTACCACAGCTCAGCAGAACATCATTGTATCGTCTTCTGGGGAGAAAAACACTTAGAGAAAAAAATAAAGTTAACAGCTGAAATAGCAGGAAATAATGCAGTTAAAGAGCAAAGTAGAAGTAGAAGAAAGTAGTCAAGTGTGGAATGTGGTCAGTGTGTCCTCCAGCAGTCTAAGCCTATAGCAGCATAACTACAGAGATAACTCTGGATAACCTAGCCTTTTAGATGGAGGAATGTTGGAGGCAGGGCGAGGGAGAGCCGTCGTTACCGACTGTGCACTCCTCCCTCTACTCCCCCACTTGTCCAGATCTAGGCTAACATCAGATTTTAACCATAGGCTCTATCAAATAAAAATGTTTTAAGCCTTTTCTTAAAAGTAGACAAGGTGTCTGCCTCATGGACTAAAGCTGGGAGCTGGTTCCACAGGAGAGGAGCCTGATAGCTAAAAGATCTGCCTCCCATCCTATTTTTAGATATTCTAGGAACCACCAGTAAACCTGCAGTCTGAGAGCGAAGTGCTCGGTTAGGAACGTATGGAAAAATCAGATCACTGATGTATGATGGAGCTTGATTATTAAGAGCTTGTTTGTGAAAAAGAGGATCTTAAAATCTATTCTGAATTTAACAGGCAGCCATTGTAGGGAAGCTAAGACAGGAGAGATATGATCTCTCTTTTTAATTTTCATCAGAACTCTAGCTGCATCATTTTGGACAAGCTGAAGAATTTTAACTACATTCTGTGGATTCCTGATAGTAATGAATTACAGTAATCCAGTCTTGAGAAAAAAATCCATGAACTAATTTTTCAGCATCACTCCTAGAAAGGATGCTTCTAAACTTAAGCCGGGTGTACACTGTGCGACTTTTTCACTTTTTTGAGCCAATTTTCCACTCGTGCGAGAATCCACAAGATCGGGGCGAGTTTTGCGCTGAGCGTCATGTAGTATACAGGGGGTTACAAGAGGCGATTAACACCACGTGACCAGCTATCGATCAGCAATCGTGAGCTCGCACGGACTTCTGGGGTGTTTGATATTTTGCTTGTTCCTCATGAGGGTTGAAGCGGCGCAGCGAGCGGCTGCAACCCAAAATGTACCAGAACCGCTCATGGTGCATGTGCAATCATGCATCAACACCGCTCACCTGCTATTTCCTTAATAACACACGTTGTTCGTTTGTATTTCTAAACATAATTTTTTTTTACACACAGTGACAAGTTTTGTCAAGAAAGCGTGTTTGTCGTGTTCATGTCAAATTAAACTGATCACAAAACACAGATTTACTTTATTTCATTTTCCTCATCCAACCCCCATAAATTCCTGTTTGTCCTCCTGCAGCACTTCCGAAGGACAACAGGCGAAACAAGACAAAAAAGTCTGACGTGTTGTGTAAAACTGCTATTTTTAGCATATTTCTCAGGTCCGTGTTGTTGCTACCAGACGTACAGTGTGAGCAGTCAGATCGCATCCAAGAACTGGGTCATACAGTGTGAGCACATGGCTTGTGAGATCTGCCCTGCGAGGAAGTCATACAGTTTGAGCTGAAGCTGAGTGCTACAAGTGAAAAAGTCGCACAGTGTCCGCCCAGCTTTAGCAATATTCCGAAGGCGGAAGAAGGAAATCCTACAAACCTGTTTAACGTGGGATTTGAATGACATGTCCTGGTCAACGATAACACCAAGGTTCCTTACTTTGTTCTTGGAGACTAATTAAAGGCCTGATATGCCTGAAGATGTGACCTGAATCGTTGTAGGACCGTGCCCTTCAGACCAGTGTAGGTTTCTAGCCGAGAAAGCAGAATGCCATGCTCAACAGTGTCAACAGCAGCTGTCAAATCAAACAATAAAAGAGCTGTGATATTTCCAGAGTCTGTGGTAAAAAAAGCAGGTCATTAAAAACTCTCTAAAGTGCTGATTCAGTACTGTGGAGAGGCTTAAAACCTGACTGAAACTTCTCAGTTGAGCCATTTTTCTCAACATATTCTAGCAGTTGTGAGTACACAATCTTTTCTAACACCTTAGAAAGAAATGGTATCTTTGAGATTGGCCTACAGTTCAACAACACAGTTGGGTCCAGACTTGCTTTTTTAATAAAAGCTGAATTATTAACTTAAGAAAAAAATAGCATTTGCTCAAAAAAGTTACAGTGGTTCATTAAAACCTTATTTTAGCTATTTTTAAACCCCTTCAATTTTGCATGGTAAAGTTTGTTTAGCTAATGCTGTTATTTTATAGCTGAAGAACTTCTGAATTACTACACAATATATGAGTGCTGCTGGTTTTATTCTAATTTTCTCATCCTGACTTCATAATAAGGCTAAACAAACATTCTGATTAAAGTTATATACACTGAAATAAGTAAATCTAAAGAGATTTTTAATGAAATTCTGATACTGAGAAGAATAATTGTGTCTTTTTTGCTAAATAAAAGCTGTCAGGCCAGCACGTAGCGTGACTTAAAAACACGTTTCTGTCCTGTTCTCCTCAGAAATTTGAATTCTTAAAGGCGCCACTTTATCCTTGCAAACAGTTTCCAAAATAAGAGTTTATATTCTCAGCCTAAACAAAGTGTCTGTTATGACTGAGTCAGTTGCTGAGGGAAGACGCTGACTAGTGATATTTCTATTTGTTTAAACGTTTTACTCACAGCAAAACGGCGTTAATTTTGGTTTGTGGCATGTTGGTGGTCGAGGATTACAGAGCGGTGCGAAGAGCAGATGGTCTGAGTAAAAACCTGCTTTTAAAACACAGCGCTGGTTGTGGCAGCTCAGGTTCTTTTCTGTGTGTCAACGTCGCTTTTGCTCATCTGTGAAATAACACTGACTACAGAAAAATAATTAAAATGATAACTGACTGCAGCTTTAATAAGAAAGATGCTGTTTTTTAACCTTATGGTCACCTCTCAACAAAATATGGTAATCACACAGGAGAACAAGCAAAGACTCGATCCTCGTTCAGCAATCAGTAAACGCGAGAGAAAGAGCGAGAGTCCTATTCCCAGCCGTAACACACACATGGTAGTGTGTTCCCACTAGTGTCTTAAAATAGTCACTTAGGGCTTTTCAATTATACACTGCTCTGTTAGAAGGAGCCCAATCACAAAACCAGAGTGTCTCCCTCCTCTCTAAATCTTATTCAGCTTTGATTAAGGAGCAGAAGGCAGCTGGGATGCAGAGGCCTGGGGGGGGGGGGGGGGGGGGGGGCAATGCTGTGCAAAAGAGTGTGTGAAACACAATGGGAGTCGTAACTGTCAGCCATCTGTGACCTGAGGCCTGCAGAGCATCCGCCATGACTTTGGATCGGCTCTGCAATTCAAGAGCTGCAGAAAGAGAGGATGAGTGGGGTCATTGGGGAGACAAAGCTGGGTCAAAGCGTGTGAAACCGATGTTTCTTCGCATGTCATCCCATACAAAAAAACACAAATCCGTGACTTCTGGTAAACCTTTTTGTTACAAACTCACTACAGATGCACTGCTTTTTGCCTCTGATTTGATTTTCCTCAGCTTTAAAAAGTACATAATAACACACAGCTCAGTAAGAATGGTGTGTTGTGACAGTTTCTAAATACACAACAGTGGGATTCTGGTGGGATGAGTGGGAAAACCAAGCTATCATCGGAGGGCTACAGCTCAGAGTTACTTCACAGCAGAAAGATGAATCAAAGTTTAAAAAGGTCACAGAGTTGGATTTTATTTGACTGATATGAAATTATAGACATCGACACTGGACATGTTTAAAATGCTACAAAATGGGAAGTTCCCACCACCGCATCTTTGCTGTGTAACACGTCTCGTCACTTCCAGACAATCCAAAAACGGGAAAAGTCGTAGAGCTAAGAGTTGTGCTGTGAGGGTGGGAGCAAATGGTTGACACCCATAAACTCAACCAATGTAGCTAAAATGAGCTATCCAAAGCTACATGGAGCTTGGAGCCAGGAAGCTAACAGATTTTTGGGCACTTTTAGCCAGAAAAACATTATTGAGCTGCTCAAAAGTTAAGCATGCATCAACTTAAAGAGCTGGAGTCTTTCTGTGGTCTTGGGGGAGCCTCGGGAAAGGCCGCCTGCGTCCAGCAGCTGTTCCCGGCTGGGAGACAGGAGAAGCCGGGAGCATGCCTCACTCGACTGCCTCCGTGAGGCTGCAGATTTGTGGATCTTTGATCGCAGGGTCACCGCTGCTGAAGGGAGAAAAACCTAAACTCTGCAAAATTCCCTTCCGCAGTGGTGACATCGCAGATCTTTGACCGCAGTGGATCAGCGAAGCCCGGAAGCCTCCGCTTGCCTCAGTTAGCTTACCTAGCTTGAGTGTTGTTACCCAACACACAGGGCTGCCAACTTTCACTCATTTAGCATGAGACACATGCATTAGGCCTTCTGCACGCTCTCATGCCACACCTCCAATATCTCACACTAATCAATCAACCCCCGCTCTGCCGGTCAGTGAGCCCCCCGCACCGCTCCCACGCATTTAAATGTTCAAAAGTTGGCAGCCCTACAACACGTCATATTTCAACCCATCAATGACCAAGCAGTGTTTTGTTCAATGCACAGCATTTACCTCCATTCAATTAGCAAAATAAAGTACAGAAATATAATATAAATTGCTGATAAAAATGAAGCAGAGATTTCTTGGATGATCTATTGTGCAATTAATACAGCTAAATACTCAGCCTAGCTTCTCAGAGGGAGACCCACTTATTTCAAAATAAAAGTGCGTGAGTAAAATATTTCAAAATCAATTTTTTTTCAACTCCACATTATTGGGGAGGCCAAACGCACGTTTCTCCAATATTATAACTCCTGCAGTGTGAACTGGGCCTATTTATTTTAAGACGTGATCATGTCACAAACTCTTGTTCTAATAAGCTTTACACCTTCTAAAGAGCAAGTCACCCCTTAATCATTATTTTTTTGTTGGGTTGGGGGAAGTTAGCAGTCTGCCGCAGACCCGCCCTCCTAGTCAACCAGAAAACACCTCTTTGTTGTGCATTTTTCAAACAGGACAGGTGGGTGGAGTTAGACCATTGTAGGAGGGCGACTTGCTCTTTAAACCGTTAATAACTCAAAACATTAGTGCTTTTTTTCTTCTTTGATTCCTGTTAGACCTAAAATGTCTCCCACCAGAAAGAATGCCCAAGCTCCAATAGGGTACCATTATATTTCAGTTCTGTCTTTTTTCTTCCAAACTGCAAGCAAAGACTTTTACAAAATTCTGTTTCCATCATAAAACACAGGAAACACGCAAGCGTTGGAACATACCGGTTTTATTACCAGGTGTTGATATTTGTTGGAATTTCAGTCAGCAGCTGCATTAGCACCCTTTAAACTAGCTTCATGAATTCCCCAATGTTTCGTTTTCTTCTAAAATATTTTTTCATTTTAGAAAACCTGCACTCTCACTCTTGTGTTGAAGTGATTGTAAAACACTTCCTCTTGCGTCACTTTTGCAGACTCCACCTGTTGCACAACTAAATAGATCAAAGGTTTGTTCAGGAGGTTGCATCACAGGCTTTCCCTCATTGTCATCATGGAAAATATTCAATCTTCAGTATTAATGCTGACGTGCACGTAGAATTGCACATCACTTGATGCGTGCTCAGAGGCAATGGCTACACGAAGAGGGCGTGTACTCTGGCGTTCACAGGTTTCACTGTCCATCGCTGCTTTGAAGAACCCGTTAGACCAGTTTGGACACTTTACCCTCTGGATAGGCTGCAACACAAAGAGCGTGTCTTCTAGCACACATTGAAGCAACACAAGCAAACATCATGATATGTTGATTTTCCCTCAACCTTTAAACCACTAAAACAGGACAATGACTGGATAATGTTACCATGAAAGAGAAAGCAATGGATTCTACGAAAAGATGAAATACAAAGAGAGTTTTTAAAAATTAGAGTTAATTGTTCATTAATGAAATAAAAGCAAATAGAGGAGTTCCTCAATTTCATCGGTTAACCTGCAATAAATAATAACAGCAGCAACGACTGAGGAGGAGCCAAATCGCTCCACCTTTAGGCCAGAATGAGGTGTGTCACCTGGCTCCGCCGGCTCTGCTTCAGATGCTACGATCAGTTTTTAACAGATCTAATGCCAAAGCCTCGCTCGGCTTTAGTAAGTAAGGGAATCTAAAATGCTCTCACAAAAGCCTGAGACAATCATCTCCTGAAATACATTGGGATTGGAAATAATGTGGAATATGAGACGAGCTAGGAATCGTTTAGGCCTGCTGAAGGGTTAAATGAGTTTTTGTTGATCTTTAATTCAGCAGGTCAACCTCAGCATAAACAACCTCATCAAATCTTTTTCCACTGGCTGGATGCTCGGGAGGGGGGTTATGTTTTTTTAACAAGCTTCCCCCCTTCGTCCCCTCAGGGGGCAGATCATCCCTATCAATATTTCAAAGCATATATTAACATTATCCAAACTGATCCTGTGCCTCGCCATCCTCAAAATCTGTTTATCAAAGCAAAGGTCACCTGATGTTGTTGGGCTGTCCTACAGGGTACCTTCCTGTGGACACCATAGGAAGACATGGTGTAATATTGATCAATGGCTTCAGCTCTGCTTTGGTTTTGTCGTCGCTAATGAATCGAGTAAACGTTCGCGAAATCCCCTCGAGTGGACAGAAAGGAAAAACGTAACTGATGAAAAGCAACTGTTAATACAACTGCTTTATGCAAATCAAAATAACTTTTAACAAGTGTCTTTTCTGTACAGTGACTCGTGCAAGCTCTCAAAAATGCCTTTAGCCTTGCAGCTGTGCTAATTCATTGCTCTGTGTGGTTTGGG
The DNA here is from genome assembly GCF_043380555.1 of Nothobranchius furzeri. Classification (NCBI taxonomy): domain Eukaryota; kingdom Metazoa; phylum Chordata; class Actinopteri; order Cyprinodontiformes; family Nothobranchiidae; genus Nothobranchius; species Nothobranchius furzeri. The sequence continues at coordinate 57,737,576 of NC_091746.1, forward strand.
ATGGAGTCCTGCAGGTGTTGGGGTTTTAGGCACTAAAACTAAGTCGTGTTCAGAGTCTGCAGCTAAATCTCCCATAACAAGAGAAACAGGAGAAGAGGTTTTCTGATCAAAGATTAAATTAATCCTGATATTGATGAGGGCATGGTTTTCTCACCTACTCGTCAAATGTAACCAAAACTGAGAAGAACAGAAAAAATAGCGATAATTATTTAATAGAAACAAAACATTTGTAACGTTTGCATTGTCTGATTAGGAGAACGTATGCTTCAGCTGGTTCAGATTCAGGTGTCAGGAGTCTGCCACCTGCAGCTCTTCGGCAGCTCTCGGGTTTTTACCAAGAATGAGGTGAACTTTAGTGTTTATGTTTAAACAGGAAAGAAAAACAGTTTGATTTCTTTTAAATGTTTAAATGGAGATCCAGCTGTAGATCGACACTAGTGACACCAGTTTTGTTGGACTGCTCTTTTACAGTCAGATTATTGACAGAACATAGAATTAGTTAGAGCAGAAATCTAGACCAACCGTAGAAGTAGCAGATCGGTCCAGCTACATCATTACCTCAGCAGGTCTACCATTGGATTGGCTAAGTTCTGGTTGGGCCAGTCACAGCATTTTCTGTTTGCAGAGCAACATGGGGCAGGCTTAGCACCATTATGGCAGAGCTTTTATGTTTTTATTTTACAATGATGGCAGACCTGCGGTGGAGCAAAACAACAAAGATGGCATCAGCTCAGGAATAACTCTCATTTGAAACGGCTACGGCATCGACTTTGGACGATTTAGACTTGGGCTTTTCTTTGAGAAATGAGCAGTTAGATGTACTTCTTCTTCTACAACAGTTAATGGTGGTCTGCCCTGTTGACTCATTTCCCTAGCGATGAACACATCATGTTGTTCCTTATTCCGACTGAAAGAAGAAAAGAAGAAAATATCATTTCTATAGCGCCTCTCAAGATAAAAATCACGAGGCGCTCCACAAAAACAAAAAATTTAAAGATGTAAAAAAGAATTTAGAAAATGGTTAAAAATATATTTTAAATTAGCAAAAAATAGACAATTGTGATTAAAAAAAGTTAAGAAAGAGAGAGTGTGATTAGGAAAGTTGGAAATCAGTGGATCCTGAGGAAGGTGGAATAGGTGGGGAGAGCAGAATAAAGAGAGAGTGGTGAAGAAGGTCATACAAAAGCCAGCTTGAACAGGTAAGTTTTCAGCTACTTTTTAAAGGAGACCATTGAGTCCACTGATCTCAGGCTCAGGGGGAGAGAGTTCCAGAGTCTGGGGGCCACAGCAGCAAATGATCTGTCACCTTTGGTCTTTAGCCTGGTGCTGCACAACCAGTAGGCTTTGATCACTGGACCTCAGGGACCTGCTGGGGGTGTAGGGACTGAGAAGATCACCAATGTATGATGGTGCTTGTCCATGTAAGGCCCTATAGACCAGAACCAGGATCTTGAAATGAACCCTGAAGTTGACTGGCAGCCAGTGAAGCTGGAGGAGAAGCGGGGTGATGTGGGTGTGTTTGGAGGACTTGGTCAGAAGCCGAGCACAGGCATTCTGAACCACCTGTAGACGGTTCAGGGAGGTTCTGCTCAGACACGTGAAAAGAGAGTTACAGTAGTCTAAGCGTTGTCACATTGGGAGTAGGAGGAGGTTAGGACCCAAGATGCAGAACACCAGACGACACGAGGCAGGAGCGATTGTAAAAGTAAAATCCTTTTATTAAGATGGGGAACAAAAATCCAAAAAGGCAGGAAGCCAAACCTAATATCTAAAACCGAATGACAGAAACCAAAAGCTCACTTATGAGCAGAGACCTAGAGACCTGGGGGGGGGGGGGGGGGGCAAAAACAACGCTGACAAACATCAATGGACTGACAAAACACACAGTGACTGGGTGACTGGGAGGAGGTGCGTGAGGAGAGAGAACTGAGGGGAGACTGGTGAAATCAATTAACTAAATGGGAAGGGAAAACCAAGCAGAGGGGATAAATCCTAACCTATACATCTCAAAATGAATAATAAACCTAAAAGACTAAGGGCACAGGAAGACCGGGAGGGAGCTGGGGACAAAGAGGGGCACAGGAAGCTTGGGTACACATGAGGGGAATCCTAGAGGGATACCTGGAGGGGTTGGGGAACACAAGAAGACACATAGGGGGAACCTAGAGGGGGCGGATGCCAGACGCCCACATACAAACACAAGACGTAAAGCCAGGGGACCAGGGACCGGGGAGTCTGGAAGGCCGGCAACGGGGATCCAGGATCAGGAGCCGGGACCAGGGGGCTCTGGGGGTCGATGACGGAGAATCAGGAGCCGGGACCAGAGGGCTCTGGGGGCTCTGGGGGGCTGGCACCGGGGTACCAGGAGCCGAGACTTTGTTGTTTGTTCCCAACACAATTTAAGCAGCCTTCTGATAAGAAGTGTTTCTTTCTTAAACCAACAGAAAAGTAACTTTTTACATGTTTCGGGGAAATTTGTGTTAAGATTTGTGCAGATTTTTAAGGTCAACCCTCTAACCTGCAGGTCAGTCTCAAGGTAAACATGTTAGTCCCTTTGTCTTATTAAATTAAACCAACATCTAAAAATATCTGTTAATTATGAGGTGTTTGAAAAGCATGTACATATTATTAACCCTAATATTAATACGTTTACATTCATGTTACCTACATCATGTCATAAGATATATTATCTTAAACACAAATGTAATCTCAAAATCTTTTACTTGTTTTACTCGTTTTATACAAAAAAAACATGTTTATGATAATTTTCTTTCTTTCAAACATATAGTTTAGTTTCCTTTTTCCTATAAAAAAGAACAAATAATGCCACAATGATACTAAAAAGTACCTTCATTGTGAAACACACGGCTATATATGTGTAAATGACCCTTGTGATGAGTTATATTGACTATTTAAATGTTTCTGGGTTTGTTTCATGGGTGGTTGTGAGGTTGCAGACCCTCCATCTTTACTTACAACATTATCAAGAATCATCAGTGTTTTTTATGATAAAAATTCCTTTTTCACCCTTCGAGTTATGCTTTTATTGTAGTCTTACCATCTGCTGCTACTGTACAAAAACAACAAACACAGAACATGTGACATGCAGCGTTTGTACAGACAAAAACTGAGCTGATGCTACTGGAGGTTGTTTACACCTTTCTGCTGGGTTAACAACCACAGTTCTTAACTGACGTTTACATTCATCTTCATCATCATCTTTTGACACAAAGACAGTTTAACACACTCCAGATAATCCACTGCTGACCTGCTGGGCCATTAAGACTAAAATCAACTTCTATGTCATACACACGAGAGCCCGGTTTTAAAACGGACCTGATTCAAAGTCAGTATAGGATTCACAGAGGGAAAAGCGTGTCGCAATCACATTCTGAGAGAGCTTTGAATCCAGCCCTCCCTGCCTTCCACAAACATAAACAAGTCTACGGTTTGCAGCTCATTCATGAACTCGCTGCTTTGGAGTTCCGGCTTTCAAAGTTCAAGTCTACAAGTTCTGACTCAAAGCCAAAGGGACGCCCTTGTGTCTTTCTCAGCTCTGAAACCATTCATGCCCTGTGGAGCGTACGCTCCACCCAAACACTATCTCCATGGTGACACACAAACTGTGTGTGTGTGTGTGTGTGTGTGTAGGGAGCAACCTTCAAGGTGTGCGTGCCTTTCCTTCCCCTCCTCCTCTTTACCTAAGCGGCCTCTGAACTGTGACAACAGTTAAACGACAAAGTCAGCAGATAAGGGGCTTCCCTCTCCGTGGCCTCCGGTCGCCCCGGTAACATTCCTCAGTCGACAAACATTGCCTGCATACCAGAGGATCTCCCAGGAAGTATAAAAGTCTTTCTAGCTGTGTTATTGTTGTTGCTATAGTAGTGCAGTGTGTGCAGGTGAAAGCAGGTACGCTCACTTTCAACCTGGCATGGTCCACCGGAACCTTAAACAGAAACAGAATACCGTCATTAGGAATGAGCATGCCTGCAAGGGGATTCCCTCGCTGGTGTGTTTTTGCGCCGTTGATCCAAAACAGTCCACTCACATGGTGTATGCATGCACCTTGTTAGTACGAAATCTGTGAAAGAACAACAGGACAAAACATCTAAAATCATTCAATTGGTTGGGTTGGATGTGTGAATAAAGAATCTTCAGCATCTGCACAGAACTGGTCCAGAGGAGCGGCTAAAGAAGAGGTATCAGCGCCGAACTGTGAAGGAGTAAGGCTACACGTTCCTGTGTGTGCGTACGGCTTGTCGCGGTCACTGGGGAGGTGGGAGGTGAGGCAGTCATTCAGCGCAAACTCGAACCAGAGCCATCTGCAAACCTGGATCCCTTCCAAAAACAGCAACACACACACACACACACACGACAGCACATAGAGGCCGCACACCTCATGTTTGAGATGAACGTATACAACCTGGAGCCGAGGCAGATGCTCTGTGACATCATAGGAGGTCATTACAACAGAACTCAGAGCTGCCAGACGATTATGGTCGTGAATTAGATCATCGTGATTCCACCTTGGTTCCGTGGTGTTTGAGATGGCCCGACACCGCACGGACGCCGAAGATACGTCTGCCCTCGGAGCTCGGTTACTCAGTTGTTGAGTAAGAAAACAAGTGAAGCGTGTTGTTATGAAACGGAGACTGATGCTGTGTAGCAGCAGGCCAAAGCGAACATGCCTTTTCCCCCTGCCAAAGATTTGTATTGGAAACCACAGATCCATGGCACCGAACCACATGGGCCTTCCTCTAGTGAGAAAATGTGTGTGTGTGTGTGTGTGTGTGTGTGTGTGTGTGTGTGTGTGTGTGTGTGTGTGTGTGTGTGTGTGTGTGTGTGTGTGTGTGTGTGTGTGTGTGTGTGTGTGTGTGTGTGTGTGTGTTTCACTGTAACTCTGTTTTCATTTGGTTTCAGTTGTACTGTAACTGTAATCAAGTGTCCTATTGATTTTATAGAGAAGAATCAGCCATTAAAACAAACCACCTGAAACGCGTCGCTACGGCGCTCGTGTCGACATCTCATGGTCATGTTGGGGATTGAGCAACAGCTTGAACCTAAACTTGAGTTCCACCTCTCCTGTCCTCGTCTTGTTTTCGCTCATCCCTAATGGACGTATTTTGAAGAAGACATCCTTTACTAATTTGGTGTCTGAGGTTGTCCTCTTGATCCGTGTTGCTGGGATACAACAGAAAACAGCTGTGGCTTTCCAGCTGTGTACACGGTACGCTTCCCCATCCATCAAACTCGTCTTCTTCGACTTCTCTTTGAACGGATCATCTTGGACTGAGAAAGAAAAACATACTTGATAGTCACACTGTGAGTACATTCAGGATAACTCAGGATGGTCTCTGCATAAATCAGACCATTAGTCACCAAACATTCAAATCCTCCTGAGCTCAAATTCTTTAAATTGATGGCTGAAATCAGCCCACACACTAGACATATCCATGTTTTAAATCTGATACATTTATCCACTGATGTTTATGTACATCTCATTAGAAACTGGGTAAAAGCTTATGTTCTTAACCTTCATGCTCTCCCTCTCTCACACACATGAATAACAAACTGCTAAGACACCCTTTACTGCTGTTTTCTACAACAAAACAACTCATTCAACCTCTCGTCGTGTCGCCCATCGATCCAAACGCTGCAGACATGGTTGAATTATGACGTTTTCATTTCAAACACCAAACCGTTGCACAAAAACAACAAAAGCTGTGGAGGTAACCAGGATAAATGTGCTATTTCTGCAAACATGTTTCACCGGGTATATCCGAGGGCTGATTCAGATCTTCTGTAGTGTTTCATTAATAATGTGAACAATAAATATCTGATCTATTGTAGATGATTTGAACAACCTCAGTTTGAAGGAAAAGGAAATAAACTTGACAGGTGAGCTAATTTAAAAGCCATTTAAAATAAAATCTACTTTCAAACTGAACTTTATGTGCAACGTGTCATTTTTTTGTGCCATTTACGGAAAATCAGTCATAGCTGATGTTTTATGTGAGTCATGTCAAAGCTATGCTATGCAACATTTTCATATATTAAAATAACTGTCTTCTGCCAGTACAGTATGTGCTAAAATTACCCTTTACAGGGTTAATGAAATATCACTCAGACCCCACCTCAGAATACCACATTTGCAACTTCAGAGTGCCGGTGTGGTCCCTGTGGGACTAAAGCCTGATTTATACTTCTCCGTCTGCGTCTGTGCGGAGACAGGCGATGCCATTATGCGCCGGCGCAAAGTCTCTCCAACAGACTCACAGAGGGTGACGGAGACGTCCAAAATTTTTAACATCCGTCGAAAGTGACAGAGACCGCAAGCTTGTGATTGGTCAGGACGCCGCTTCCTGTAAATTCTTCAACATCACCGCTGTTGTCCCCGTTAAAAAATAAAAACATAGAAGAAAGCATCGTGGACAAAATCCAATATGAACGTTTATTCACCTGGGCCGTGACTGAAGGAGTTCAAAATACGGAGCAAACGTAGACGGAAACGATGGGAAATGTGGGCTTAGAGGTGGTGACCGCATGAAGAGGTGGAGGACAGTGAAGGACAAATTTGTCCGTGTTATAAAGTCTCTGACATACATAAACACATTAGAAAATACACTATTGTGGACCAGATACATGAGTGTTATGGTGGCAGGATACCACAGAAAAGTGCCTACGCCCCCTGTTCTCCTTGCGGGAAACCACTTTGCAACGCTCCTCTGCCTGTGCAGAAATTCGCATGTGAAAACCTTTCTGACACTCCGTGAGCGTCTCTCTGTTGCAGAACTCACGGAAAAGTATAAATCAGGCTTTAGTAAAATGGAGCTGACATGCCGGCACTGCAGTCTGCTTCCAGCACATATCCTGCATGTTTTAGATCATGAACACAGCTTGTTGTGATGAATCACTCCTGTGGAAATTAATGAAGGCTATGGAGACATTTCCGCAGTTAGATTAAGACAAATGCACAGCAGGTAGATAAGTTTCACTTTTAGTTCTACTAAACGGATACTAAAGGGTACTAAAACCATGCCAAAGCTGCCTAGCTTCCCTTTAAACATATGCCAGTGCAAAGGTTATGAACTAGCATTGTCATTAATGTTGAAATATTGAAGGTTGGACTTACACTCAACAAAAATATAAACGCAACACCTTTGTTTCTGCTCTGATTTTTTTAAATGGACTTAAAGATCCAGGGTGGCCTTTTATTGTGGGCAGTATAAGGTACACCTGTGCACTACTCATGATGTCAGATCAGCATCTGGATGTGGCACACCTGTGAGGTGGGATGGATTATCTCATCAAAGCACAGGTGCTCACTATCACACATTTAGACTGATTTGTGAACAATGCTTGAGAGAAATGGTAATATTGTGTATCTGGGAGGAATTTTAGATCTTTAAGTCCATCTCATGAAAAATCGGAGCAGAAACAAAGGTGTTGTGTTTATATTTTTGTTGAGTGAATTTTAGGACCAAAAAAACTATGTGAAAAATTTTTTTTGCCCATGTGAAATTTAACATGAAATGTATGAAAGACATGTGAACACCTGTGTTTTCACACATTTCCCATATGAATTTTAAACATTTTCATGGCATCAAAGTGCTAAATTTTGGTACCAGGTACCACATGTGTAAACACGTTCTTCACATGAGGTCACATATGTTTTACCACATGAAAAAGACGTTCAAGATGTGATTTTATTATTTATTTTAATTTTTTTTTTTTCAGAATGTTTACCCCATTGGAACAGTCTGTCTGATCAGAACGTATCTCAGTTTATCCAAACTGAGGTTGTTCATGAAGCTATTTACATCAGGTGTAGTTTTGACTGTCAATCTCTGGAAATATCCATAAAAATTTTGTTGAAAATTAATTAAATGATGCCCAGTTGGTGAAAAATATTGTCATATTTATAACATATAACCATAAAAACAATGCGTCTAAAATACACGGGAGTTTGTCTAAGTCTCTGGGCGACGCCATATTAGATGCCACGTTTCCTTCTACAGTAGCCTGTGAAGACGAAACACGTTTAGTGATTTGTAAGAAAGAATTACAAAACTTTCACATTCACAAATGTTGTTTTGTAGTGTTTATCACTCGTAGTCGGTGATGAAAGAGTCTGATGTTCTCGTCATTTAGGTTGCGCTTCCAGGGATTTTTTACCTTAATGGCCACCCGTTGGTCTCACACAAAAACAAAAATACTGCTTACTTGCAATGATTTACTGCCCCTATCACCAGGGAAAATACACACTGTCTCTTTAAATGTGAAAGTAAATGTATGCATGCTTTTGGTCCACATTCAGTGCTGCACCTCAAAAATCAGAAAATGACTTTGCTTCTTAAAACATAGTTGTTACACAAAAATATTAGCACAAATTTAAACATTTCAGATAGCAATAGTCTTGCAATCTGTGCAGTTTAGCTTATTTTTTGTCTTTATTTGTACTTTTGATTTCATAAATCACTAAAAACGAGGATTACAGTCACGGTTAACACTCTGGCAGGACTTGATGACTCTGAATTTCTTCATTCGTCAGAGGAATGACACACTTTCATCACACCAGGCAGACTTACGACCCAAATCTGTGGCTCATTAAAACACTGCTTGATTACATTTGCATGGACGTAAATAAGAGATTGATTTTTATGTAATTTCTGTGGAAATTTTCAGAGGATCTCCTCGTTTGAGTTGTGAGGTATTTTGAAAGCAGCCAGTGTGTTTGAGGGGGATTAAAGCTGTCGCTAAGGAAGTGACGCCACAGACGTCACATTCAGAGTGACAGCAGCGCAGATCAGATAAAAAGTGTTTTGTTGACTTATCCCTCAATCAGACTGTGAGCACTCCCTGTTTTTACAGGTGGGTTTTTCAGATGACTCACTCAGAGCTTTCTGCAGATTCTTGAAGTTTTCCGCTTGGATTCTAACAGATACTCTTGAGTTGCTACCAGCATTTGCCAAATGAAAAAAGAGCGAGGCTTTCTGAGGTGGTCCTCGTTGAGCGAGGAATAAACATATTCAGGGGATGAATCAATCAGACCCCACGTTTTCATCGTTTTGCTGAATGTAACCTGTTCTATTTAACACCAAATCTCAGCCTGAACTTTGCTGAGGTGGATTCAGTTTAGCAGATCTTTTCACCAACTGTTCAAATGATCATTTCATCCTCAGGAGCTCCTAAATAAATGTTGTTTTCACAGCACAGCACTAAAATTTTCTGTTTTTTTTTCTAATGAACAATCAATCAATCAAATTTTATTTGTAGAGCACCTTCCACAACGTTATCGGAAGCCCAAGGTGCTGAACAGCATCATCATAAGAAAAACATTCCCAGTACAAGCAAAAGCAAGATAAAAACATAAAATAATAAAATATCAAGCAAACTATATTACAAATAAAGAGAGATAACGGAATAAGACTAATCGATCCAAAACAAATGGTGGACAAAATAAAATCAAGCATCTGGGTTAAAAAGAAGAAGAATTAAAACCATAATATCAGGGCAATTCAAAGAACCCTAGCGCTGAAACGCAATCAAATAAAAATGAGTCTTCAAACGAGACTTAAAGACTTGAAGGGATGGTGCCTGCCTAATGCTCAGTGGCAATTCGTTCCACAGAGTTGGAGCCAAAACAGAAAAAGCACGACAACCCCTCGATCGATATTTCGACCGGGAGACCACCAGAAGTTCCTGCTCGGCTGAGCGAAGAGACCGAGGTGGAGCATACCTGTGCAAAAGTGCAGTAATGTACGAGGGGGCACTGCCCTGGAGGGCCTTATAAACGAGAGTTAAGATTTTAAACTTAGCTCGATAGAACAATAGACTGAGTTTGCAGAAAAAGAGAGAAAGGGGTCTGAGGCACTCAAGACGATGAGGATAGATTAAAAAAAAACTTTATTGTTCCATGTAAATTGAATATTTATTTGATTTGTGACTCATCCTCTTGAGTGCCTTAGACCCTTTTCTCTCTTTTTTTGCAATACCTGTATCCCTGAACCAATCTTTTCACACCCTTTTGCTGTTTTTGGCCTACAAACTGAGTTTATTACCTTTCATGTCATATTTGTTTGATTTAAAGCACATATCTAAATAAATACGTTTGATATTTATGCTAGAATAAAGCGTGCATAGAAGCTTCTGTATGATGGGGAATCCCTGCTGGTTTGGTGCCATCTAGTGACAGATTTGTGCACATGTCTAATGCAGACTCGGTAGTGGAAAAACCTTGGAACAATATTCTGCACTATGAAACTATAGAAAAGTGAAATATGAGGCCGTATCTAAGAGGAGATGAGTGTTCTGTGTGGCTCTGGGAAACAAGAATGTCTCGAGTGAAAGTGGAGACAGAATCTGACCTGATTTTTTAAAAGTCTTACGCAACATGAAGGTTCATCTGTTTTGTATCACCCCACCTGTGTAATTACCTTCGTCACAGAGGTTGCTCAGGGTGCAGTATCAGGCTGTGACTCATTAACGGTGTGGGGAAAGTCTCGCTGTCACAATATCAGGTCAAGGGAATCCCTTCGCGGTCCAAACTTTCACTACATCACCCACAATAATCGCCTCTGGGTGCCTGGAAACAGATGATCGTGTTTACAATCTTGTTGCTTTTTAGAAATAATCTTAGCAAGTTTGAAAAAGGGAGGAAACATAAAAGCAATTAAAGCTCAATCTTTATTTAATAAGAAGTGCTGTGATATAAAAGAAGTATAAACTATTTCTAGATGGCTGGATTAAAGATCAAACTAAGCTAAATTATTTTAACATCAAAGCAGAAAATCAAACATGGGTTAGTGAAACTAGTTTGATTTTGAATTTTAAAAATGATGAGCAAACACTTGTGAGTAGCATGTAAATAATAAAAAATAAAATAACTAAGTTTGTGCCCTGAAATCAGCCTTTGTCCTTCATTAGATGATTTCAGTGATACGGAGACGAATTATTAAAACATCAATAGATTTATGTACCTTTTTCTTTATTGTGGCTGGGCTCTTTTGCTCAACTAAAAATCCTCCAACTCCACACGGCTGAGACTAACCACCCATCAGCCAAGTGACTCATGGAGTCTTTATGGGGATGAATCACTACAGATTCAACACGTTTTCTCTGTGGAAACAACAAAAACTCGAAGTAAATCCAACTGAGAGGTTACAGAGCAGGTACAACTTGGATACATTTAAAAGTGTTGACATTGATCAGGTTTTTTGTATTTTTTATTAATTTACATTCAATTCTTACCAAAAACAGTTATTATTGGTACTCTGGAGTTGATTCCCATCTGCTAAAAGCCTGTTGGTTCTGTTATCCTCTCTGTCGTGGTGTCTTGGAGCGCAGGCAGGTCTGACTGAGACAGAAAGAGACCAAATAAGCTCGGTTCTGGGCTGCCAACTAGATTCCATTGAAAAGATGCATGAGTGGATGTCCGGCGTGCATTTTTGTATGTTTTAGGTTGTATGTGTATGTGAGAGCATGAGGGAGGGAGTGTGTGACTGTGTTTGTGTATGACTGTATATGTCAGGTGGGGCCTTTGACTCCTCGCCTCTCCTGGTACTTCTTTTGCTGCTTTACATCTTCGCCTCCCCTTCCCCTGCCACACCTGGTGTGGAGTGTGGTGCCTTGGTCTGCCTGAGTGTTCGTGGCTTCCGGGTCAGGGGTTTAAGATTTTTGACGTCTGCCTGATCAATCCCGGTAGCTGCCTGGTGGGATCTGAGTCCCTGGGCTCTGTTGGGTATATTTCCTCATCAAGTTGACGCAGTGATAGCTTGCTCCTGTTGTATTGTTGTGTGTTGTTTTTCTTTTTTTCTCCTTCTGCAGGTCTAGAAGCTGACTCTTGTTCATCACTGATTGTTTATTTTTGTGGAACCCAGCCCCCCCCCCTTTGTCTCTTCCTTTCTCCTTCACCTCTGTCTCCGTGTCCGGTCGGAATTACAAAGCATTCAAAAAACAATAACAACAAAATTTTAAGTATCAGGCGTGACATTAAAAGCAGAAGCTTTGATGCTCCACCTGAGAGTAAAATCTGTAAGGCTTGTCACCAGCATTCAGACGTTAATTCTGTTAGCTTCACAACCACACAGAACACGGGGGGGGGGGGGGGGGGGGGGATGCTGCGAAAGATGACCTCCATCTAGGAAAACCCCTCCCACCCACTGCGTTCCACTGTGGAGACCATGGACAGCTCCTTCAGAGGCAGACTGAGACATCCCAAATGAAAAACAGAACGCTACCGTAGGTCATTCATCCCCTCTGCAGTAAGAGTGTTCAACTCCTCTGAACTGGCATCATCCTGTTACACAATGACACCAAGCGCCTCATGATTTTTATCTTGAGAGGCGCTATAGAAATGATACTTTCTTCTTCTTCTTCTTCTTCAATGCAATACTCAGCATGTGTTCAATACTCAATTAATTTGAGTTTTAATTCCATTTTTATGATTTAGTTGCTCACTTTTGGCACCTCGCACCATCTGGTATTTTATTTCGTTTTATTTGTGCCATTTCAAATGTTTTTGTCATTGGTCGCATTATTTTATTTTATAGTGCTGTTAACTGTTCTCCTATTTTATTGTTTTAGTAGGAATTTTTATCTCCGACTATTTATGCTTTGTTCTTATGTATTTTGCCTGTTCTTATCGTGTTTCTTGGTCAAGCATTTGGCTTTTTATGTACAGCACTTTGGTTAGCTGCATCGACATTAATATTAGGTTAGCTGCCATGCTATTTTGAAATGGTGCTTTATAAATAAATATGGTATGGGTATGGTATGGTAATACAATATTTGTGTAATACTGAATGTACATTAGTATGTCTGTGTCCCTTGTGCTGCATAGTTCTGGAACAGTAGCTTACTGCCCTCGTGTGTTTACCTGTAACCTGCTGCTGTAGAAGTGAATTCCCCCACTGTGGGATTGATTAAGTCTATCCTATTCGAGATCTCTGTGGACGAGGTTTTTACGGACCTTTTTAAAATATTTAATACGTCTGTAGAAATTAAATGTATTTCTGTGAAATATCATCATATCAGCTCTCATAAGAACCTCTGAGTCTAATCCAGTTCACAGTCACACCCAGTTATTCTGATCAAAGCAGTGAAGAATGGATCGCTGTCTCCCTCGGGTCAATGGGTTCAAAGCCAGTTATAGAAAGCTACAGAAGGTGGCGCTGCATGACATGAAATAAATCCATACTGCAGCACTTTAATGGGTCAGAAAGACTAAATCCAGCATCAGTAGTTTGTATCACACTAAACGTTGTGTCTGTTATTTTCAGATCTCAGCTCTGTGTCTCTGAAACATCAGATCTCAGTCAGACTGACTATAATGAGGCTAGGATGCACACACACACACACACACACACACACACACACACACACACACACACACACACACACACACACACACACACAAACGTAGCCTTTCCTGCTCTCAGCGTTAAACGTCGCTCATCAGTTCACTTAAAGAAGGTTTTGGTAATTGAGACAGTTCCTCAAACTACAGCAGAGATTAAAAGGAAAGTCAGATTCATGTTAAATCAACTCTCAAGACAAAGCTGATTTCAAATACCGCCACCATGACCCATGGTTGCCTCAGTGACAAACAGCGTGTTGTTTCTGACGTCAGTAATAAAAAAGAAAACACCATCACGTGTCCTTCTGAAGGCGCCGTCTGTCTCTGATGTTTAAATGTTCTGTGTGGGGATGGTTTATCTCAGGTGATGTAATACATCTGTAAATCACTGTACTTGTAGCAGACAGACAGGCAGACAGGTAGAAATCTGTGGATTAAGTTTTGTTGACACAGCAGCAAGCAAGTAAAATTTATTCAGCAGTAAATTTTGAAACAAGAACTAAAATAACTAGAATAATTTAGTATTTTTTCTAAAATGTTTGTATATTTAAAATTTGAGGTGAATATTTTAGATGCATAGGCCTTTTGTTTTTTAATAAAAAGAACTGTAAAGGGCCTGCATTTGATAAAGCACCTTCTAGGTTTCTACAACCCCCCAAGGTGCTTTACAACACAACTATTCCATTCACTCACACATTCACACACTGGTGATGATGAGCTACAATATAGCCATGGCTGCCCTAGGGTGCACTGACAGGTGAGGCTGCCACCAGCAGGCAAGGCTGGAGAAGTGTTTTGCCCAAGGACACAACTGCGACAGAGGGGTTTGAACCTGCAACCCTCCTGTAAGGGATGGACATTTAACTCCCCTGCCAGCATTGGACCATCTCGTCTCACTGAACCACTGCATTTCCCTGCATCCTCCATTCACTATACACTCACGTTAAGCGGCAGAACTGCACTTGTGTGAGGTTCTCCGCTCCAGATTATCAGAGGAGAAACAGCTGGCAGCTACCACTCCAACTTTAGGACAAACTCACAGAGTCCCAAAAAGAAAAACTCCATTTGAAGTCACGGACAACAAAAGATATTTGGACCTAGAAAACAGCAACTGGTGTTCAGCAATCTCTCATTTTGTCCGGCATCGAGGGTTTTCAGTTCCGGCAAAAGCCATTCATTTTCATCCACTTATCCGAGGTCAGCAGCTTAAGCAGAGAGGCCCAGACTTCCCTCTCCCTAGCCAGCACTTGGGCCAGCTCCTCCAGGGGAATCCCAAGGCGTTTCCTGGGCAGCCGAGAGACATAGTCCCTACAACGTTCCCTGAGTCTTCCTTTATGTCTCCTCCCAGCTTGATGTGCCCTGAAAACCTCATCCAGGAGGCATGTGGAGGACTAGCGGCTCTACTCTGACTTCTGATGAAGCCGGCAGAAGCATCTCAGGAGAACTACCAGAGGGGAGGGGTGAGTGTTCCATGGCCGTGTTTGCGTTCAAAACCTAGCTTGTTTGTAGATTCGCTATAACAGCTTTAATATTAACTAGATTTATGCCAGTCTGTTAAATACTTAAATATTTAAGTGTCTTAAATTAAAATCAAACGACTATTGATCAAAGTTCAGTCAAAATGATGATTTGTTTTCATCAGGCAGGCAATAAACAACACATAAATGGACATAATTACATTTAATTTTTAAAAACACAGTAAACATATTAAATGCTTGTTCTATTGCCACCTATAGATTCCTTTTCACTCTGATTGAGTTTCAGCCAATGAACCAACCCACTCGTGTATCATGCATTTATATAAATACATACAAAAACAGGAAGTGTCAAATTCTCTAACCTGTGATTATTTGACATAATCCATGTATTTGAAGAAAGGCTGATGCTACGATCACCATATTTTTATTGTTCCAGGTTATGATGTCTTGCCGCTCCAGCCTCAGAGTGAGTCCAGAGCTCAGCGGCTCGGTAACGAGCCTGTTTGTCCCCCACGGTCAGGCGCTGATGAATGATGTGGAGCCTTAATGGCTCTGCTCTGTAACATCTGACCGACAGCCCGTTGATTTACAAGCTTGAGACGATATCATTACATTAACTCAGAATGTTCATCGTATTCTTTCTTTGGTTTTTTTAGCTGGCTGCCTCCCAGTGACTGATGTTAATGATGAATTAGCAAAGATTTAATAAATCTGTACATAAAATATCAAAACTAAACTTTGTATCAGGAACACAGCGGCGTTTCAAGGAATAAACAGTGTGCTGGTGTGTCAGTCTAATTTTTCTGATTATTTTCTGTGGAAATATGCAAACATTTGACCATTTTTGTTTATATTTAAATGTCAGAATCTTTGTATGTTTCTTTCTTTTATTTTCAAGTTAAATTCAATTTTAAAAGGCCAAAAAATTATTTTTATGTGACCACAAACTGTTAAATAATCACACAGTAAGAAAAATGAAACATTTAGCATTAAATTGTCCTTAAAATATTAATAACAAAAACTTGAAAATAAACATGAATAAATAACTTTTCACAAGTTCCTCAAAATCTGTGATCAGAGAAAGCTACGAAAATGATTCGAACCAAATAAAGATGAGTCAGGCTTTTTAGATCACACTCGGTTTACTCGTCTTCATCCTGATCCTCTTGTTTGTGGACGACCGGTGACAGGTTTCAGCAAGTTTAGAGACCTGGTCCCCTGTTTCTGTGAAATGGTGCAGAGGCTCACTGTGGGAGCACTTATGTGAAGAGATTTGGTAAAAAGCAGAATCCTTAACTGTGCAATGGTTCAGCATAACATTATCACAAAATCAAATGGTCCTTCTGGCTATCCATAACCTGCAAATGGTTGTTATGTGTTTTACCAAGAATGTTAGAAGTGCAGATCATAAATGCATGACAATATTCTTCTGCGTAGGCTAAAAGGCCTTGGTCAACCAGTGATATGCTATCATGGGCATCGCTCCTCCCATTTGACATATGGTCTATAGAAAAGTTACATCATTGCACAGAAAGTAATCTCATCTTCGTGTGCAACATTTACCACCAGAAACATTTCCCCTGAGCTGTTGCAAGTGATTGCATGTCTGAAATATAAACATTTGCATCAATAGGAGCCAAAACCATCTTTAGGATCAAAACAGGAAGTTATCGTGCAGCGCTCACGTTTCCTATTGCAACTAGGTCAGAGAAAGCCGTGTTCGCAGCACAGTGGATCACAGCAATCTGTGAAAGGGGAGAAGAATAGCAGGCAGGAGGCAGATAGGACCAGCTGTCACCGCCTCCCTGTAAAAGAAAAAAGAATCAATAACAATGCATCAACATTTCATTACATACAACAACGTTCTAGCCTAGAAGTCTAAACAGACCGTAGCAGAACCAAAAGATTTTGCTTCACAGGTTGGTCTAGCCATGCTCCATTATTAGAGCCTCAGCAGGCCCAAACTGTCTTGTGTCTTGCCAATCACATGTAGCGTTGCAGAAGGCCACAGAAAGCAAAGGTTAAGGCAGGCTGCTTCATCAGTGTGTCGCAGGTTAACTGTCTGGTCTCCAAACCAGAAAACTCACTGCTTGTGATCTTGCCACAGTCATGACAGAATCTGTGCTGCTAGTCAGAAGACAAAGGACAGAACTCTTAACTTTAATAAAAGAATAATTGTGGTTAATTACAATTACATTATATGTTGAATGTTTTAAATGATAAATGACCCGCACTTGTATATCTTTTTTCAGAGTCAGAGGACTCCAAAGCGCTTTACACTACAGTGTATCATTCACCCATTCACACACACATTCACACGCTGGTGGGGATGAGCTACAATGTAGCCACAGCCGCCCTGCGGCGCTCTGACAGAGGCGAGGCTGCCGAGCACAGGCGCCACCGGTCCCTCCGACTACCACCAGCAGGCAAGGTGGGTTAAGTGTCATGCCCAAGGACACAACAGCAGAATTCTGTCCGAAGCTGGGATCGAACCTGCAGCCTTCTGATTACTGGACAACTTGTTGAGCTACTGCTGCCCCCTTTTTCTAAAGTGACTCTAATAAGACTTGAATTCTTGTCAGTAATGAATTAAGTAATAATGAATTGTTTATGTAGAAATGCATTATTTCAAGTCTTAAATACACCAAACGAGTCTACTTGATGATTTAATAATGACTTATCATCAGTTATATCACATATTAGTATTAACAAATGGTTTAGTAGATTTTTGGCATTTGTTAAAATAATGATGTTAATATGTGACATAAGTCGACAGTGTCTTAACCTTTGTATTCAATTCAATTCAATTTAATTTTATTTATGTAGTGCCAAATCACAACGAATCGTCTCAAAGCACTTCACATAATGGACTTCTCCAACGCTACACACAGCACTCTGTTGGTTGGTGGGCCAATCACAAGAGAGGGTGCTCGCTGCAGAACCACAAAGGTGGAGCTGCACCAGAGTCAGCCCCGCCCACTCACGTAAACAGCCAAGCCCACTGACTTCTTCTGTTTGTTTGTTTGTTTTTTATTTTATCGCAAACTAACCTGACCCACATGAATTACGGCTGTTATTAGTTTACAAATGTTAATGCTATGTTCTATGCTCCAATTAAGCAAGATAAATATAACTTGCTACATGACAAAGCCTGAATATATCCCGAAATGAAAAGGTTTCTTTTAGCGAATATCTTCTGGTGCAGCTCCGCCTTTGTGGTTCTGCAGCGAGCACCACTTGGATCACAATGCTATATTGGTTTGGTAGGTGGGATGTTGCTGTCACTGAGAGAAAAAAACAAAGATGGCAGTGGCTCGCTTGAAAAGAATTTGGCAACTTTGAACTATTTAGAGTTAGGCTTTTGTTTCTTTTTTAAAAGGAGTGTTTCACTCTTTTATTCAATACAATTGCAGTGGCCTCTGATAGGAACAAATGCCTTGTAAATTAATCCCGGGGGTATACCGGTGCACTAGTTCTTGCACCTAAAAGTCGCCCACATCACAGCTGAGAATAGGACGTCAGGTTTTGGACATATTGCCCAAATTTGATGACAGCAATGCAACATTACCACTGACTTGCAACGTGGATGTTTCATCTCTACAAACGACACAAGCCGCGAGAGGCTTCTGCCGTGTGGTGAACTTGCTAATGCTAACAGTTAACTTAAGCTAGCCTGGATGTTCTCTGCTGATTCCTGGATGTTAAAACAACAACAGCCTTCCCCGTTGTGAGATGAGTGAGTCCATGAATGCTAAGGGACAATGTGAGCACGTCACAATGCGGAGATAGTTTGAAAGACAACTGTAGATTCCTCCCCACGACTGATCTCTGTCTGTGGGTTGTGGTAAGACTATATATTCACATATATATAGGATGGCTTGCCAGCAGTTATCCTTTTTATACAACCCAACACAGTGTGTGTCAGTCTGTTTTGGAAGATTGTCATTTATATAGCACATTTAATATGCAGAGGCAATTTAATATGCTTTCCTTTAGCAAGAATAGCAAGAACATTTTACTTTGCAGCTTTTGTAAATTTGCATGCATCTCTAACAAGGTCCCACCAATGGAAATGTAGTCATGCAGAAGTCTAGACTGGGCTGTGGTGACACTTTGCCCTCTTTTAGCCATTGTGTTGTTGACCAGAGGTTCGTACTTGTCAAGTGTTGACAAACCAAACATCATACTTGCTCAATCGTATTTTGATTGCCTTGACGTGAACTTTAACCATTAAAACAAGCTCCACGTTGTTTGGAAATGCTCTCTTCCCAGTGACAGGCAATGTTTGCTCTCTTTAGTATTGTTTTAACAGTCAGACCCGAAAACTGACACAACTTCTGCTGTTATGAAGATGCAAATTTGTTTTTAAAGGATGACCATTGTAATAGTTTGCATCTTTTTATTTTATGTACATTTTGGGGGGAAATTTGTTAAATCTCTTATGAAATTAGCTATACAAATGTTTGCTTTGAGTACTTCAGAAAAAAATATCTGCATGGTCTACATCTGAGTCACACGTGGTCAAGAACTAAATTATTTTAAATGAAATGGAAATGTTGAACATGGAGGATGGGGAACAAAAAGTGAGAATATACGGAAATAACTGGAACTTTTGGGTTTATGGAGAGGACAGAGCTGGTAGGTTAAACTGTGATTTCCAGAGAATTTTCTGGAAGATTTCTTGTAGAGATGGGATGCTTTTCCACTAATTTCCTAAATCACTTTAAACTTGACCTTTACTAACTTTTCCTAAACATCCAGTAACATAAACACAATAACTGTATTTGTCTAATCCTAACCCTGTGAAACATCAGTGTAAATTATAGTGAATTTTAGGAGTTTAAATCTGTTTTAGGACAGAAATACACAATTTGAATGTGAATGATTTTTGTCAAACATGTTTTTAGCTTCTCAGAAAGTCTAATAACAAACTAATCATCTCAAAAGGCAGATTTTGGTTCATAAATGCACCACAAATAAGCAGCTAATGAATATTTAGACATAATGCTCCAGACTGTCAAATTACCATGACAGTGCTTATTTACACCAGAAAAATAAAATCTTCCATGTGGAAGATTTTACTAACAGAACCATATTTTAATTATTTCCTCAAATGTATCCTGTTATCTTTTAACTGTATAGTGTGTATTAGTGGGTTGGTGTTAGTGGGTTAGATGTAACTCAAGATTTTTTTAATCTCGATACTAGCCTGACAAGTCATCCTATATGTGAATAAATAGTCTGGCCATGACCCATAGAGAGAGCTCAGTCGTGGGGCGGAGTCTACAGTTGTCTTTCAAACTGTCTCTGTATGCTATTGGACAAGAAACATGACGCACTCACCGCTATGGATGTCAGTCAACGGGGCGATCCATAAACTGTTGAAGAAGATGCAAAAACCTCCTTTTTATAATGAATGACTTTATCTGCTCGTGACTCAAAGAAAAGCCCAAGTCTTTGATAGGTTTGTTCTGTGTTTTTTATCCGAAGCCCAAGTCTACATAGTCAAAGTTGATGCCAAAGCTATTTCAAACAAGCCGCTGCCATCTTTGTTGTCCCGCTCTGTCGGATTATCCCAAACCAATAGAACGCAGTGATTGGCATAACACAAATCTGCTCAGGCCAATGGAAGACTGCTGAGCATCCTATGGAGCAGACCAACATGCAGAGGAAAAACAGTTTTATTTGGCTGTTGTCTCTCTGGACTTCTAGGCTATTCCGATACAGTATTTACTCCAACTGCCTCTTGCAAAATTCATTCATATATTTTGTTTGTACATTTTGTTTTATCTTTTCTCTCTTATCTCTGTTCATGCAGACGTTTAGGCTTTTGTTTCGTTTTTTGTTTCATCATATTTTGCTTTGCATCAATTCTGAACCTAAACCAAACTCTCCTCCTGGAGCTGTGTGTTGCATTCATAACAAACTCTTCTTCTTTTCTCCCAGTTCGGAGTGATCCCAGCAGCTGCAGGTAACATCTCACACATGCAGCATTGTTGTCGTTCATAATTACAAACCGTAAGCAGCCTAATTGGTAGTTGAGTCTCAAATGAGCCTGCTGCTGCTGCTACTCCTACTCGCTGTGGACAACCCACGTTCAGCGTTCAGACAGAGCTACGTAATGGCGCGCGCGTGCGCCCCGTCTGAACGTGTGTGTGTGTGTGTGTGTGTGTGTGTGTGTGTGTGTGTGTGTGTGTGTGTGTGTGTGTGTGTGTGTGTGTGTGTGTGAAAGAGAGAGAGAAGAGTGATCAATCGTTATTTCTCCATCTCTGTGGCGTAGGAGGTGTCTGTCAGACCCGTGGAGAGCTCTGTGCGTCCTCCCTCTATCTGTGTCCATCAGTCCGCGCTGAGGACAAAATACTGTCTCCTGAAGTTTGGACACGTTAAACCGGTTTTCACTGATCGAAGAGGACTCTCTTCCGCCGTCCCGGAAGGCTCCTCAAATATCGACTGAAAGTTAAAGCAAACAGGTGCGTAAAGGACTTCTCTTGTATTTTCTGTATTTCCTCTAAAATAATTAAAACCAATTGCGTGTTTCCTTCCTTAGTGTCACCATATGTGGATTATAGTAAACCCATTCATGTGTTGGGGTTGTAAATCCTACAGGTGGATTTATTATTTATTTATTTCTGCAGCCTTCCGTGCAGCGGCGCTAATATGGCTTATTAACAAACCTGTTGGGGAGATTACTGGCGCGGTGAATTATTATATTTAAAAAATATTTTAGCCTTATATATGTGACTCTCCTCTGCAGCTGTTGTTATTTCGGAGCCGATCCAGCCGCCATGGACGCGTTAATGAAGGGTTTCTCCAAAGCCAAGGATGGGGTCGTGGCAGCGGCGGAGAAAACCAAGCAGGGAGTGACGGGAGCGGCGGAGATGACGAAGGACGGGGTTATGTATGTCGGTGGGTTCTGGGAATTCGTTGGATCAGGAAAAATCACCCCTCCATCCCATAATAGCATTACTATTCCTGTGACCGAATGGGCTTCTTGTCTGTTCCAGGTACTAAAACAAAGGATGGAGTCTCCACAGGTAACCTCTCATGCACGTGATGACCCTAAAAACCTGATTGCTGCCTTACAGATTTTCATTTTCTGCCACACTTTAGTCTGAGATTAAACTTTAATATGAAAGATTGTAAAGTAAATAAAAATAGCAGTTGTTATGTGGTTTGATTGAAAAAAATATCCAAACCAATTTGATTCTATGTGAAAAAGTAATTTCCCTAGTGAATGATGATCTAGCTGGAATGACTCGCATTGTTTGCAAAGCTGAGGACAGTTTCACACCTGATTACCTGTAGGGTTGGGAATAGAACTTGTCTGGCTAAAATTCCTCAAAAAGCAACATGTCGTGTACAGTTCTTAAAAAGGAGCAATAGAACCCACAACTATATCTAAAGCCTCATTGGGTTAAGCTCAGAGGTCATGATTCAACAGTAAAATGGTAAATGGTCTACATTTCTGACCCCCCCCCCCCCCCCCAAGGCACTTTACAAAACAACAATCATTCATTCATTAACACACAACCGTAAACTAGTGATGATGAGCTACATTAAAGTTAAAGTCCCATCAGTTGTCACACACACTGATGTGAGTGCCAAATTTGTTCTCTGCATTTGACCCATCCCCTGGGGGAGTGGTGAGCTCCAGCTGTGGAAACACTTGGGAACTATTTGGTGGTTTAACCCCCCAATCCAACCCCTCAAAACTGAGTGTCAAGCAGGGAGGCATTGGGTCCCGTTTTTAAAAGTCTTTGGTATGACCCAACCAGGATTTGAACCCTGATCTCTTATGGGCCATTCCCATCTGTACCGGGTCGGCCCGGGCCGGGTAGCATAGGTTGTTTACATATCTGGGTGGCCTGGTATTTTTCCGGGCCAGTCTCAGGGCGGGCACTACCAGTAAGCCACTGAGCTGCTACATTGCGTTCACTGCTGCCCCTTGGGCGCATTGACCAGTCCTTCCAACCAACACCAGTAAGATGTGGGGCAGAAATGACATCCATAGGACAGCTCCAAAATAAAAACCTTTATTGCCCCCCCCCCCCCCCCACCACCACCACCACCACCCCTCAAAATAACCTCAAAGACTTGTCTAATATTTGCCAGGAAACACAATCCCCAAGACCTTTTGGAAAATATTAAGTGGGCTGACGAGACAAAAGTGGAGCTTTGTGGAAGGTGTGTCCCAATACATCTGGACTAAAAACAACTTTGCATTTCAGAAAATTAACATCATAGCAACAGTCAAGCATGGTGGTGGTACTGTGATGGTCTGAGTCTGCTTTGCTGCTTCAGAACCTGGATCACTTGCTGTAATTGATAGAGCCAGAAAATCCTGAAGGAGAATGTCTGACCTTTGACTTTAAACAGGTCATTCTTGCTGGAAAAACCTCCTGACTCAAAGAGATTCTGTAAATAAGACTCGATCAGAGATCCTCCGCAGTGAGTGAGTGACTGTCAATTAAACAGAGTGTGCAAGAGCGCACCACAGTGATGTGCGCACGACTCTGTCTTCCTGTCACCCACCGCCACCTCAAGAGCCCTGCTTTGGTGATTTGGACCAAAGATGTCAGAGGAAACCAGAGTTAACCCAATTAAAAATAAACACAGAAGACTTGATGCAATTCAGTAAAGTTGTTGAATTAAAGCTACAATCCGGAGTTCTCCCCCTTTCAGGAACATGTATGATTTCATTAGAAATCTGTATAAGAGATTGTTGTTTTCATTTCTTTTCATTTATTCAAAAATATTTTTTCTTTGGTTTCTGGAGGTTTATGTTCTTGTCTATTATTCCCACTTTTGATATTGTACCTCTATTTTTTTTTTCATATGCCCTGAAAATAAATGAATAACAATAAAATGGGTTATAGTAAAGAATTACATTTCTCTTAAACAATTCCAATAGAAAACAAATTGTCCATCAATGTATGCTTAGTTTACTGTATTGCATAGTTTTCTCTGACATCTTTGATCCAAATCACCAAGCAGGTGTCTTGGGGAAGTGGGGAGAATGAAAAAAGAAACTAGGAATGTTTTTGTAGAATGTTCTGGACAGTGTGCTCATGTTGGATTGTTGCAATAAAAGCACACATTCATTTGCATATTCTTAAATCCTGCTATAGTTTAAAATAGCATTATGGAAACTATGTTACAGTATATTTATAATCAGTGATTAATCACGATCAATTGTGATTAACTCATTAACTGGGAGCCATTTACTGATCAGAAAAGCCCTTCGCTGCCAGCATTTTTCAGCATTTTTAAAGTTTTTTTTAAAGTCACTGAACGTTGAGCACTAGGATGATGTCAACACCAAAACTATCAAAACAAAGAGTAGACTCACCTCTTACATCAGGAAGAATCCGCTTGTTTCAAGCGTTATCCGTTCTTTCATAATTCGTTGTCGAATTGTGATCGGCAGAAGCTTTTCCGGTTTTGGCGTGTGACGCACGCGGATGAAGATCGACTTTAGAGCTGGGATGTTTGTTTTCATGGTGCGGAGGCTCGTTCCGACACCCACACCGTAAAAAAATGATAATGAGTTAATCACGATTAATTGTGAGTAAAATTAATCGTGATTAATGATGCAACTCATGAAATTTATTGTGATTAATTAATTTTTTTCCAATTTATCGCCCCAGTATTTACTCAGGTTGTCATTGTTGATCTGAAATACTAAAGTCCAAACTGAAGGAAGCAAGTATTTTTCACATTTTTTTAAATCGTTTAACCTATAATGAGTATTTTACATAAATAAAACCATGAACGGTTCTTATTAAATCCTCCCGGTTGGCTGTGATTGGAGGGATGTGTGATATCTCTGTGGGGGAATCACGTTTCACAGCTTTATGAGACACTACCTACCTGCAGGTATTTTTGGGTTGTGAGGGCTATTAAAGCAGAGATTACTGAGATAAATGCATGATGGCATAATGTTTTGTCAGCGATCTGCATTAGATGATCTGATAATCTGCTTTTGAGAGGCCCTGGGAGTCTTAGAGTCATTATTAATAATGCTGTACAGCACTGATGGATCGGTGCACACCACCTCATCCTCTCCTTTAGGTTTGTTCTCTGATCAGCCTCTTTTTGTCACCTCCACGTTACCGGGAATTGTCCATCAGACGGGATTAACTCACCCCGGGACAGATTTTCTCTCTTTTTCTCTAAATTGGAACTCCCCCTAGCTTTTTTCTCAAATTACGTCAACTAATTAAATTACTTGTGTGCTTTTCACCTGTTAGAAGCTGGAACAGTTAATGATTTGTTTTCCTGATACAATCATTTTGATCAGAAGCTTAATTAATCATATTCCTCTAAGAAACTTTGGAGCCCTTTGATGTTGGATCGTTGTCACATTTCTGTAATCTGTAATCCCTGTAACACAGCCTCCTCTCTTCTTTCCCCTGTTCTCTCCTCCCTTTTGTCCTTGCAGTTGCTGGTAAAACTGTGTCTGGAGTGTCTCATGTGGGCGGTGCTGTGGTTACCGGGGTTACGGCTGTGGCCCAGAAAACCGTGGAGGGAGCAGGAAATATTGCCGCTGCCACCGGACTGGTCAAGAAGGATCCAGCCAAGCAAGTACGAAAGAAACTCCTGATGCTACAAGGACTGGAGCGTGAAATTAATAATGTCCAAAGATTTCAAAGAACAATTGTCACACACAGTCCATGTTTAATTCTGTAATTTATTGTACACACATTCCAAACCAGTTAAATAATTTGAACCACTGCCTTTAAAAAAAAATATTGATAAAAATTCAAAGCATTGTAGACCTGAGGGTCAATGGAGCAGCAGCAACTAAAGTCAGAAACTTTAGTCATATTTTATTTATTCAAAAATCTTAACTGTCAGAATAAGAAAATTGTTTTATGTTCTACTAAATATGTGGATTTTATAAGTTAGTGCACATTTATTTCAAAAGGGGCTCCACATAAACAGCTGCTTTATTTCTCTTGTAAACCATTTGCACACATCTATTTCAGCTTTATTCTGGTGTAACAGTGTGTTACGTCATATATACTGAAATGCTGCCACAGTGATGCAGATGTGTCAGCACAGGTCAATGTGATGCTATGAAATCACCAAAAACCTGGAAACATCACAGTACCTACTATGGATTTCTGATATTATACTGGCATTAAAATGTAATCTTAGAAATTATCTATATTGGCTTTTACTCTTTTAATGACACAACTTTTACGTACCATGCACATATTATACATGAAACTCTTCAGCTTTTTCTACTTCCACTCAAAATGTCACAGATCTGAGGTATATTTTTGAGATATTTTGTTAGTTTGGCTTGGTTGTTAGGATTATCTCAGGGAGAATGTGATTCAGCTAGAGACAAAACTAATATATATTTTTTTATTCCTAACTTCAATGGAAATAGCTTCCATGTCTTGCATAAATAGGTTTAAGTATGGATAGGAGGTATGTGAAGTTAGTTATGGTAAAATAATTTTGTATTTTGTTAAGAGACCATTGGTCAGCAGTAGCTCAGGAGGTAGAGCAGGTTGTGGAAGGTTGCAGGTTCGATCCCGGCTCCTGTCAGATCATGCTGCTGTTGTGTCCTTGGGCAAGACACTTAACCCTCCCTGCCTGCTGCTGGTAGTCGGAGGGACCGATGGCACCAGTGTTTGGCAGCCTCGCTTCCATCAGTGCGCCCTAGGACAGCTGTGTCTACATTGCAGCTCATCATCACCAGTGTGTGAATGGGTGAATGACTGAGTTGTGAAGCGCCTTGGGGGGGTTGTAGAACTTTTAAAAGGTGCTATACAAATACAGGCTATTTATAACTTCAGATATTGGTAAAAAAAAAAAATAAGCTTTTACCGACCACTTCTAATACCAACATGTTTCCCGAAATTGCAATGACACTCATAACTGGAAAAAACTAAGGCACATATAGTGGTTTCTTTTTCTTTCTTTTTTGCATTCTGTTGCATCAACAAATTTCTTCCATTAAAACTAATAATAATCAAATTTTTTATATTTAAGAAAAGTTGATTCAATGAAAAAAATGCAAAAACAGCCAATAATTAAGTCACTATGAAAATAAATACCCCATCAATTTATGCTTCATTTACTGTATTGCATAATTTTCTCAGAGATCTTTGATCCAGATCACCAAACAGGGCTCTTAGGGAAACTAGGATTGTTTCTGTAGAATGTTCTAGATAGTATTTGTGATTGCAAACAATAACACACATGCATTTGCATTAACTTACATCCTGCTATAGTTGAAACTAGCTTATAATAAATATTGTAATGACCTGGCTGGGGTTGTAAGCCAGGTGCATTCTGGGTATTGTGTTATATGTGTTTCCTATCGTTCTGCTAAGTCCTATGTGTTGATTTCCGTGTTGTGTGAGTGTTATGTTAATGTAAGCCACCGGGAAGGTGATGTGTGTTCTGTGGAGCGGGTTGAATTAGCGTGGTTAACTGACACCGTGACTCTGTGTGGTAGGAGCGTGATAGAGGATCGGTGTCTGTAGCGTTACAAAGCCTGGAAGAAAAAGCCTACTAAAGGTCTGTGTGAACCTCTACTGCCTCCTGCTGGTTGATTTGGGGACTATAAACCCGCTGCTAAGATGATCGGGGTCTCTACAATATGTTACACTATATGTATAATCTGTGATTAATCACAGTTAATTATGATTAATCACAATTAATTGTACTCACAAATAATTATGATTAATGATGCAACTCATAAAATGTACAGGTGCTGGCCAGTAAATTAGAATATCATCAAAAGGTTGAAAATATTTCAGTAATTCCATTCAAAACGTGAAACTTGTACATTATATTCATGCAATGCACACAGACCAATGTATTTCCGATGTTTATTACGTTTAATTTTGATATTTATAGGTGACAACCAATGAAAACATCAAATCTGGTATCTCAGAAAATTAGAATATTCTAAAGGCCAATGAAAAAAATGTTTGTTTCTCTAATGTTGGCCAACTGAAAAGAATGAACATGAAAAGAATGTGCATGTATAGCACTCAATACTTAGTCGGGGCTCCTTTTGCCTCAATAACTGCAGTAATGCGGCGTGGCATGGACTCGATCAGTCTGTGGCACTGCTCAGGTGTTATGAGAGCCCAGGTTGCTCTGATAGTCGTCTTCAGCTCCTCTGCATTGTTGGGTCTAGCGTATTGCATCCTCCGCTTCACAATACCCCATAGATTTTCTATGGGGTTAAGGTCAGGCGAGTTTGCTGGCCAATCAAGGACAGGGATACCATGGTCCTTGAACCAGGTGCTGGTGGTTTTGGCACTGTGTGCAGGTGCCAAGTCCTGTTGAAAGGTGAAGTCTGCATCCCCATAAAGTTGGTCAGCAGCAGGAAGCATGAAGTGCTCTAAAACTTCCTGGTAGACGGCTGCATTGACCCTGGACCTCAGGAAACAGAGTGGGCCAACACCGGCAGATGACATGGCACCCCACACCATCACTGACGGTGGAAACTTTACACTGGACCTCATGCAACGTGGATTCTGTGCTTCTCCGCTCTTCCTCCAGACTCTGGGTCCTTGATTTCCAAAGGAAATGCAGAACTTGCTTTCATCAGAAAACATAACTTTGGACCACTCAGCATCAGTCCAGTCCTTTTTGTCCTTGGCCCAGGCGAGACGCTTCTTGCGCTGTTTCTTGTTCAAGAGTGGCTTGACACACGGAATGCGACACCTGAATCCCATGTCTTTCATGAGTCTCCTCGTGGTGGTTCTTGAAGCGCTGACTCCAGCTGCAGTCCACTCTTTGTGGATCTCCCCCACATTTTTGAATGGGTTTGTCGTCACAATTCTCTGCAGGGTGCGGTTATCCCTAGAGCTTGTACACTTTTTTCTACCACATTTTTTCCGTCCCTTCGCCTGTCTGTTAATGTGCTTGGACACAGAGCTCTGCGAACAGCCAGCTTCTTTAGCAATCACCTTTTGTGTCTTGCCCTCCTTGTGCAAGGTGTCAATGATTGTCTTTTGGACAGCTGTTAAGTCAGAAGTCTTCCCCATGATTGTGGTGCCTTCAAAACAAGACTGAGGGACCTTTTAAAGGCCTTTGCAGGTGTTTTGAGTAAATCAGCTGATTAGAGTGGCAGC
The DNA here is from genome assembly GCF_043380555.1 of Nothobranchius furzeri. Classification (NCBI taxonomy): domain Eukaryota; kingdom Metazoa; phylum Chordata; class Actinopteri; order Cyprinodontiformes; family Nothobranchiidae; genus Nothobranchius; species Nothobranchius furzeri. The sequence goes on from NC_091746.1 coordinate 57,766,519, forward strand.
AGGTGTCTTCTATATTCAGCCTTTTCAGAATATTCTAATTTTTTGAGATACCAAATTTGGAGTTTTCATTAGTTGTCACTTATGAATATAAAATTTAAATGTAATGAACATTGGAAATACATTGGTCTGTGTGCATTGCATGAATATAATGTACAAGTTTCACGTTTTGAATGGAATTACTGAAATATTTTCAACCTTTTGATGATATTCTAATTTACTGGCCAGCACCTGTATAGTGACAAATTATTTTCTTATTTATAGCCCCAGTATTTACTCAGGTTATCATTGTTCATCTGAAATACCTACAAAAAAGTCCAAATTGATGGAATCAAATACATTTTGCCTCAGTGTTTGAATGGGAATGAAATTATTAATGGACTTTTCAGAGGTGGCTGTCAGGAAGAAGGTTTAATGTCTGTTTGCTGACATGTTTGTGATGAAGATTTAAGCAGGCTAGTTGTTGTGATGCTGCGATGGACTGGCAGTCTGTCCAGGGTGTACCCCGCCTGATTGCCCATTGACCGCTGGAGATAGGCGCCGGCCCCCCACGACCCTACGTGGACAAAGCGGGTTCAGTAAATGTGATGGATGGATGGATGGATGGATGGATGGATGGGTTGTAGTGATGGAGATGAGATTAGTGACACAGTGGCAAATCTGAATAAACTAATCGCAAAAGCACTGGGGTTATGTTTGTGAGATAGTTCTCAATGGAATCCCCCTGCTGCCTGATGAATCCATAGAGTTTGGTATGAAAACCAAAGGTGTGCACGCTCACTTGAGATCAGGTCCAAACTTGAGCACCTGATTTTTGGATTTATGGGAAGTGCATGTGCAGGTGGTTGTTCCAAGAGACCGTCGGGCCCAGACTTCCTTCTCTCCAGCAACTTGGGCCAGCTCCTCTGGAGGAATCCCAAGGCGTTCCCTGGCTAGGCGAGAGACATAGTCCCTCCAGCGTGTCCTGGGTCTTCCTTGGGGTCTCCTCCTGGTTGGACATGCCCGGAAAACCTCACCAGGGAGGCATCCAGGAGGCATCCTAACTAGATGCCCGAGCCACCTCAAGTGGCTCCCCTTGTTGTGGAGGAGCAGCGGGTCTACTCCGAGCCCCTCCCTGATGACCGAGCTTCTCATCCTATCTCTAAGGGAGAGCCCAGACACCCTGCGGAGAAAACTCATTTCAGCCACTTGTATCTGTGATATCATTCTTTTGGTCACTACCCAAAGCATGTGACCATAGGTGAAGGTAGGAACGTAGATCGACCGGTAAATTGAGAGCTTCACCTTCTGACTCAGCTCTCTCTACCCAACTACAGACCTGTACAATTCCTGCAGTACTGTAGACGCAGTAACAATCCAAATATCGATGTCACAAACCATCTTTCCATCGTCTACATGGGGCAAGACCTCTTCCCTGACCTGGAGAAGACTTTCAACCCTTTTCCAAATTCAAGACCATGGTCTCAGATCTAGAGGATCTGATTCTCATCCCATCCGCTTCACACTGGTTTTATCCAGACACACACATAAATTGTCTGCACGAATCCAAAACACACCGTCATTTTGCAGCACACGACACATTCCTCCATTTCTCAGAGTCAGTGCAGGCAGGCTCTTTGCTATGTTAAAAATGGCTTCCTGACCTTGAGTCATTTGTCATCACTTTTCATATCTGCTGTGTGTCTGAAAGTTGTTACATACAGCTAGCTTCTCAGTCTTCATCAGTCAGCCTGGCCTTCATTTTTCACAAAAAAGGGGAGGAGGAGGAGGCAAAGGCAGTTAATCGTAGCAAACATTTACTGTTGAGACACAAGTCCAACATGAAAAATGGCTCTTTTTGGATCCTCTCAGAGGCTTCTTTAATTCTACATTATGTCTATGTTCTTCTCTTTTATTTAACCAGAACCAATTCAACACAATTAAAGTATTCAAATAACTGTTTACATTTGTTATGTCATAATGGCATGTTGGAGGAGCCTCCGAATACTTTAGGTCATTAAAAGGGAAAATCAAACAAAAACAACTCAGAATTTCCCAGATTTTTTTATTTTTGCACACATTAAGCTGACCAGTAAAATTATTAAAGAATTAAAATATTAAAGGAGCTGTTTGAGGAGAGTAGTGATATTCTGTGGCAAGGCTGTAGACCTGCCTTTTGGTTGCCATGGAAACATGGCTGTAAATATGGCGGAGATTATGGAAACTGACCTGTGTCCTAAATATTTTTGTCAATCTACCTAAGCTAGTTATTTTACATGATTTTGTGGTCAGGGATGTTATATTTCTATCATTAAAGCTTTTGTTATGGAGGCACAGAACACCAGTAAAAACAGAAATAACGTTAAATAAAAGACTGATGTGGAACAGGAAACTTCTAAATTCAATTCAATTCAGTTCAATTCAAAAATACTTTATTAATCCCAGAGGGAAATTGATTGCTATAGTAGCTCAGAATAATAATAATAATCAAGTCATCAAAGAGTTATTATATATTACAATGACTGTTGGCAGGAAGGATCTCCAGTAGCGGTCAGTGTTGCAGCCAAACTGAAGAAGCCTCTGACTGAAGACACTCTTCCGTTGTCGGACAGTCTTGTGAAGAGAATGCTCAGGGTTGTCCATAATTTTCTTGATTCTCTGGAGAATCCTTCTTTGCATTATCTTCTCCAGCGGTTCTGAAACTGCCGAAACTCTGGCTGAGTCCTTGAAAGGGCTTGGAGTTCCTCATCTTGTTGGCCAATGATCTCACATTGCCCATTATGATCGATGGAAGAGATGGTTTGAAATTCCTCTTTCTCTGTCTCCGTTTTGCTCCCGCTCTGCACCCACGCTTCTTGCCTTTTAGCTCATTTGGGATTTGTGGCTTCAGTTGAGGTATTATTTCATCCTTTCCTATGTTAATCAGCTGCTCCCGATTGTAAACCAGCTTGCTGCCATGGTTATGCATCATAACAAATGCTCAAAAAGTGAAAAAAAGCTAAAAATAGCAGTAAAAATCCTCCAAGCTTCACAGCACCACATAAAAGTAAAATGTCCAAAAAATACTGTATTTCTTGAGAAACTAGAAGAAAAAATGCCCAAGAAAAGGCAAAACTTACATATAGTCAACAGAGCAACTCCAACATGCAGCCACCCAGAGCAGCGCAGTTCCGGAAAAAGATTAAACACAAAATAGAGGGAGACAACCCAGGGAAGTAAGGAATGAGTGAACACACAGTGAGGAGGAGGATGATTATTGTGTGGTGGAAGATCAAACACAGCAGAAAATGTTAAAACCAAAAGGAAAATTTCTAAATAAAAATTCAAGAAAAGAAACAAAATAATGGTAAACTACAAAGAAAATAAGCAAAATAAAAGGAAACTGAAATAAAACCATTTTGAGATATTAGTCATAATATATCTGTATTTGTAGCATTACTGATGATATCTGTATCAGAGAGTTGAAAGAGAGGGCTGTTCCAGGAAACAGGTAATGTAAATTATCCCTGAGTTCAGGGAATCTGTGTTCACAGTTCCAGAAAGCAAGTATCTCTGAGTCTATCACCATGGCAACAGAACAAAACCAGCTTCCTGGCATGTTTTAGACAAGTAATCTGGAGTTTCTTTATATGCAGTCCAACTGATGTTAAAGTAGGAAACCTTCATAATTCATGATGTTGAGTAAAGAGGTTCTGGCTAGATTAGTGAGACTGACTTAATTCATCTCAGCTACATTATCAAATATCACACTCACATCAGACCAAACAGTGTTTCTTCCTGGTAATCTGTTTACAAATTAGTCATTTAAATGTTCCCATAGACCCGACTGTTGTCCACAGATGAGTGGTTCCAGTGTATTAAAAAAAAGAACTGTGTGCAATACACCTTTGTCTTTATTTTACAATATATCAATTAAAGTGACGGTGTTTATTTTCCCTGGCAATAGGGGGCAGTACATACCTAAATCGTTGCAAGCAAGCGGTTTTGTGTTCAAGTAAGACCTTACCAACGGATGGCCATTAGGGTCAAAAATCCTTGGGACCAAAACCTCCAGCAAATTGACAAACATATCAGACTCCCTTTTTAATCACTGGCAACAAGTGAGGAGGTAAATGTGTAAAACAACAACATTTATGAATGGTGAAAGTTTTATAACTGCTTGTTACAAATCAGAAAATGTGTTTTGGTCTCACAGGTTCACGGAAACATGGCGTCTAATATGGCGTCGCCCAGAGACTTAGACCTTTTATGGTTATATGCTACGACGCCCCCGATATTTTTCAACACCTGGGCATCATTTCATTTTCAACAACATTTCGATGGAAATTTCCAGTAATTAATGGTAGAAACTGCCCATTGTCTCTTTTATCTAATAGTTACAGTGGTTGAAATGTTTTTGAAATGGTGTTTGATTGACCCTCTATGAAGATTTTTGGAGTTTTACAACTCGCTATGGAGAGCCAAAATGTACCACAACAGAATGTTAAACAGTTTTTTCAATTAATTAAAATTGGAATTAAATTCTTAACCCTCCTGCTGTCCTATTGGGGGACCCCTCCAGGAAAGATGACCACTGAGCAGGTTTGATAGGGATAAACCATCAGGTTTTCTTGAAAATGTCAGACGTAGTTACTGTTTACACTCTGTGAGTGAGACTGCTGAATCTGTGCCAAGCTGACACTGTAACACAGACATTGGTAATTTGACACCGGCAGGCAAAAAGCTCCAGAGCTGTGTAAGAAACCATTTACCCATTTATCTGGGTTAATAAGGTGTTAAAATGAACATAATCCCTTAGGGTGCCCTAAATGTGGCTGTAATTACCCTCTTGTTACTGTTTGGAGGAACAGGAAAAAATAACCTGATCGCAAACTTCCGGGAGGCAAGGTAAACACCATTTGTTTGTTAAATCCATCCCTTAATTAGCAACATTAAATCCCAGGGAAATGCATCACAGCAATTAAAGAACTGTTTGCATCACATTTCCTTATTTGGGCTTCCAGTGGAGTTCTTAAACAGATGCAAAACAAATCCTCAGCTCTTCTCTCGCTCATTTAACCCTTTTTATCTAAAAAAATGACTTAAATCATCCCACTTTTAAAGCATTTGTCCTGCTTTCAGCTGTGAAGGAAAACGGTAACACTGATGGATAAAATTAGGAAGAAAAATCCGCCTCGTTATGAGGCGCACTGACAAATTTTAAACAAATAGAACCTGATTCTTAGAGAGACAGCATGACTGAGCAGATTGTCCTCATTCAACCATCATTCTCAGGCGGCTCAGAGCCATTAAGCACCATTATTATTAATTCAGTTTAAAAATTAATGCCAGGTGCTGAGAGACGTCCTTCAGCGACTCTCTCTCTCTCTCTCTCACACACACACACATGGACGTAATTTTGGGGGGGGACAGGGGGGACATGTCCCCCCCACTTTTTCCAAAGTCAAGTTTTGACCCCTGCACTTTTACCATCCAAAAACAATATTACGCTATATTAACTTAACACTGGTTGAGCTCTAGGACCAAGCAGAAAACAACCGTTTGTGTTGAAGCCTGTTTCCCATTAGAGCATACTGTAAAGACCCCCGTGTCCCCCCCCCCCCGTGTCCCCCCCACTTCTAAAGTGAAAATTGCATCCATGCACACACACACACACACACACACACACACACACACACACAAGGCGCATCCACCGAACCACGATGCTTCGATGTGATTAATCTGCTCGTCTGTTCCACCGTTTCATCAGTCACCGGTGACTCGTTGTCGTGATACAGTGATGCCAGAAAGGTATGAGGACAAAGATAACGTTAGAGGAGCGTATCGATGGTATGAAATGGTGGAGAGAACAGAAAACAGATAAAGAATCTAACAAATATGTTTCTTGTCCTGTGGGAAAAATTCTGCTCAGAATTGTCCTGAAACATTTTTGTGAAGGTTCCTAGAAATACATCAGGTAGTTTTTTCCCCCCCTGATTCTGAACAAATCTTAGAGGTTTGATGTACTGGACTGTGTCTTTGTCTTGTCCCACACACATACACACACACACACACACACACACACACACACACACACACACACACACACATGGTTCTGTCAGGTGAACAGATGGACATTTGGACCAGTTTATGCATGACCAGGAGCTCATGTGAACACGCTGTGACCAGTCCTCATTAAAGAAGGTCAGATCAATGACACGATGTAATCAAGACGAGACAGGAGACACGTCACTTCTATTTTTCATCAGCACCTTGTCTCTCATTCCAAGGCTGTGTCAGTGACCACTGACTGTAATGAAAGGTTTAAATCTCCCATAAACTCAACCAACTCATCGTGTTTTCATTCTTTTGTCAAATGGCTTAAAGGTCTCTCATGCACAGATTTTATAGACGAGTGTCTGCAGGTTTTATATAAAATGTTGATATAGAATAAATATTTGTTGTTGAGATAGTGGATGATGCAAGATAATACGTGCTATGTTAAATTTGCATGCTAAAAAAGAAAGAATTGAATGTTTGTTTGTGTTTTTCAGGGCGATGAAGCCTCAGCAGTACCAAATGTGGCAGAGTCACTGGTTGATACGGATTCTGCTGAGCCCACAGAGGTGAGACACACAATCACACACTTCCTACTGCGCTGACGCTACGCTAGTTAGCCAACACATAAATACCACACCCACCCCTTTATGAGGATCACACCTAGTCACTTTAGCTCTCATTTTGTAAAATACTTATCTATTTTATAACTGACCGATTATGCTGGGCTTAAGTATTCAGTTATCATCTAACAATAGGTGGCATGAGGTTTGATCTTTGTAAGGGCACAGAGTGACTTTCAGCTCAGCGTGACAGCAGCCAGAGGTCATGAATAAATGATGCAGGTGGGCGGGGTCGTCGCACCTCAGCTTCAGTTTCAGAGATGTCACATCAGCATGCCGGGAGGTGACCACTGCCCAGGAAGTTACATCACACCTGTTGTATTTTTTTTCTTTTTCTCCTTCAGGAGGACAGCGATGACTAACCAGCCTCAGAGCTCCAGAGATCAGTGACCGAAACATTCCATGTCGCTCTGCCAAGTCCCGTCGTGCCTCGTTTTCTGGTCCGTTATGGAGTCTGTGCTCGCTGTCTGTGTTTCTGTTTGTGCCGCTCGGTCTGTGTTTACAGTATAAGTGTGTGTGTGGTTGTGTATGCATGTGTGTGTGTGTGTGTGTGTCCCTTGTCAGCGGTGTGGCTATGTCAGTAACACAACCATGGGAAAATATAACAATCTACCAACACCTAAGTGTCTCTTTATAAACAAACACAAACACTGATGTTTGTACTGGAAGCAGAATTATCATTAACTTTCTTTGTGTGTTTTTGTAATAGACTGTAAGTGCTGAGTTTTTTTTTGTGCGTCCATATTGTGTTTTTTACCCTGTAAACTACAATTCAGCGTTACTGCTTTGTCATGAATTTATTTGGATTCAACCGTTGAATAAAATACGTTAAGAGTGGGTGAAATATATTTCAGGAATTTGTATAAAATGATGTTTGTCTGAGAAACTATATGTTTACTTTACACTAGTGTGCTAAAAAACTAAATACTGTATCTTTTCATTTCCAGTTTCTCATTTTTAAAAATACACCAGAAACTTCAACAAATTACACACCTAGTATATTTAGACTGCTAAGGCTATAAAATGAGAGTGTTACATAAAATGATTCATATCTTGGTTTTTCAGCATATTTTTAGGTAAGAAAAATGGTGATGATGTTGCAAACGTTGCTGCCGTATCTTAATAGGCCACTAGGGGGAATCAAGCTTGTTGACTGGATATTCATGGGGCATCTACACCATGGTCAGCTGGTAGGGTCAGCTCATTTACACTGGCGTGCATTGTTCATGCAAATCTGGACTCTTTTTTTTCCAGCCCGGTCCGTTTCATGCTGAGTCAACCATACACACCCAATATGGACAATTTGCAGGCTGAAACTCTGTAACTCTCATGCCTGTCTACAAGTGAGAGCTTCTGATTGGCGCAAGTTCCCAGATGTTTAAGTCACTGACAATCTGGATGCAGCGGGGTAAGCATCTTCTATGACTGCAGCTCGGACCGCACGGAGCTGCAGGGCACGTTTGTGAGAAAACTCTGCAACCATTGGCTTAAGTATTCAATATTTTTTTTGAATAATGACAACAACTCAAAAACAGCTATTCAGAAATGGTTCCTGTCGATTAAAACAGAATTTTATTTAGTTCCAAAATGTAACTATATACTATACTATATATGAGTTATCTATCTCAATGACAAGAAAACATTTTTCTTAGAATCTTTTCTTAACTTCACATACACGCATTCAGAGGCAGGTTCCACATGTAGAATAAAGCTAAATTATCACAAAAATAAATCTGTTATTATTATTGTTGTTTAGGCTCTCCTCTCAGCGGAGGGGCCACAAGGTGGTTTAAGCTTGCTGTCAGGGTGGCTCTGGCCCACCCTGGACCCCCCGAACTGCCCCTCATTAAATTCACTGTTCACGCAAGAACAGATTTATTTATCATTCACCTGCCACTTTATTAAGAACACCTGTTCAGTCTCTTGTTAACATAATTATATTTAATCAGCCAATCAGATCGAAGCAGCTCATCACAGAGACAAAGAACTAGTCTCACCCTCTCACCCAGGGATGTTTTAGGGTTACCAGTGAATCTAAGCATGCATGTTTTTGGTCTGTGAGGGGAAGCCAGAGCTCCTGGAGAAAACTCCATGCATGCATGAGGACAACAAAAAGTAAAACTGCAGCCAGGATTCAAACCTGCAACCTTGGCCTTGGACAACTGTGGCGACGGGGTTCAGATGAATGTTGTTAATCTCACTTTCAGGACATTATTTTAGACATGCTAATAATCCAGCCAGCAGCAACAGGAGTAAAGATGAGTGGATGAAGCAGGCTGGCCTTGGTGTGATGCACGAAGAAAGAATCAATGATGTTTTTCTCTTTTGCTTCTTTATTTTTATTCAACAGGCGAGCAGAAACAGCTCTTTAAGACCTCCAGGACATCACCAGCTGCAAACTGGTGTTTGTTACTCTGAACATCTGTCTACATATGCAGCAAATGTTCAGGTTTGACCTGAAATAACCAAGAATAATAAACTGAAACAGTCTCAGTACACCAACAGGAATTAAACGGATTTCCTCGTTTACTCCATGACTCCAGGCTGAACCAAAGTCCTGTTTTTATTTACATGCATGTCAGCAGCTGGACCATCCTGCTCTGACTCACTGTTGCTCCGGTTAGCCCACACAGAACTGAGGCAGCAGCTTGAGCCGTCACATGTTCAGTACCAGCTGAGCCACAGCTTCAGTGCTGACATATTGAACTTGAATCACACAACTACAATGGTAGCTATGGAGTGGTCAGAAATACAGTGGGATGCAAATGTTTGTACATCCTTGTTAATCTTCTTGATTTTCCTGTATAAATAGTTTCCTGTATTAATGTCAGTTAAATTTAGCATATAGGAGACACACACAGGGATATTTGAGAAGTGAAATAGTTTATGGGATTTACAGGAAGTGTGCAAAAACTGTATAACCCTAAACCTCCCACTGTCCTGATGGGTGTGACCCCACGAGGAAAGTTGACCATTGAGCAGGATTGATGGTTTATCACTTGGGTCCGTGTGGCAGGGGTGAGGACCACCTCACTCCTGCCACGTGGACCTCAAGGGATAAACCATCAATCCTGCTCAATGGTCAACTTTCCTCGCTTGGTCACCCATGAAGACAGAGGGAGGGTTAAACAAAATTAGGCAGGTGCATAAATTTGGGCACTGTTGTCATCTTATTGATTCGAAAACCTTTATAACTAATTATTGGAACTAAAAATGGTTTGGTAAGCTCTGTGACCCTTGACCTCCATACACAGGTGAATCCAGTAAGAGAGTATGTAAGGGGCCAATTGTAAGTTTCCTTCCTCTTCTAATTTTCTCTGAAGAGTAGCAACATGGGGTCTCAGAACAACTCTCACATGACCCGAAAACAGATTGTTCACCATCATGGTTTAGGGGAAGGATACAGAAAGCTGTCTCAGAGATTTCAGCTGTCTGCTTCCACAGTTAGGAACATGTTGAGGAAATGGAAGACCACAGGTACAGTTCAAGTAGGGCTCCAAGTGGCAGAACAAGACAAATCTGGGATAAATAGAAGCAAAGAATGGTGAGAACAGTCAGAGTCAACCCACAGACCAGCATTAAAAACCTACAACATCATCCTGCTGCAGATGGAGTCTCTGTGCATCGTTCATCTACTCGGTGCACTTCACACAAGGAGATGCTGTATGTGAGAGTTATGCAGAGGAACCCTTTTCTCTGCCCACAGCACAAACAGAGCTGCTTGAGGTTTGCTAAAGCACATTTGGACTAGCCAGCTTCATTTTGGAATAAGGTGCTGTGGACTGATGAAAGTAAAACTGAACCATTTGGGAATAACAAGGGGTGTTACACATGGAGGAAAAACACCTGCTAACTACAGTAAAGCATGGTGGAGGTTCCATCATGCTGTGGGCTGTGTGAACAGTGCAGGGACTGGGAATCTTGTTAAAGTTGAGGGACGCATGGATTCCACTCATCTGCAGATTCTGGAGACCAAAGACCAGGAATCAGCAGCAAAGCTGAAGCTGCACCGGGGCTGGGTCTTTCAACAAGACGACTCTAAACACTGCTAAACATTTACTAAGGCATTCATGCAAAGGAACAAGTAGAACATTCTGGAATAGCCATCTCAGTCCCCAGACCTGAATATTATTGAAAATCTGTGGTGTGAGTTAAAGAGAGCTGTCCATGAAACCTCAGTGAACCAGAGATGTTTTGTAAAGAAGAATGGTCTAAAACACCTTCAACCAGAATCCAGACTCACTGGAAGCTATAGGAAGTGTTTAGACGCTGTTATTTCTGCAAAAGGCAGATCTGCTAAATATTGAGTGCATTTATGCACCTGCCTAATTTTGTTTAAACAACTATCACACACTTTCAGTAAATCCTATAAACTTAGTTTCACTTCTCAAATGCCACTGCGTGTGTCTCCTATACTGAAATATTTACCGCAAAATCAAACAATTTAAACAGGAAAATCACAAAGATTTAGCCTAGTGAACTAGACCAAAATCTTGCTTTGCATTTATTTGGTCTGGCTTGCCCGGCTAATGAAGATAAACACTGACCAAACCTTCACATCCCGCTGTAAAACCTGCAAAAACCTGCTGGTTCTATTCAGAACCAGCTAAAGCCCGATCCACACTCCAGACTCAGGCTGACTGGCTTTTCATTCTGAAATGTTTAATACAATATTGTTATTCTATGAAGTTCCCACTCACTCACCTAACCCTCTATGCCAGTAGGGTTACTGGGACATGGTGCCTATTTCCACCAGTGATTAAGGGAGAGATGGGGGACACTCTGGGCATGTCCATTACAGGGGACAAGATATAACAACCAGGAACTTGTTTAGGGTTGAGGATTAGCCTAACATGCATGTTTGTGGTCTGTGGGAGAAAACCGAGCAAACTAACTCCACACACAGGCTGCAGCGGGATATTGAACAATTTAAACTAACAGCCAACAGTAAAGCTTACAAATTTTTACTTTTATTCCCACAAAAAAAAAAAAAAAATCCCAACAACACAGAATGAATAATATTTTGTAACAGCTCTTGGATATAAATAAATTAGTCCTTATACTTAATGACACATCCGTGTCCTCAAAGGTCATATTACCCCAAATCCTTGATATCAAGTTCAAACCCCCGTCTGCAGTAGCGGATGGCTGCTTGAATGGAGCCAGGTTCTAGTGGAGGTTTCCTCTCCACTGTCGCTGCATGCTTGCTTAGTACAAGGATTGCTGTGAAGACACTGACCTTTAATTGGCATAATAAACTAACTCAATGCACTGGTGAGTAGGTTCAACTGGAATGTTTGTTGCTCTTGTTGCTATCTAAATAAACTGAATGGAATGATTTGAAGAAGAAAAAACAACTAGAAACCAGTTTGATTTGAGGAAAAACGATTCTGGTTTTTGTCATGGTGTGAATATTAGCTTTAGGGAAATTGTCATTTTAAGGGTTAAAATCCTAAAACTGCTTGAATATTTGGTACGTTAAAGGAGGCTGAAGTTGGTTTACAGATCTAAAATTATATTTAGTTTGAATAAATCGAAGTGGTTGTATTATGTAAATGTTCTATTAATTCATTAATGAAAAAAAAAATGTCACAAAAGTCCTCGTTACCAAGCATCGTGCCATGCAGACTTCCCTTAAGTAACAAGCAGTTTGACCACATGGACAAAAATGCCCAGAGTGATGCCTGAAAGCTGTGGATGAAACACGAGTAACCAAAGTGTTTACACCGCCCCTTGTACTTGAGCACATCATCATCCTGAGTAACATGCTGGCCAACACATCTGTTTCCACGTCACACTCATGTAGAATATCCAACACAGCGGTGCGCCATCAGCCAGCATGAAGCCACAACACAAGAAAGAAGTGACACGGATTTAAAAACACGACTAACGCTTTATTCCAATTGGGATTTGCTTTGTGAGTCCATGAGAAGAGTGAAGGACGATGAGCCTCGGAGGAGACTAGGACTTCCTCTTCTTCCTTTTCAGGGCTTTCCATTCTCCCTCCTGAGAGGCCAAACTGCCAAGGAGCACCTTCACCTTCCTCTTCCTCTCTGCATCCCTGAAACACACAATGGGGTCACGATTAAGCAGCAGAACCTTAAGTCCACATCCACACAGAGGTTGGGTTTTCTCCACACCTGTTCATGACCTCGCTGAGCTTTTCTCTGGCCAGGAAGCGCGAGTCCTTCCTAATCTCTCTCAGAGCACCCTTAAACTCCTTCTTGTACTTGTGCTTCAGTCGCTCCCTCTCCCGCTCCTCTCTGGTGCTGCCGCGCTTCTTCCCATAGTCCAAGCTGGTAAAAGAAAAAAGGGTTAATCGCACGGATGCAGCCACGCCCACCACCTGCTGATCTGGGAATGAGCCTTACACTTCAACAATCTTTGGTGTGAGCAGTTTCAGGGGAATGGGCTTCTTCTTCTCAAAAACCAGCCTGCTGTGGGTCAGAGGGGCTTCCTTCAAGCAGTCCAAGATCTCACTGTGGAACTTCTAGAAACAAAAGACTCTGATCAGCTGGAGGAAAAAAACAGCACACAGGACAAACAGCTAAATGTGATCCATTTTCTAAAACACAAACCTGTAAAGGTTTTGGTAAAGTTTGTGTTAAAAGATGCTTAGAAAGAAGAGCTCTGATTGGCTGAAAGACATGTATAAAGGAGGGGAGGTCCTTGTAGAGCAGGCAGCATCTCTTCACCAGGTCCAGACAGGTGGACAAGCAGTTCAACCTGGAATCAGAATAAAAACAAAAAGCTGTCAGTTGTTAATCACACTTTGTTCTGTAAACAGGTCCGTGCTGTTCTCACCGCATGCACTAAAAACAAATGACCTCCACAGCTGTGCAGAGCGACGGAGTTCAGAACCAACAGCTGATCGCCAGTTCCATGTGTCTTGTGGGGACCGGTCATTGAATTCCATTCAATGACATAACCTCAACTAAGGTTCTTTCACACCATCTCTCTAAGAACAGCTATCAGGGTTTTTTTCTTTTACAATGAGGAGAAAAACAGTCGTCCTCTCAATTTCAAATGTCCCTAAATTACAGGTCAACAAAAATTGTCCCCACAATTGAGTGCGCGCACGCACGCACACGCACACACACACACACACACACACACACACACACACACACACAGGATTTGACAAGTATCTGTTAGACAGCCGGTTGATTAGTTATCAGTAAAGTAAGCATTTGTTTTTACAGAAATATGCTAGTAAGCTAAATATGGGTGTGAAATGAAGTTAAATAGAAACACTGATTAAATCCACGTAGTCGGCTCAAGTTTCATCACTTAACACCAAAACTTTTTAAATGATAAATGACTCGCACTTGATTAGCTAGCTCTCGTCAGTCAGACGACTCCAGAAGCTTTACACCAAAGTGTTTTTAAACACTTCTGGGGGACTTTCAGGTGGTTTAATTGGATGTTTGCTGTAATGATTTTAGTTGAGAAGTATACGCTCTCACAAAGTGTGCACGACAGTGCTCTGCTGAAGCTGTTAGCGAGCTTAGCTTTGTGCCCACACACCAGCTGCTGTGTGAAAGCATGCTGACAACTCAGGCTCCTCATGAGAGGACGCTCTGAAACAAACACGTTGTGTGTGTGTGTGCATGTGTGTGCATGCGTGCGTGTGTGTGTGTGCGTGCGTGCATGTATGTGTGTGTACACAGGTAAACACTGACTGAGGCTGATTATATGGGGCCAACTTGCAGCAGCCTAAAGCAGCTGGCTGAAGACAAAATAAACAGAAAGTGTATTTTTCTTATCCATACCCATTTTAATCTGAATTATTTTGCTGAAACTCTCTAAGTAACGCGTCAACCGCCCTCTCCAACCACCACGCTGGGACACTCGTTGACTCTTCACATGCTATTTTTAAACGCTCAGCTGTTAAAGCTTGTAGTGAGTGATATAATCACAAATGTTTCCACTAATATGATGAGAAGGCAAGAAAAAATCTGAGCTTGATGGAACTCTAAAGAAGAAAATGAAGACAGAAAACAAATACTAAATACACAAAAGAGCACAGATTTCATGCTGCTCACAAACAGGAAGTAGATGAATGACTGACACTTCCTGTTTCACTGCTAGTCTTTTTAGTGACAAACGGTGTACAGGCTAGTGTCCACGAATCATGATAAAGTTTTTAAGAGTTTTAAATTATTTAAAATGAACCGTTTTAGCAATTGCTAACAGAGCTAACATCATATTTGTACCCATTTTAGAGCTTCCTCGAATCTCGGGTACTTCATCACAATGGTGTTTTCCCTACATAGTTTATTTAATAACCCCATGAAATTACAATTTCCTCTTCTCGGCGCCATGCAATTGCAGTCATGTATAATGGGAATGTTACATTTAAAAAGAGGAGCAAATGTTATTTTAATTAAAACTCCACATTTTAAATTTGAAAGGAAATAAAGAAATAATTGAAAAAACAAACAAAAAAAAAACCATGGGGATCGTTAGAGTATTTAATGTATTACTCTTTTAAATGTTCCTTTTTAAGTAATCATATGTTAATCCACATAGTTCTCTCCTCTTCTCTCTTGCTGTGGTATGTGGCCTGATAAGCATGGGGATTGGGGAATGCTGTGCCTGACCCCAGGAAAGCTAGCAGGCTGAATGAGTCAGCAGTTTGTACCTGCTAGCAGCCACCCCTGTAACTTGAGACCTCCTTTTTAGAAGGTCCCGCCTTAGATAGAAGCAACAGTGTTATTGGTTAAGTGTGGACAGTGATAGATTGTTCTTTGTCCTTGTTTCCCTGTGTTTCAGTAAAACCAGCTGGAGAGAGGAGGTGCCAGAGAGTTGATAGGAACAGGGCCTAAAACAGGTTCTGAGCCAGTCTCTCTCTGCTGCCTCTCGCAGTGTATAAAACCTACCGACTTCTCTACTGTGTGGTTCATTTCAGGCTATAAAAATACCCAAAAGGGATATAATGTTGCATTTATTCGACAGTTTTTATTGATTGTTATATTTCCATCCAGACTGCAGTAGTTAGTTTTTATACAACTGAGCTAAAGGCAGATTGAAATCAGACTAATCAACTTCACGCTGGCACACTACGATGGTTCTGAATGTCTCTCCAAAAATCGGCAAGACAAACTCCTTCTTTGTTCCTTTTTTAAGTTCATTTCATTTGTTACCATGTGAGTCTCAGCCAAAACTTGTTGGCCCAAACTAATCCCAGACAGTCCTGCTGATTTTACTTTGTTGCCATGACAACATAGTAAAAGAGAGACTGATAGCCTAATGAAGTCTTCCACCCCACACCTACCTGTAGTGGTCTTTGTCCAGGTCACTCCTGGCATCCAGCTCCAGGCGAACGGACAGCGGGAGGCTTTCCTTGCTCCAGCTTTCGCAGCACTCCGAGGACGACAAAACCAGCAGATTGCTGTACTTCCCCGCCAGCCTGAAGGGTGGCACCAGCGTGTAACCTGTAATGCACATCAACACAAGTCAATTCTGTTCTAGATCAGAGCAAAACATTGGTGATTAACTTATGAACATGTGTAGGGAAGCCTGAGTGAAGGAAGCACCGAGAGATGTCTTGTCCTGCACGGCTAGATGGAGCGTTCCAGACAGGAAGTTGATGAGCTCAGGCAGGAAGCGCTTCGACAGCGAGACATACTCGACAGCCAGACAGCATAGAACCAGACCCGATGTCAGGTCCTGTAACGATCTCACAGGGCACTATACACACATACACACACAAGAGTTGAAAACAGTCTTATAAAGATAAACACTAATAAAGGTGGGATGCACTGCAAAAACACTTTTCAAATAACATTTTTTTAAATGCCTCATTTTTAGACATTTTGTTTCATCTTTAGTCTAAAAAGAAAAATTTGTCTCTAGACAAATAACCACCCACCATCCAGGCCAGCTGAGAGACATAGTCCCTCCAGCGTGCCCCGGATCTTCCTTTAGGCCTCCCCGGTTGGGTGCCTAAAATCCTCACCAGGGAGGCATCCTAACTAGATGCCCAAGCCACCTCAATGGCCGGATGACTGAGCTTCTCATCCTATCTCTACCCCCAGCAGGTCTCTGAGGTCCAGTGACCAAAGCCTACTGGTTGTGCAGCACCAGGCTTAAGACCAAAGGTGACAGATCATTTGCTGCTGTGGTCCCCAGACTCTGGACCTCTCTCCCCCTGAGCCTGAGATCAGTGGACTCAGTGGTCTCCTTCAAAAAGCAGCTGAAAACTCACTTGCTCAAGCTACAGGGTATCTGCAGGTTTAAGGGAGCCAAATTTAAGACTTTTTAAGACCTTTTTTAAGGCCACTTTGACCAAATTTAAGCTATTTTTTAAATTTAATTTAAGCTATAATTTCCAGCTATTGCCTGGAACCGGTGCTAACCACGTCGCGAACGTGGGATTAACCATCCAGTTACCATTAAAGTTGCCCTTCCCCATGGCGCAAGCTCCCACTAGCTTAACCAGCTAATGTTCTCATCTAAAAATAGCCCCCTTTCACAACCAACTGAACGTGCACGGTTCCGCTTACGCCAACATCACACACAAAAAATGCTGAAGACTAACTAGATATTCTCGAAAATTTTATAGGAATAAAATAATCTTGTTTATTGGGTCTTTTAAAATTTAAGACCTTTGGAAACTGTATTTAAGGATTATTTGTCATTTTTAAGGATTTTTAAGGCCTTAAATTTGGAAAAGCAAATTTAAGACTTTTTAAGACTTTTTAAGGACCCGCGGATACCCTGAAGCTAGTTTTGGTGTGACCTTCATCACCCTCTCCTTGTTCTGCTCTCCCTACCTATTCCACCTTCCTCAGGATCCACTGATTTCCCTCTTTCATATTCACTCTCTCTTTCTTTACATTTTTGAATCACAATTGTCTATTTTTTTTGCTCATTTTGAATATATTTTTAATCATTTTCCAAGTTCTTTTTTATATTTTACATTTTGTGTTTTTGTGAAGCGCCTTGTGATTTTTATCTTGAGAGGCGCTATAGAAAAGATCTTTTCTTCTTCTTCTTCTTCTAAGGAGAGCCCAGCCACCCTGTGGAGAAAACTCATTTCAGCTGCTTGCATCCTCAATCTCACACTTCGGCCATTACCCAAAGCTTGTGACCATTGGTGAGGGTAGGAACGTAGATGGACCAGTAACTCGAGCCATTCCAGCTCAGCTCTCTCTTCACCACGATAGACCGGTACAATGCAGCACCAATCTGCCTATCGATCTCACGCTCCAGCTTTCCCTCACTCATGAACAAGACCCTGAGATACATCAACTCCTCCGCTTGGGCAGGACCTCATCCCTCACCAGGACAGAATTTGGAGTCTTATTTCCTGATATTTGGACATCTCGCCCCAGATTGGATAACAGCAACACAACTCTACCCCTGTTTTATCTCCACAAATAACACAAGCCTGGATGACTTCTGCCTTGAAGTTGCTAATGCTAACGGTTATCTTAAACGAGCAGAAACATCCACTGCTGATTACTGGACATTAAACCAACAACAGCCTTCCTCATTGTGAGTCAAGATGGGTGAGTCCATCAGTGCCAATTCACAGCGTGACGTAGATTTGTGAGGATTTTCAAGTCCTAGAAATTCACTGTGTTTTCTATCAGAAGCTAATGCAGCAGATAGGTGTAGGAGACTATTTTCATGTTCAGCCTGCATGAAAAGCTCAGTGACTGATAATAAAAAAAAAACATTTAAAAAATGTTTTTTCAGACAACCACACCTTATAAACTAGCAAAAGAATCTGAATTTTGATTTCTAGTTTTAAGAATTCTAGCCAAGTATATTTTGCTAGGATCATATTTAAGAATGTTTGCCTTATCTTATGTAATTCCATTTTCTTAAGAGAAAAATTTATTTTCTTAAGAATTGGACAAAATGTCTAAAAAACTAGTCTTTTTTTACTTTGTTAGAAACCAGTTTTGCAATGTGGTTACCTTGGTGAGGGCCTGGCAGATGAGGAGCAGAGCTGGAGTGGTAACTGGGTGTCTGAAATCGGAGGTGGGAAACAGCAGCGCCGTCACCTTCAGGTAGATCAGCTTCAAACACAAAAACAAAACAACCGTTCACCCAAACAAACCCGTCACAGAAGCCATTCTGCTTTCAGATTCTTCTCGTTTTTCAACAGAATTATCCACATTATGCTTTTTCCCACCATTACTCTGCCAAAAAGGTGCGTACCATGTCGAGAGTGGGGAAAGAGGCATGACCTTTGACCTCAAGCACCTCCTCCATGCTGTGGGCGGCATCTCCCAGGATGCTCTGCATGGCCTGGCAGGCAGCTAGTGGAAACATCTGGCACAACGTGTACAGCTCCCTTCAGGAACAGGAACGCTGGTCATTACATGGTGAAAGAGTGAACTACAAAAACAGAGATTTATGTTTTGAACTGACGGAATGAGTTTGTCCACGGTGGTGAGTTCAGGCGGACTCCGGGTTGCCAGTTCTCCGATGTACTCCAGCAGGAAACCAAACAGTTTCTAACGTGAACACAAAGAGAAGACCGTCAGCATTTAGAGCTAATGTAAGAAAAACCCACTGCTCCATGCTTACCTGCAGCTTGAGCTTGTTGCCCGCAGCTAAACTTGGATGGTTGCACTTCTGAGTCCTTGCCACAATGAGGCGCTGGTTTTCCGGGGTGTGACCACGAAGCAGACGTCTCAGGTCTTCGTAGCTCTCAGGAGCTAAAAGGAAAATAATAATTAGAGGCAGTGAAAGGCACACACGGCAGCAGCTAAAGAGAAACCCGACCTCACCGGGGAACGTGTACGGTAGTTCTGCTTTAGCCGCCTCCTGTTGGGCCTTCAGCTCCTCTCTGCTCAGACTTTGTTTGGGTTTGCTGCTCGTCTCCTCCTCACTTTCCTGCTCAGAGTCCAGGTCTGAGTGGCCATCTTCCTCCTCACTGCTGCACTCTTCCTCTTCCTCCTCACCTCCATCCGACTCATCTTCCTCCTCACCTCCATCCGACTCCTCTTCCTCCTCGCCCTGCTCCTCTTCTAACTCTTCTTTCTGGTTTGCTTCTGTTTCCTTCCCAATGTTCCATTTTCCGTCCTTTAACCCAACATTAAAACACATTTAGAGGTAAAAGACTCGGATCAACACCTAACATGACCCAGGAGACCGTCTCCCACCTGATAGGAGAGGGTCTTCTTGTCGTGTTTATCCAGGATGAAGCCGTCATTCAGATCATCAGCAGACAAGTGGGCCGGTCGCTGCACTCCGTCCCCGCCGTCCTCTCCAATCATTCTCCTCAGACGGTCAGCCTGATCAAATAAATGTATATCAAATAAAAAACACAATTAATCTAGTAACTATGACACCTTCTCTGCACTCTCACCTCCAGCTTCTGCAGCTTCTCCTCCTCCTCCTTGGCCAGCTCCTCCGGCGACTTCATCCTCTCTGAGGGCTGAGCCTTCATCTCGAAGCCGAGCTCTCGGACCATCATGTCGTACTCCTCTAGCTGGGACGCACCAAAAGAAACAGAGATAAAGGAAACATCCGACAGCCACGGAGCAGAGAGGAACACCACGTCCCTACCTTGGGTTTCTCCTCCGGTTTGTCGGTCTGCTCAGATTTGGGTGTTTTCTTCACCATCAGAGCCTGGATGCTCTTCCACTCCTGATCCAGCTTCTCTGTCAGCTCCTGCGCCTCCTCCCTCTGTACCTGCCGCTCCCTCTGAGAGGAGAGCACAGCGCTAGTCCCGTGGGGATAAAATCTCTAGGAGAGCACTTCAATAACAGGGTTTCCCCCAGAAAATGAGTTAAGTCTGGTGGATTCGGCCATCAGATGGGGAAGTGGGGGGGGGGGGGGGGGGGGGGTTGCACACGCTCCTCTGCTGTTTCTCGCCAGTATCAGCTGATGGAGGGCTCTAGTTTTGTTGCGTCGTTCTTGTCAGCGGACACGGTAGGATCGGGGAGGGGGGCGGGGCAAAGCCTGGTGGGCCGCCAGGCTTATAAAGCGCTGGGCGACACCCTGAATAATTACCCCGTTGCCAGCTCACCTTCTCCAGCTTGGACTTCTGGATGAGCTCCTCGATGAGCTCCTGCCTGGACTTGGCCCTCTGGTTTCCCTGCTCTTCCTGCTCCTCTGACGTCTTCTTCCTGAGGAGACCTCCACCTCCTCCAAAATGTGAGGCGGTCAGCTCAGCTAGAAGTGGAAAAAAAAAAAGACAAAAAACCCAACATGTTTAATTTTAGACGTCCATGACAGGAGATCGTTGGTGATTTTTCCAGCTCACACTCACCGGATAAAAGCCCCTTCTCCTCTGATTCATCATCACTGTTCACGTTGTCGTTAAACTTCTCTATTTCAGCCAAAGACTGGCCGTAATGAGTCAGCTCCTCCTCCTCGTTCAGGTTGTACACGTCTTTCTTTTCATGAACACGCTACAAACCCAACAAGGTTTGAGTTCAGTGCCTCATAAGATTCAGTTTTACTTGTTCAGACAAAAAAAGCAAAAATCTCCACAAAATAAGCTAAAGCCGGCTGTAAATACACACCCCTCTCAGGTGGAACTCACCTGTCTTTCAATGGCAAACCTCTGCAGGATCTTGTCTTCTGGAGCCATCTTGGTGTCATATTCTCCAAATCGCCGATCGACAAATTTGTTGGCCTTGTTTTTTTGTTTGTATTCCTTCAGAAGAGTCTCTTTCCTCTACAAACAAGAACATAAAACCTTAAAAAGCTGCTTATGATTGATGGAAACTCAGCTCCCAACGACCTGATGAAGCCCCGCTCAAACTCCTCAGACACGCGTCCAAAAGAGAAAACTAAAGAAAACTCGACTTTTCCAGATTGGTTGCTGATTTATTTTTATTTTTGCTGAACGCCGCTCAGGGTGGTGCTGTGAGCTCGTCGTTTTACAGCTAAGAAAGTGGTAATGTGATCTGGTGTGTTCAGACCTGTAGCTGCCAGATTTAGTGCTGAAATCCCACTCATTTACAGAATACACTACAGAATCTGGCAGCTTCTCGTTTTATTCAGGTCAACGCTTAAGGCCTCCGTTAGACAAATGAGGCGTTTATATAATGTTCATTTATAAGATAAAGTGTTACATCAGTTAAGTCAAAGGTTCTGGTTTTAAAAGTGAAAAAAGCTTTTCTAAGTCTTTGACTGTGTCAGGAAGTTAAAGATGAACAGATATGAATAATTATAATTTATAAAATTATCTCCTGGAGGCCTGAAGCTCTGCTCCTGATGTTAGCTCATCCTAAAACACTTTTATTCTGAAGGTTTAAATTATTTTTATCTCAAACAAAAACAAGAATTTGAAGAAAAAAAAATCCTATTTTTGAAAAAATAAAAAAAGAACAAAACAAGAAGAAATAAAACTTAATTCACATATTTTAAAGAGAACAGGAGCTCGTTGAAATCCATCCCCAAACAACTTCCTGTTATATTACTGTTGGCCAGGTCATGTTTGTATAAGAAAACATGTTCTCCAGCATTTTACCTGCTGAAAAAAGCATTTGCATGCATGCTGGAAGCATTTCAGTTTGTTTCACATTAATAAGTATGGAAAAACACATAAAAGCAATGAAGCAAGAACTTAAGCTCACTACTACTTATTTATTTTTACTACTCTTTTTTCGTTCCACCTCATGTTTGACTTGTTTAAATAATTAATAAACCAATGTGTGATTCATTAACTGTCCGGCAAAGTCAGGAACCCTAACCCTGTTTAAATACTCTGAAATGATGAATGCAACAAAATAAAAAATAAATAAAAAAAGATTATTAGCAAAACATCAAATTTTATTTTGAACTGAGCAGCAAACTGAAGACTACTGCAATGTGTTTGTTCTTTTAGACCATTTTAATACTTTCTTTAAAGTGACAATGTGTAGTTTTTACCATTAATCTCTGGAAATATCCATTAAATGTTGTAAATGAATTATAAGAATAAAAAGATACCCAGTTTTTTAAAATATTGGTGAATTCATAACATAAAATCATAAAATCAGATCTAAAATACATGGGAGCTAGTCTAAGGGTGTTTCTCAATGTCAAGGCGCCTGGCCTTGCGAGGCGATGTCTTGCTAGGCCAGGCGCCTTGCTCACAAGGACACTGTCCTTCCTTGGTCAAAGAAAACGGTTAAATGGAACAGACTTGCATCACGTGACCGCGTCTTCCGTGGCTTCCACGGCGGTCACATAACGTCACATGAAACAGGAGATAACGTTATATTATATACGTACAATTTTAACGATGTATAATGAAATTGTGTATATATTTGTTAAATTAAATACAAACAAGTTACTACCCGCTAGCCACCGAAGCTGCAACTACTAAGCAACTAACAAACCATAGATAACTTCTTTGGATCTAAAAGAAAAAACATTTTAATTCATTAACTGCCAGTCGTTTCCTGGTCGGTAAAGCCCTTCGCTGCCACAGTTTCTCACCATTTTTACTGTTTTTTTTTAAGAGTCACAGAACGTTGCGTGCTAAGATGATGTTGACGCCAAAACAACCAAAACAAAGCGGAGACTCACCTCTTTTCCAGTTCGCGCCTCACTTTTTTACAGCAGCGGCCCAAAACGATCTCCTAACACATGGATTTTCTGCTTCCTGATCACGTGACGTGTGACGTACGCGGATGAAGATCGGCTTTAGAGCTGAGATGTTTGTTCTCATGGAGTGGGGGCTCGTTTTGATGCCCACACAGTAAAAAAATGCAAATGTAACTTCAGTCGTCAATGGCAGTGAATGAGTTAAATTAGTTGGCTTACATTTAAACTTGAAATTTGCTGGCGAAGTAGCTGCCAGCTTCAGATTTGCCATCCTTTTGAAAATATTGCGGTGTATTCTGGGTAATTTTTGACCAAGGCTTCACTACAAGACACCTCCCGTGTATCCTTGCTCAGCTAGCTAAATGGCTACCAAACGGAGAACAAACGCCTCGGTAGAACATAGGGATGCACCGATGGATCGGGATTTGATCCCAATCGGCCGATAGCGCCCCTATCGGTTTTGATCGGAGTTTTCAAAATAGATCAAAGCAGACCGATCAGACCATTTTAGATTAGGTTACATTTCCTTTATTCCCAGATTATGTAGTTTGTAGCACTCATTATAATGTTGTAGAAAATTTCTGGCCAATCCACGTGATCGGTATCGGTGATCAGCATTCTTTGATATCGGTATCGGTGATCTGCAACAAAAAACCTGATCGGTGCATCCCTAGTAGAACATGGACATTGGAACACGTCTTGACGATTCCTGATGACGTATCTCCTAGGCAACCGGGGCGGGACCAAAACAGCAAGACAACGTTCCTTGGCATTGAGAAACACCCCAAGTCTCTGGGCGACACCATATTGGATGTCCTGTTTCCTTCTACGGAAGACTGCGAGGACAAAATGTATTTACTGATTTGTAACAAATGGTTACAAACCTTTAAGCATTATTAAACGCTCTTTCACACATTTACCTCTTCACTCATTGCCAGTGATGTAAGGGAATATGATGTTCTTGTTATTTTGCTGAAGTTTGCACTCCCCAGGCCTTTTTGATCCTAATGGCCATCTGCTGGTAAGGTCTTACTTGAACACAAAAATAATGCTTGCTTCCAATGATTTAGGTATCTACTGCTCCCTATCGCCAGGGAAAACACACACCGTCACTTTAAAAGAGACTAGGCAGTTTAGGCTCGCTTTTAGCACCCCCTAGTGTCTGTTTGTAGAACCGAAAGCAAAATGTATCTCCTCGCTGTGCGTTCTTCTTTTTAACACCTTATTCTAACAGCTGAAAAGTCTCCACAGCCTTCCTTAGTGTCTACAGGAGTGATTCACCACTAAAGTAAACAAATCAACTGTGTTCATGATCTAAAACATGCTGGAAGCAGATTGCAGTGCCAGGTATTTCAGCTCAACAGAGCAGCCGACCACTCTGAACTTGCAAGTGGAATATTCTGGCCATGGGGGCGATAGGGCCTTTCATTACCTACGTAAAGGGTCATTTTAGCACATACTGGCTAAAGAATTTTTCTTTTAATATGAAAAAGTTGCAAAGTATCTCTTTAAGAATGAAGACACAATCTGTCCTCTCGTAATAAAAGGTAGTTTTTGACCATAGTCAAATTTATCCTCATTTTTGTTTCTTAATATTTAGAATTAATGTTACTTCTTGCATAATGTTTTTAAGCTGTTCCCAAAAAGTGCAGCTTAGTGGCGTGAAATCTGATATGTGTGCTGTTCAAACACAGCAGCTGGTATGGTGAACTACAGTGAGAGCAGACTGCAGGTAGAAGAAAAGCTAGAGAGATGGAGATGTGTACTGGAAAAGAGAGGAACGAAGATGAGTCGCAGCATGTGTGAATACATGTGTGTAAATGAGGGACACAGGTGGACAGGGAGTAACAGTAAAGAAGAAGTACTTGGGTCTATGGTCCAAAGGTATGGGGAGTCTGGAAAAGAGGTGAAGATGTCATGATGAAGCAGGTTGGAATGGGAGGAGAAAAGTGTCAGGGTTTCAGCAAGACTGAAGGGAAACATTTAAAAGACAGCAGTGAGACCAGACATGTTGTTTGGTTTAGAGACAGGAGGAAGAACTGGAGGTTTCAAGTTGTTGAGGTTCTCTTTGGGAGTGGTGAGGATGGATAGGATCAGGAGTGAGTCCATCAGAGGGACAGCTCATGTGAGATGTCTTGGAGATAAAGTCAGAGAGGACAGAATGAGATGGTCTGGACATGTCCAGAGGAGAGACATGATCACATAGGTAGAAGGAGGCTGAGAAGAACTTAGTGGACGTGGTGAAAGAGGACATGGAGTTAGTTGGTGTTAGGGTTGAGAATGCAGAAGATCTGGAAAATTTTCATAAAAAGAAAAATCAAAGAACATTATTTCAATAAGAAATTTTTCGACTGTGCGGATATTTTGTTGAGCTAAATGTGCAGCAATTTCTCCAACAAGTCAGAGAATGAAGGGATCTGATTGTTACCTTATTGATGGCTTTGGACCGAGACACCCCAGGCAGACCCACGTCATGTTTACTTTTTCGTCCCAGAACATCAAACTTCTTTCGGTTAATTTTCACCTCAAATGGGTTGTTTTTTATCTCAGAGGCCGTCTTGGTTTTACGGACCTTGTCTGCGAGACTCTTCTTTTTGGGTGGCTTCCCCATCTGTGGGGGAGACAAGAGACTGGTGAGGTGACGTCACTGCTGCTGCTGTAAAACAGGCTCTGGTTAGCATCGTATTAAACTTAGGTTTTTTTGGTAGAAGCACTTCTATATTTAATACGAGCTACGTGAAAACAATAAAAAATAATTTGCACTGTGCTGGTTAAGTGCGCTACAAATCTTCCCAAGACCAGTCTGAGTCGCTTGTAAACAAATAAACATTTTGAGAAACCGGAAACGTTTACCTTCAATCTGTGCTGACTAGACGATTCATCAAACCCGTTTGGAATAAAACATGAGAACAAAACTCTGCAGAGTCCCACTGGAAAAGGAAATAGTTTAGACTTTTGCTATCCACGTTGCTTCACGGGATTCCCATTTTTCAGCACGAGAACGCGATGTCAGAGTTCAATTCGGCTAACAACTTCCGGTGTGAAATTCTTAACAGCGTCTCTAGCGTTGAAAACACGTAATAACACACAATAAGCTCGATTCTGTAAAGTAAAAGAAAACCTACCTTATTTTTGATTTCTATTAAACAATAATTCGTTGAAAAACACTTGAATTCGTCATGAAGCGTTGCTCCACAAAACATCAGTGGACTTGTGCAAAAATGTTTTTGTAGGGACACTTTTAATGGTTAGAGCATTTATTTATGTAGAGTATGTTGGTACCTTTGAGTTATTTACTGATTGCATAAGTGTGTGTGTGTGTGTGTGTGAGTGAGAGAGAGAGAGAGAGAATAACTATTAAATCAAATATTGGTTTAATGATTGATTTAATACCCCCTAAAATTTCCACAAGAGCCATTTTAAATTTTATGCAGTAAAATGTCTCAGTATACTTCCACTGACAATTGAAGGGATTTAATCTATATTCTATGTAAAACATGCCACAGTGACATGTCTGCACAACAGAAGCAAGTGATTCTATTGAAAATCTATAATGTATATGAACATATGTTATGTATAATATAACTACACAACACTGCCGTTGAAGAGTGTTTTTTATTCATGGTTGTAGAACAAGTGAAAACATAACAAAACAAGAAGAATTAACAAGTTTCTGGATTAAATAATTCAAAACAAAAGGTTAGATGATAAAACAAGAATTCAGAGATTTTTAAGCAAACAAAATTTAAAATGCAATTAAAAAGGGGTTGGGAGTCATTTTTGAGGTCGCACACAAAGCTTTGCAAATGCAGCACCTGTTGTGAGCAAGTTCATTTTAATAGAGTTAGATGAACCTGATCTCTACATTTTTGCATTTTGGTTTATTATAAAAGCTGATTAAAACAAGATGGATGGCCTAAACCTAGAAATGAAACAGAAATAACTCTTAATAAAAATGTTTATATCCTCAAAATCAAATTGATTTAAAAATGCTGATAAGACCCAGTGTAGTCTAGAGATCGATAATGAAGCTTTGGGACATCACCATTTTCATCTTCTATATGATGACTCAGTCTGCTTTCAGACAGAAACTATTAAATCAAAAACGTAAAATATCACTTTTTGTTTCCCCACTGACCAAGTGACAAATGATTTAGTCAAATAAAAAGCTAAAACAGTGGAAAACCATTAACTTTCTTCACAGATCGACTCAAAGCCGACAAACGATGCAGAAAGTAACTTGAAATAAATCTAGTTTATGATTTTAACGCATAGATAACAGTGGTGTTAGAATAAAAATGTAAAAAGTCACAGAGTAGATGTAAAATGTAGTGAATGCTTTAACAGGAACATCAACATGTTTTGTTCTTTCACAGCTTCGGGAAAAAAAGGGTATCTGTAGACGTAACTGTCAGAATTTACCAGCAGATAAACGAGACGGTGCAAGCTCCTCTTCTGGGTGTGACTGTTATACTCTTAAAAGACACTTTTATATTTAGATACAATCCCTTTACATTCTAGTGGTTACAACGGTTAATAATTCAAAACAATAGCAGACAAGCTTGTGGGCCCGCAGTAATAAACATGCAGAAAAAGGCCGAGTGGAGTGGACGAGACCAACAGCATCACTCACAACTAAAAGCTCAGAATGATCAGAAACATCAATGTTTTTACTTTGCGTACAAAAATGGCACAAACAAATAAAGATGTCAAATAGGTTAATAAGCCTGAAACGGATGAAATTAACAGAAAGCCTAATTTTATCGTGTCTCGCTTGAAGCGACAGAAGGTGAAACGGAGCAGAG
Organism: Nothobranchius furzeri; assembly: GCF_043380555.1. Lineage (NCBI taxonomy): Eukaryota > Metazoa > Chordata > Actinopteri > Cyprinodontiformes > Nothobranchiidae > Nothobranchius > Nothobranchius furzeri. The sequence continues at coordinate 57,794,465 of NC_091746.1, forward strand.
GCCTGGAGGAACGATGTTCCGACATTCTTCAATCTTATGATTCAGACTTTTTTTTGTTTTTCTTTAGGAAGGAGGGAGTGCGGAACTTCTTTTTCTTTTTGGAGGGCGATTTGCTGGGAGACTCGTCTCCTTCCTGGTCCCCGGCGTCGGCGGGTTCCTCCCCCTCAGCTGCCCCTGTGGTGGCAGGTGCAGGGGCGGAGTCTTCAGCGGGCAGCGCCGGAGCATCGGAGGGGTCGTCGGGGCTCAGATCTGGAAGGGTCTGTCTCAGGGTGGCTGCATCACTCTCGTCCTTATAGGCTTGTTCTGGTGGGGACTCTGATGGGGAGGGAGGGAGAGTTAGTGAGGGGAGAAGGCGGTGGCTGGATCTGCCAACATGGCGGTCAAGATCCTGCAAATCAATTTATGGATGCGCAGCAAAATCCACACAACCGTCTACTTAAATGCTTCACCTTGTCAGTTCAGGAGTCTGTAAGAAAGCTTACGACACGAGTCCCAGAGGACAAGGCTGTTACTTCCACTAAAGTACATTCTACATAAAACACTCGAACGATGCACATGACACACACACACACACACACACGCACCCTTCCTAACTCTAATCTTTGACAAAGAGCTAAAAACCCAACATTTGTCAAGATTCCTTCTTTCCAAAGTTCAAATGGGTTCACAGATTTTGATATTTTACCTTCATTTATACAGGCAAATCTTAATGAGTGCACTTCCCTTGTTCATCTGCACCCTGTGTACAAAATAAAGTGGAAAAACAGAGAAAAGGCCTCAATGTCAAAAAAATAGTCAAACCTTTCAGGTGTCTCTGAAGATTGGAAACCAAAACCACACAGGTGAGTCAAGAAGGACAGAAAAGCAAATTCATTCAAACTTGGAGCAGCTCTCATGAAACAATCCGTTAACAACGATCAGCCAAAAGAATCCTAAATGAGCCCACTTTTAGTTTTAATCCACACGTTTAGACACACAAGTCTTATTTTAAGGTCACCTGTTTGCAATAAGTTGCTACAGTTTTGAAGAATAAATAAATAAAGTTTCCATTTTGAACCGCTGGAAGCACAACCCCAGCTGTTTAAAGGGGTGGGACACTAATTTGAGTACAGCAATAGCCGAGTTTGGCCAATTCCTTTAACACGTAGCAAAAGCTGAGCAAATCATCAAATTTAATTTCAGTTTAGGCCTGAAAAAAAATCACTGACAAAAAAAAGTTACTCTTAATGTTTTTGTCCCATGTAAGTGATATTTTAATGCTTTCATGCATGAATAACTTCAGCAAGGAACGCTTTCCCTGATTCATAGTCCCTGAAAAACATGTTTTAAACCTTTTTCCTCCAAATACCCTCTCATATTCACACACACACACACACACACACACACACACACACACACACACACACACACACACACACACACACACACACACACACACACACACACACACACACACACACACACACACACACACACACACACACACACACTATTTACTGTCAGAGTACTAGAGTTCCAGAAATGAACGTTTTGCTCAGATCATGTACTTGTTGCTTAGACACCCAGGCTTCCGTAGCAGCTCTTCGGTGCTTTAGCAGCAGCGCCGACAGAAAAGAGCCAAAATAAATTTTAAAACATGTTACAAAAATTATTCATATTCTTTCTATCCTAAGTAGGCAAGGGCTTTTTTACAGTAGTAGTACTGATTCCAGTATGTTACATTTATTTTGGATCCATTATTTATACTGTATTAGGTTTTAAACGATGGTTTTAAATCACCACTGAACAGCTCAACTCTGCCACCTACTGACTTGTGTCAAAAGCCTTTTTAAAATATGAACTCGGGATCAGAATCCTGCAATAAGGTGGTTACCCGTGGGTGACCTTGGTACAAGTATTTTCAACTATAATAATATAGAATCCAACTATATTGTAAATGAAAGCAAAAACGGGCCGTAAGTTTAGCTTTTGTAAACAGAATCAGCAGAGGCAGCGCAGCAGCGCTCCAGGAGCTTCTCTCTGTTGGAGCTGAAGCAGATTACCAGAGACTGCACAGGGACTGTGTAGGACAGACACCTTTAGGGGCAGATTGTTAAAAAACTTTATCACGATTTTGATCGCATTTGATCGCACTGTTTTGTAAAATAGGCTCCCCCTCCCTCCAGTCCCCTCCCCTCCTACCGTAGATTTATGTTAGTGACTGTTCAGTTCATGTGCTCATCGAAGATTTTCCTGATTCTCCACCTCTGCCCCCGGCTCAGAAGCAGGGCAGAGGGACATGTTTTTTGTCCCTCATACCCCTCCCCTTCCCTTGTTGGTTTTTCTCTCCATCTTGTTTCACTCCTGCATATGGGAGTGCTATGAAGGCTCCTGCCCACAGTTCAGGCTGATTCGGTTATGCCGAGTCTGTGTATGTCTAATGTCTAATCTTGGACGGGTTGTTCTGAAACTGTAATCTCGCTGTACCGGGACACTGGTTCAATGACGATAGAAGCTTCTTGAATCTTAGCTCTTTGCTTCACCTTCAAAGACATTGCTCTCTTCCTTTTAATTCCAGGGTCCACCACAATGCCAAAAAGAAAGTTAAGTTTTTCTTCTTGTGCTTTTTACTGACAGTCGACGAGCTAACGTAGGTTAGCCTTATGAGATGCTGCCACAGTAAAGCTGTAAAGCAGGTAAAAGCCTCTAACAGTGCCTACCCGAACCACCTAAGTTGTTTCGTGCAGTTTCTGACCAGAAGAGGGCCTCAGAGCGTTGCGTCAACCTACTCAAGAATCACTGAAACCAGTTAGAAAGCAATAGCTTAAAGTGTGAAAGACTATTTCTTTAGATCCAAGGCCTGGGTCGGGAATAGGGTTGTCACGGTAACCGGTGTAGCGGTAAACCCCGGTAAAAAGTTGACAATAATAATAATAAACGTCTTGTTTAAAAAAAAAACTATATTACCTCGGTGGATTACCGTGGCTGCGGTGTAGGCGCGGTGACCCTTACCAGCCACCGTATCATCTGCTGAAGTTGCCGGCGGCACATGTGCACTTTGTTGTTTACAACCAAAACTTTCTTGAAGCTTAAGCTGAAATCATGGCCAAAGGAGGAGACGGCAGCACTCAGGACATTTTTTTATCCCTCAAAGAAGACAAAGTGGGAAGTACGGGCATGTTTTGGATATTTGAAGAATGCCGAGGGACAGCTGATAGAAGACGGCTATCCTGTTTGCAGCACGTGCAGAAAAAGTGTCTGTGAAAGGCAGCAACGCTTCAAATCTCATGACACATCTGCGTGACCATCACCCACAACTCTGCAGTCAACGCAAGGCAAGCTAACGTTAGCGTTTTATCTAAAAAGCATGATCCGAGGATTTGGGTTGAGGGAGAGTGCAACGAGTCGCTATATAAAGCAGCCGCAGCGCCGCTACCTGCATATAAACCGTGTCGCGGACACCGCCATGTTGAAATGACGCTATGCATTACGGGGCTCCCAGGGGCAGATAAGAGTTGGTCTCTCTCCGAGAATAATTATGAATTTAACAATGATTACTGCCTGATGACATTTTCCCACATCTGCAAAGCTCACTGGAAGGACACAAACCGAGGATGATATTTTCCTGATATAGGGTTTATTACTCAAGTAAGGGTAAAAAAAGTATCTGATTAGAAGTCTACTTGAGTTCCGAGTATCAACTGATCTAATATTTTTAAATGATGACATCAAACAGACAAAAAATAAGAAGTTATGGGCAAATATTGCTATTTTAAAGACTAAAGGGGAAAAATGTAAACAAACAACATAATTACAAAATAACACATTTTAGGCAAAATTTAGACACAAACTGAGGACAATATTTCCTGATATACAGGGTTTATTTAATTGTGTGAAAATGTAGCACGTTTAAAAAAAATACAGCGATAATACCGAAAACCGTGGTAATTTTGGTCACAATAACCGTGAGGTTAACTTTTCACACCGTGACAACCCTAGTTGGGAATGGATTTGATCAGGACAAGGTCGGGTGTGAAAATCACCCTAATGGGTAAGGGTTGCAGGATTCTGACCTGAACAGTGATTCCTACCTCAGGAGGTCATTTTTCTTGTTCGTTTTCTGTGATTTAGCAGTCCTACATTTAGTTGTCTTGTCACAGCAGAGAGCTCCAATAGTATGCAAAAGTCAGCACAAACTGATCACACACATTTTTAGTCTGTGACCGTCACACTTTAAAGTCCCAGCAGAGAGAAGATGTCAGAACAAGCATCATCATCATCATCATCATCCACAACACCACTACAAGCTGCAACACTGTGCAGACCAACGCCACACAAGGACAGACCAACTGGTTTTTAGCACGGCTTCTCATGCGACAGAGAAAGAGTGAAACTGGACCTCGTCCTTTTACACCTCAGAGAAGAGACAACAAGCTCAACAACACAGACAAAGAAAACGAAGACCAGGAAGCAAACAGCCACACTCCAACCACGTTTTCAGCTAAAACCAACAGCAGCCATTTGGGTTAAAAAGCATCAAGTCGAAGCCCCAAAGTACCTGGTAAAGGACTCGCCTGCAGGACAGACCACAGTTTAAACACATTTTCAATATCCTTTAATTAAAGAGACAGAAATATACATGTGCTTATGTGCAAAAGAGGGGTTGGTTAATCAGAGAGTGAAGAGAAAAGAGGTTATCTAAAGTAAAGACTGAGCAGGCAGTGAGATTTACTTCAGAAACTTGCTCCACCTTCTTTATCATTCAGTCGTAACAACTGAGATCATGCCAGATGATCGTCTACTGAAACCAATTCATACATGTAAAACAAGGAAGGAGCTCTGAAATAACCCCCATCAACCCGGAGAGAGAAATATCAGAGAAACAAATGCCAACGGGTGCTAGCTCAGACAGCAAACCAGCTCTGCTATTAAAGACATGCGAAGGAGAGGAAAAAAATAGACGTCCAAACACAAGCGTGGAGGGTGAGCAGTAATTATGAGGGTGGCGAGGAGGTGGAACAGTACATACTTACTATGGCAACAGGTACTCTTTTGTATTTCCATCTCCTGATTGTAAACGCAGCCACAAAGAAGAAAAAGCACAAGTAGAAACAAATGTCTATGCAGGTCAAACCACAGGCACCATGTTAAATAAAAAAGAAATCAAATTGTGAAAGAAGAAAGTATACCGTAAATCCTCTAATACAGGCCCGGGCCTGTGTTTGACTCAAGCTCATCAAGCTCCAGGCCTTTATTGGAAGGAGGACCAGAATTAGAGGCAGGCCTCAATTTCTATTTGAGCAAAATGAACTAATGGTTCGCTGGAGTTTTTGACAATTAAAATTGTGCCCACATTTTCAAAGTTAAACACATTTCTTTTAACAACGGTAGTTTCTGCTTCAGCCCTCTCCCCACTCCCCCTGCACAGCGGCTGCAAACTCACTGATGCGCCTGCAGCCTCTCGGAGTTCCTGCTGCTCTAAACATTAAAATAATTATTTCATTTTCTGTTCCTCACTTCTGATTACCTTCAATGGTGTCTGTTTGTTGCAACCACCAGATACAAAAACTAACTTGCTTTTATTTGACTATTTTTCAGTCCTGTTTGTTTATTATCTTCCTGCATCTCCTCTCAGTCCTAAAGAGAAACTGCTACCTGGGTTCATATATATTCACCTTATGAGTTACCTTTGAACTGCAGTTCTAAGATCTACCGACCGCAAAAACAGCGGAGCGCTCGCTGCTTGGCGGCCGCATCAGTGATTGGTGCGTCACCGGAGGACAAGGTGATGTGCCCCGCTCCACAGCGAAACACATCAGGCGCAAATAAAAGACAGAAGGAAATGAGCCGACATGAACGATCGCGTGTCAGTACCGACGCTCTGGCACAGTGCGTTGCCGCCACCCCCCACCCCCCCCCACCCCCCCCACCCCCCGAGCGCATGAGCTCGTCACCTGCTGACAGCAGACTGCTGTCTTTTCCGAGGGCTGCATCTTGCCGGTCATTATCACGTGACAGCGACTAGTCGATGACAGGCATAAAAAGTCACTATAGTGAAGTCGACTAGTTCATACAACCCCTATTGCTCCCCAGAGTTCTGCAGCGCACGTTCTCTTTGAACTTGATATCAAATTTTCGCCGCCTCTTCATCTCCACACCTGCCTAATCGTGGTCTATCACTGGCAAATCAAAAGTGAGACGGATGACACAACCGTTCCCCCGTGGTACTTGCTTGTTACCACATTCCACCCGGCCACAATAAAATACCGGCCACTATTCACCTCCGCCGACTCCGACACGGCCAACATATGATACCCGGCCGTTAATTGAATACAGGACAATATTAGAGGATTTACGGTATACAAATAAATAAAACACACCAGTAAATTAAAAAGTAACCTAAAAGGTTGGGAACCATTCTGAGTAGACCCAAACAGATGGAGAATGAAAGTGACAGACAGAAGATTCAGAGACAACAACACTCGTGAGATTAGATTACACCTGGGATCAGACCGAGGCCTCGCCCCGACTAAATCAGACCTTTTCTTTTAAAGTCACTTCTAGTATCATGAATGATGCTGCTGAAAAAGGTGTAATCCAACGGTAATAAAGACCAAGAGGGAGAAGAGGGAAGTAAAAATTGTTTTGTCTCATAATTTGCCTTATTGCATTACATATCTCCTCTAATAATAATAATTATTATGAAACACCTCTTGGCCTGTTATTACTGAAACACAACACAACACGTGTAGGTAGTAGTATTATTAAAGTCCACAGCAGACAGGCAAGAGGCTCCACGTTTCCCCCGTAGGTCCAATAAAACAGAACAGTGCCGCAGAACCAAACCCATGCTAAACCAGGCCGAGTGTTTCCGGCTAACGTACCTTCCTCTGCTCTGACCGGGGTGCTCGGTGGTGTGGATGCGGGCTTAGGGCCTTTGGGCTCCTCCTCAGACTCCAACTGTTGCTCTGGATCTAAACGAAAAAGCTCACAATAAGAAAAGGGTCACCCTACATAAAGTAAGAGTCGATTTTGGAGAAATCACTTTATCAGATTATATGTGGTCGTAGCTCCAGGTTGTCAAAGACATTTAAAAAATGACATATTTTATGGGAGAATCAAAGAAAAAGATCCAAATCAGGGGGAAATCAGTTTATAGGAAAAAGTGTCCAAATCTATTCAAACCATTTTGAAAAATTATATTCAATTTAACCCAGAAGGGAAAATGACACCAACAACCAGGCAGAGTTAGGAGGAAGAGGAGGATCATTGATTTTCCTCACAGGGGACACGTTCCTGAAGAAGTGCTTTCATCACACAAGGAGAGAATAAACCTAAAAGGATGGTTTTCATTTAAAACTTCATTCCTCTACTCGGCCCAGTCAAACTGCAGACCTATGGGATGAGGCAGAGCTGTGATGCCTTTAGACATCAGAGACGAGAAACAAAAGGATAAAACAATCAAGCAGAGATGAAACAAGGAAGGTGCTTGGACCCGGTGAAACACCACCAGCAGACTAGACCATCAGACAGAGATGGGAGGAAACAGCGGGACTCCCAGACTCCTGGTGAAGTGGATTATAAAGACAGGAGGGCCAGGGAAGGAGGAGAGCTGACTCCACACCATCTGCTGTACCTGGAGCCTGAACTGCTGCTTTCACTCCTGAAGGCTCCTTGCTGTCAGACACCATCTCAGTCGAGTGGAAATCTACTTTTGGAAACTCTAGAGTGGAAAAGACCTCATCTGTGGGTGAAAAAACATCATCTGCTCCTGCCTCTGCTGACTGTGAACCACCATGAGCGGACCAAGGAACTCCAGATGATGTCTGAGAGGAGGAGAGAGGGGTAGGAGCTGGAGACTGGGTTTTCCCCGGACGAGAGTCCATGTGACCAACCGGCTCTGGTCCAGATATGCTGGATGTAGAGGTCGGTCCTCTTTCTCCTTCTTTCACTGTGGATCCATGTTTGTGTAGAAAAACAAGAGTTCATGCATTCCAAACATTTAGGACTTCCCTTCAACAACCACAAAAAGAAAAAAAATCTCAGAAAACTAAAAAACATAAGAGCTGGAATCGTTCAACTTCTTTTGGTAGAAAACTAGAAAAGTGAAGATTTAAAAACACTTTTAAAGGGAGAAGAAACAAATTAGATAAAAATAAAATCAACGACCACTAGGCAACCACCGACTATCAAGTGTGTTTTGGGAGCTTTGGAGAAAAATAAACAAACACCATGAACAGATGATTCTTTCTGTTATAAGCAGCATTTTGAACAACCTCAGTTTGGAGAAACACATTATTCTGATTGGACTGATGAGCTAACAGCTAGTCGCGCCAGGGCCAATGTAAAATTTTATTACGTTTTCTGAGGATGTCGTTGCAGAAAAGATGGTTTCATATCACATGGTTATTCTAGAACAAATGCTGATCTTCCCTGAACGGGCCTTTCCACTAGACGCGTTGCGTAACATTCGCAAAGTGTACGACTCAGAAATTAGCCAAACATTTTGGTGGATGGGTGCGTTACCACCAGCGGCCAAGCTTTTCGATCTTGGAAGAGTAGTGATGCGCTGCTCACGTTTCAAGTCTTTTTTTTTTTTTTTAAACATACTAATTTGCATGTTTTCTACTTTGCTTGTCAGTTTCACCTTCACTTTCTCTCTGCTTCTGCTCCACCTCCCTACGGTACTCTTCCAGCTCCTGGTCGGTGAGTTTGGTGAAGGGGTTGGGACCAGTCTTGCTGACGATGACCTGGGGCTGGTACTCCTTCTCGATGATGGCCTTGGACGCGGTCACCAGCTCACCCTTTAGGGAAACACACGGAGGACAAAGGAAACATTTAACAATTAGTCAAAACTAAACAGAACAATGTTAAACTCAGAAAAACGGCTGCAGTGTCAAAGTGATCAGACAACAGACACGTTTCCTTAAAGGGATACCAGGCAAATTTGGCTTGCTTTTAGCACCCCCTGGTGTCTGTTAGCCAAAGCAAAAGTGAAACTTATGTCCTCGCAGTGTGTAGTAGAGCCCTGCGCGGGACTGTTTTCTTCATCCTGCTCCTGCCCGCTCCCGCTGAATTTCTGACCATTACCGCCCACAACCGCAACGTGTGTTACACTCCCGCCCGCACCCGCAGTGTGCATGTCTACTCCCGCCCGCAACCGCAAAACTCGGAGAAATTATTACCTCACAATAAAAGAGATGTATTGAGTTTGCGTCCTCTCTGGTCCTGGAGAAAACATGTCATTTTATAGGCTATACCAGGGGTCGGCAACCCGCGGCTCTTCCATCCATCTGATGCGGCTCTCTGTGCTTGTAAAATAATGAATGGATATTTAAATAAAACGCTTTATATTTTACTGCATTAATTTTACATCTGTATGCCAATTCTAAATGTAAAGATTGTCTGCGTAAACCTGAACAGGTCCAACCCGGTCTTACTGTGAGACCGGGTTGACGCGTAACGCTTGTGCGTAATCATATGCGCTTCCTGAGCTGAAGGATGTGAGATTCTGGGCTTCTCCTCAGACAGGCTCCTGGATGCGTCGCCACATTGGAGACAGGAACAAGCACTATTCAGCCAAAGTTTCATAGTCAGGGAACATTTTATAAGTGACAAGTCTCTCTGAGAGACCGGGTTTGGAAAACACTCGCTTCAGTGGGAGGAATCTTCCTGCATGCGCTCTGGTTCTGCGACGCACTCCTAGCCCCTCTCCACATCTTCAGCTCGCTGTGCACCTTACGTATGCGCTGACAGCGAGCTGCGCTGAGCAGTGTCCAGCTCAGATGTTCAGATGGGAATCTTTTCTTGGGTGATTTGGCTACATCTGCGATGTGCGTAACAAATAAAATGTCAGTTCGTCTGCATGCGTCGGGGCAATTCTTTCTACTCTTTCTCCGTCAAAATAAACGGTCACATGCGGGAACTATCCGGTCAACACAAGCCCTGCTTTTAACTGTTTTTCCGTGACTGTAAATGAGGGAAAAACAAATTGATCGGATCCTGCACGTCTTTTATCACACTGGTCAGGATTGACGCACTTTGTTTTCATTTAGTTTTTAACCCTTTAACGCCGAGGCGTCACCAGGATCACCGGTGACGCCTCGGCGCATGTGATTTCAAATAACTCCTCGCTACTTAAACTATAAAATTCTTAAAAAATATATATAAAGGAGTTACTGTGTGGTGCTTAAAGGGTTACTGAAATCCAGGCCGTGTCATATTCTATTCTCCTCTGTAATCAGGCAGTGATCAGGTCTCTTTTCTAAGAGAGACCTGAATGACAAATATTAACACAATCGGAGAAACTCCTCCAAATGTCTGACTTGCCTTACTTTGGTTTTTGTGTCATAAAGACCTTGTTTCAGCTTCTTTTCAACATCAGTTGCCGACTCCATCATACTCATCCCGATCCCGCACTGTTTCTTTTAGCCGACCGTTCCCGCCCGCAGCAAAGTTCACACGGCCCGCCCCCGCAAGATTTGTGTTGGGTCCCGCGGGACCCAATCCCGATGCAGCCCTCTAGTGCATAGCTCTTTTAAACATTAGTAATGTCTACAGGAGTGATTAATCATTAAAGAGCAAGTCAACCCCTACCAGAGTATTACTCCACTCCTACTTCCTGTTTGAAAAATGCAACAAATGCTGTTGCCAAGCAGACCGAGAGGGCGGAGCCGCTAACAAATACACACACACACAGGCTCATAACAGTGACATCATATGGTACCAGCTAATGTTCTAGGGTACCTCTTAGCCAATAGCAATGACAGATTTAAATTCAAATGCAGTGCAGTTTTTACCTGACAATGGCACAACACTGAGTTTTAGGCAGAAAGTTAAAATTTTAATGGCCGACACTCGGAGCCTGCAACGTATCCTGCCTTAAAACCCTCCAACGCATAGTGAGAGCAGCAGAGAAGATCATTAGGGTCTCTCTCCCCTCCCTACCGGACATTTACAGCACCCGCCTCACAAAAAAGGCCCTTCGCATTGCGGCTGATCCCACTCACTCAATGCAAAGCCTCTTGGAGCTGCTGCCGTCAGGGAGGAGACTGCGGAGTCTCAAGGCCAGGACCAACAGACTGAAGGACAGCTTTATCCATCAGGCAGTTAGGAAGCTAAACTCCCTCCCGGCTCTGCCCCCTCTCCTCTCTTTTCTCCATGGTCTCTCTGAACTCGATCTGATGTAGTTTGTAAAAACATACAAACCGGATTCCAAAAAAAGTTGGGACACTACACAAATCATGAATAAAAACTGAATGCAATGATGCGGAGGTGCCAACTTCTAATAGAATAGGTCATATATCAAGGAACAAAAGTTTAAACTGAGAAAATGTATAATTTTAAAGGGAAAAATATGTTGATTCAAAATTTCATGGTGTCAACAAATCCCAAAAAAGTTGGGACAAGTAGCAATAAGAGGCTGGAAAAAGTAAATTTGAGCATAACAGGAGCTGGAAAACCAATTAACACTAATTAGGTCAATTGGCAACATAATTGGGTATAAAAAGAGCTTCTCAGAGTGGCAGGGTCTCTCAGATGCCAAGATGGGTAGAGGATCACCAATTCCCACAATGTTGTGCAGAAAGAGAGTGGAGTAATATCAGACAGGAGTTACCCAGCGAAAAATAGCAAAGACTTTGCAGTTATCATCATCAACTGTGCATAACATCATCTGAAGATTCAGAGAATCTGGAACAATCTCTGTGCGTAAGGGTCAAGGGCATAAAACCATACTGGATGCCCGTGATCTCCGGGCCCTTAAACGACACTGCACCATGAACAGGAATTCTACTGTAAAGGAAATCACAGAATGGGCTCAGGAATACTTCCAGAAACCACTGTCCGTGAACACAATCCACTGTGCCATCCGCCATTGCCAGCTGAAACTCTACAGTGCAAAGAAGAAGCCATTTCTAAACAAGATCCACAAGCTCCAGTGTTTTCACTGGGCCAAGGATCATTTAAAATAGAGTGTGGCAAAATGAAAGACTGTTCTGTAGTCAGACGAGTCACAATTTCAAGTTATTTTTGGAAATGTGGGAAGCCATGTCATCCGGACCAAAGAAGACGAGGACAACCCAAGTTGTTATCAACGCTCAGTTCAGAAGCCTGCGTCTCTGATGGTATGGGGTTGCATGAGTGCGTGTGGCATGGGCAGCTTGCATGTCTGGAAAGGCACAGTCAATGCAGAAAAATATATTCAGGTTCTAGAACGACATATGCTCCCATCCAGACGTCATCTCTTTCAGGGAAGACCCTGCATTTTTCAACAAGATAATGCCAGACCACATTCTGCATCAATCACATCATGGCTGCGTAGAAGGATCCGGGTACTGAAATGGCCAGTCTGCAGTCCAGATCTTTCACATATAGAGAGCATTTGGCGCATCATAAAGAGGAAGGTGCGACAAAGAATGCCCAAGACAATTGAACAGTTAGAGGCCTGTATTAGACAAGAATGGGAGAGCATTCCTATTCCTAAAATTGAGAAACTGGTCTCCTCAGTCCCCAGATGCCTGTTGAATGTTGTAAGAAGGGGAGATGCCACACAGTGGTGAAAATGGCCTTGTCCCAACTTTTTTTGGGATTTGTTGACACCATGAAAATTTGAATCAACATATTTTTCCCTTAAAATTATACATTTTCTCAGTTTAAACTTTTGTTCCTTGATGTATGTCCTATTCTGAATAAAATATTAGATGTTGGCACCTCCACAGTATTGCATTCAGTTTTTATTCACGATTTGTATAGTGTCCCAACTTTTTTTGGAATCCGGTTTGTAATAGGACAACCACTGCACCAAACATGTGCTTTATTAACTGATAAATTTGGATGACAAAAACATCAACAGATCCTGCTCTGATCATTTCTAAACCGCTAAATGAAATAAGTAATTGCAACACATCAAAGAAATGCCTTATCTTTTAAAGGTGTGGTTCACTCATTTAGTTAATACATCTGCAACAGTCCTTAGTAGGAATGAACACCTTGTAAGTCATTCTCTGAGGGAAAAAGCTCCGGTGCACCAGTTTAAGGAACTGGAATATCGCCAGATAAGAGTTTAGCTTCAGACGACAGTATTTGGAGTCTTGTTTCCTGATATTTGGGCCGCTCACCTCTGACTGGATAGCAGCAACACGACTCTGACGGTTTGCTTTGCAACGCTGATGTTTTATCTCCACAAATAACACAAGCCTGAACGAGTTGTACAATGTGGTGGAGTTGCTAATGCTAACAGTTAGCTTCTACTACGCTGAAACGTTCTCCGCCATTTACTGGAGGTCACCAACGACAACCAACATCAGCCTTACCCATCGTGAGTCAAGATGGGTGAGTCATGAATGTTAAGTGACAGTGTGGCCTAGATCTGTCAGGCTTTTCAAATCCTAGAGTTTCACCGTCTAGAAGCTAATGTAGTAGACAGGTGAAGGAGATTATTTTCATGCTCAGCCTGCATGAAAAACTCAGTGGCCAATTATAAAACAGAAATAATAATTAAAAATTATTTTTTATTGTTCCACACCTTTAACATTGCTTTTAGGAAGTAGAACTGTCCTCAGCCCACACATATGTGGAGTAAAGAAGCTCTGGATTTTTTTACCCCCGTAGATAATCATAGTATATACTGTGATTGGAGCATAAGTACCTTTCTAATTGATTTAGCAGGACTATAGGACCCCTCGGACACATCAAGGCCATCAATAGTGTCTGTACAGTCAGACAGAGGGGCGTCCTGCAATAATAAACCCAGTGAAGGGGGGCACAACCGAGCACATTCATTAGCTGTCAGTACAAGTATTCTTACACACACACACACACACACACACACACACACACACACACACACACACACACACACACACACACACACACACACACACACACACACACACACACACACACACACACACACACACACACACACACACAATGCGATAAGGCACTAGGGACAAAGATGTGCTGTTGATAAAAGAATGCATGCATTATAGAAGCACCACAAGGGGGCACCATAGGCAGCAGGGATCATAACATGTAGGCTGATGACTAAAGCCTGGTTTTTCTTGCGCTGCTCATGTACATGAGAAAAATAAAAGTAAAATGTTTCAGGGTAAGTCATGCAAATGAAACCACCCATGTTCTGCATAATTTTCTCCCCAAAGAGCAAAAGGAACAAAACTGCATGAGTCCAAAAATACAATAATTTGACTAAAAAAGGATTTGGTTTAATGATTCAAGACAACAAGGCCAGGCTGCAAATTATGCTGTGAGGCGGCGAATCAAACAAATGAACAGAACAATGTATGAATATGGGTCGAGTGTGAGCTGGCAGGTTTGGAGGACAAAGCAAAGTTTCACTTTTTACTCACCTGTAACACTGACAATCTCTGTGATCAAAGAATAACGTCACAGTTACAAAGTCCCCCTGGCTTGGGCCAACATGGGGGACATGTTTTTCTTCTAATAGTAATCTTTCTCTATTACCTGATGTACAAGGGGTACATTTGTAAAGAAACAGCTCACTTTTTACTACATGTTTCAGAATATTCACACATTGCAGCATGTTGGTTTGAAGAGGAAGCTTCCAGACCTGGACCAAACTTTTAGAAGGATTTTACTGGTCTTGTTTCAACCTCAAGATGTTTCATGAGACACGTGTTCAACTCCAGGTGAGGATATTCTAGCAGCGTGGCACAAAGGTCACAGACTGACCTGGTTGAAGGTCCGTTCCACCGCGGTGCCAGCACACAGCAGCTGAGACTGGGGCCCAGCTGTCTTTATGTCCTGCAGGTTCTGCTCCCGAATCTATGAGAAGAGGGTAACTCGATGAAAACCATGGCAACCATCCTCATCGCTATAGGACAATACGAGTCAGTGAGGAGGGTGGATGAGGGAGATAGAGAAAGATACAGAGAGATATTGCGAGAGAGAGAGAGAGAGAGAGAGAGAGAGAGAGAGAGAGAGAGAGAGAGAGAGAGAGAGAGAGAGAAATTTGAGAGACAGAGATAGCAACATAGAGAGACCGAGAGATAGAGAGACAGAAATAGAAACAAACTTGGATACATTAGAGAGACTGAGATAGAGAGAGACAGAAAGATAGACACAGGGAGATGTAGAGAGACCGAGCTAGAGTGATAGACAGTTACACAGAGAGAGATAGAGGCAGACAGATGGAGAATGTGAGTATGTGAATATGAGAGCGCAAGTGTGACAGAGTGAGAGAGAGTACGACAGGAAATGAGTGAGTGTAAGTGAGTGAGTGAGTGAGTGAGTGAGTGAGTGAGTGAGTGAGTGAGAATGAAAGTGAGTGAATGGGTGAGAGAGAAAATCAGTGAGTGAGACAAAGTGAAGAGAGTGTGATGGAGTGAGTGAGTGAGACAGAGTGACTGATACCTTATTCCTCATTTCCAGGACTTCCTTTGGGTCGGTGTTCAGAGGGATGAACTGATTGACCGCTGCAGCTTGGCGGAGCCCATCTTCCTTTGTCCACTGTAAACGCCACATAAAGGGTTAACACAACACAGCTACAATCAGAGACACGAAGACCTCAAGCAAGAAAATGTGTAGACATAATACAATGCAGGCGTCACAATACAAGAGTCATGCAAAAATAAAAAGAACAAATTTGGATGGCTGTAAAAAAGAAAATTAAGAAAACCAAAAGTAATCCAATGATGAGCAGACGTGTTTGGGAGAGCTTGCCAGAGCTTCTTTTATGATTTTAAATATATCAATAACTTAAAGACTTTTCACACGTCAGTAAAACCTGTTCTTATTTTAATCGAAGTGTAGCAACTACGGACTTAGACAAGTCCATTCTTATGACAGTTTTAAATCATGAGAGATGTAGGTTTATGCAATCGGCTGGGGTCATTTACCATCAAATTTGTCAATAAAATGTTTTCATCACAACTATTGTGAAGACAATATGGAAGCATATTGCCATCAATGCAAGGAAAATTTAAGAAAGTATCTCGTAATGATGAGAATGTTTCTAGTCATTTCAAGATAAAAAACATGTTATATGAGAACTTATTTCATAAAAATTAGTATTTTGCTGTAGTGGTTACGGTAAAATGCCAACATCTCACAGGATACTAGAGGTGCTGGAAAAAAATAATCGATTCAAGTCTGAATCGGGATTCTTATTTATAAAGATTCAGAATCGATTCACAAAGATTCAGAATCGATTCCAGGAACTCAAATGTTTGGCATGTTACAGGTTTGAGATGCACTTTTGTATGTTTTTTTGGTCTTTGTTAGGAGAGTTAGTACTCCGTTTAATTTTGTGGTCCCATAAATTGAGATGATTTATGTTTGAATCTGCTGATAAGTGGAGACTAGAATGTAATTTTTTCCATACTCAGAAATTTGAGATATTCTCATATTTATTTTCTAAGTTGATAAATGAGTACTCAGGATTACTCATGTATTTATTTTAAGTTATTGATAAATGAGAGAAAACATTTTTCTTTGTAAGAAATCTGAGGCACTTTTTTTAAAACAGGTTGAGGACATGTAACTTGTTTCCACAGATACTTAAACAGTATTTGACCGTATTACTTTCAAAGCTACTGTTAGGAAACTAAAGATTTGTTATATTTTACAAGGTAAGCAAAAATAAATGTTGCCTTTTGGTCAAAAGATTGTTTCTGTTTACAGTTTTAGAATCACTTTATTTTACCTTGTAAATTAGCTGTTTTTAGCATGACCAGTTTAAAGTAAAATAAAAAATTTCCCATAGCTTTAACTAACTTGCACAACAAAGTAGTTAATCCTGGAACTGACACTCTTTGTTAATATTGATTGTGAATTGATTTAAATAAGAGAATCGATTCTGAATCAAATCGGCACCCCAAGAATGGGAATCGAATCAAATCATGAGTTGCTCTGAGATTCACATCCCTACAGGATACCTGAACCTCGTCTAGAAGAGATGAAGGATGAAGATGGAGTCAGAAGGAGCTCCTTAAACGCAATCTCTCTCTCTGTGTAAAAATCTGTTCGTCTGTTTCTCTGGACAACGCAGTGTGTGTGTGTGTGTGTGTGTGTGTGTGTGTGTGTGTGTGTGTGTGTAGAACTCAGTGGAGAGCTCTAGGGTGTGAAATTTGTTGAGTTATTTAAGCACTGATTGGTGTCCCCTTCCCCTCGCACTAAATGATTGGCTGTACGTACGACTTACGGAATGTTACCACGTTAAAAGTATTTCGGCAGTAAGAAACACAAATTTAATAACAAAACTGCTCAACCTGTGAAAGAACAGAATTGAAAAAGAGATGCAATATATTTTTGGCCGAGCGATATTGCCACAGATTTATTAAATCGGCAGGCACAGGAACCCGAGCAGATCTGGTGCCTACAATGCCAGAAAACTACATATGGCATTGTATTCCCTTGATGGAATTAACTCTAGGACCATCAAAGTCTGAGGAGTCACGCAGAGGTTGCATGCGTTCTGCTTCACAGGTAACGACATTTACCGTAATGTTTGTTTACACTAGCGACAGTCATAATATGGTGTAAAACTACCCTGAAATGTATGTACTGCCCCCTAGTGCCAGGAAACCACACACTGCCACTTTAAGCTACTCGCAGATGGAAAAATGTATTAATGAGTAAGAAGAAAACGCATTAAAACTTTATTTATAATTCTGAAAAATAATTTGTCATCATCATTGATGTTCTGTTAGAAAATGAATGTGAACATAAAGAATGACAAGACAGGAAAGGAGTGAGTGTTGGGTGGAGGCTGGGGGGCGGTGGGAAGGGGAGTCTGAGATGGCCAGGACAAGGAGGCTGGCTTACGAAGCGAGGGTGGCAGTGAGAGGTGAGCTAGCATCACCAAAGTCATTTTCCAACAAGGACAACAGAGATAAGAGGAACACACCCAGGAACACTAGGCCATGTTGGAACAAAAAGAAAAGAGCCGTTTTCAAAACACTACAAATTAGAGCCCACGTCCTTTTACTGTCTCAATGTGGCTTTTTTATTACAAAGACGTGTTTTTGTAAACCTGGTAATGCTCAGCGTGACTGAAGTCAGATCTTCACCAATTCCTCCAATTAAACTGAGAATCTCCCTGTTTTACAGGGACGTGGCAGTGAAAGCAGAAGCTCATGACTTCATTACGGTGTTGACTCCGAGTTTAGCAGTTAGCTGCCAAACTGGGAGCTAAATGAGAAGAGGGAAGCGTTGGATGGGAATAGCAGTAGCGGGGCTGGGTTGGGTTTGCTGGACATGAGATGAACACGTAAACACGATATACTCACTGAGAAAGAGTCTCACAACAAAACACTTCCTACTTTCCCAACAGGAGATAATTGATTTTAAAAGTCAGATCAAAATTTCAGAAGTTTTTTTTCTTCCTTTAAACAAAAATCCACTCATGCAGGCATTAAAAGAGTTTAAAGCCACTTTGGAAACAAAACTGAAGCCAGAAATTAGAAGAAAAAATAGCAAGAGGCACACGAGCTAATTTAGAGGAAAATTAAAATCAAAGCAAGCTGCAGAACTCTTGCAATGCAAAAGAGGGTTAATTTGCTGTTATTTGTAATACTTAACTTGTTTGTCACGCTATTCTGAAATACATCCTACAAGACATGCTACTTTACATTTCTGGATCAGTAGCCACTAATCTTGAATTTCTTTGGCCGACTTTTTTTAAGCAAAAGAGTAAGCCAACATCAAAATGCAAACGGCACAAACTAAGTGTTTAAGGGGGTGGTGAGCAGCAACATCATATTCATCTAGAGACTCATGCCACACCCCTGCTGCTCGCTCCTCTGGGAAAAACATCAACACAAACAATGCATTTTACTACAACACATGCAAGTGGTGGGAGGGGGTGCATGCTCTGGGCAGGGGGCCTGGCATCGTGAAGCTTTAGGAGATCAGGAGAATGTAGAAAACGCCATAAAAGAGAAACAGTGGAGGCTTCTTGGCGTCTGAGTCAAAAAGGCAGAAAACAGGCCTTGGGGAAGCTTAGATGCTTCTGTAACCCCCAAATTCCACTACCTCCGCTCCGGTCCGCCCCCGCCTTCCGCAGCCGCTCGCTTCCGAACTCAATTTTTACTGGTACCCGCTCTACAACGGCTCCGCTCCGGTGCGGAGACCTGAGGTGGGCAAACAAGCATGCGCGGGATTTTCGAGATCTTGCGTTACAGTCCGAGCAATAAACGCGGAAGTTAGATCCAAACACCCGTTGTGTGGGAGAAGCATCGAAATGAACTGTTTAATCTGCTCATCATTTGTGTTGAGAGATCAGCAGTGTTTGGATCAACAAAGTGTGTC
Organism: Nothobranchius furzeri; assembly: GCF_043380555.1. Lineage (NCBI taxonomy): Eukaryota > Metazoa > Chordata > Actinopteri > Cyprinodontiformes > Nothobranchiidae > Nothobranchius > Nothobranchius furzeri. Next base: position 57,813,734 of record NC_091746.1, read on the forward strand.
TACTTTGATAGTGGAAACTGTATTTATGGCTTATTTTTGTGCATTAAACTTCAGCCGCCATTGATAGTTGTTAAAAGTTGTTAAACCTGTGCATATGAAACAAAAAACGCCTTTTGTTTATCGATTTATTGTGAAATTACGGAAGTTGTGCTTGCTCCCTTTCCTGTTGGGCGGTTGTGATTCCTGTCCATTGACTGCGGAGGTGCTCCGGCGTCCGGCAAAAAAAGGATCGATTCCATTTTTGCCGGACGCCGGAACAGAGGGCGGCGCACTGCGGCAGTAGTGGAATTGCTCTGATTGACTACAACGGAACCGATTTTGCTCCGGAGTTCGTGCCGGAGCGGAGCGGAGGTAGTGGAATTTGGGGGTTAATGTAAAAAGAAAATTCTATTTGAACATCTCCAAACACCCAAGATGCCGAGCACCGACCCATTTCCATCAACAAGGTAGCTATAAATACAATGAACAATAAGGTAGGCACAGACCAAGCAGTTGGTTATACAGCTTGGCACGCAGACACCGGACGAGAGAGACTGCAGCAAGGGTTTGACGTGATCGTGTGTTATGTTCGTCCACACCTTAGGCTTCGACTTGGGGCTGCTGCTGTCGGGCCCATCGTCATAGGGCTCATCGGGCCGGCCGCCGGCATTCAGCCAGCGGGTGTTGTCGCGCTGGCCGCGCTGGAAGCTGTGTTTCAGTGGGGAGCGAGCACCTGAGTCACTGTCCTCCCCGTAGGAGTAACTCCCGTGGGCTGAGGAGGTGAGCTCCGCATCACTGTACTTTTTACCTTTGTCTCTCAGAGCCGGGCAGCGGTAAGGGTAGCCCGTCCTGTAGCCCTGGAAACAGAAATTCATCCAAGATTAGAGATTTCTTTTTCTTATTTGGTGTATAGAAAGTGATTTTTATCACACTCATTACTCTTGCTGCTGTCCTGATGTGCCACTTTTATCTTCGAGTGCCTGCCATTTATCACTCAAGCTCACCTTACATTTCTGAGCTGTATCATTGTTGGTTAGAAACGCATCAAAACACCCGAGGAACTATTGTTTAATAAAGACAAATAACACCACGTTTTTCAACACATTTGCAGTGGTCTCTAGTATAAATGAATGCTTTGTGAGTCAATCTCTGTGGAAAAGAAGCTCTGGTGCTCCTGTTTCAGGAAGTAGAAGTAAGCCAGAGCAGAGGGGGGCAGAAAAACACAGAAATTGGAGTCTTATTTCCCGATATTCACACATCTCGCCTCTACCCCTAACTCTGCTTTGCAACATGGATGTTTTATCTCTACAAATAACACAAACCTGAAGGGGTTCTGCTATGCTGTTGAGCTGCTGATGCTAACGGTTAGTTTCTACTAGCCAAGACATTCTCTACTGTTTCCTGGACGCTAAACCAACAACAGCCTTCCCAATTGTGAGCCATGATAGGAGAGTCTGTGAATGCTAATTTTCAATGTAACGTGCAAATGGCTTTTCTAATATGAGTTTTTCCCAGTCTATCAACAGCTAATGCAGGAAATCGGGGTAGAAGACCATTTTCATCTTTACCCTGCATGTGTAACTAAAAGTAACCGATCATAGGTTTGGCACCCATCTGCTACAGTCATCGTGTCCTTAGGCAAGACACTTAACCCACCTTGCCTGCTGGTGGTGGTGGTTGGAGGGAGCGGTGGCGCCTGTGCTTGGCAGCCTCGCCACCGTCAGTGTGCCCCAGATCGGCTGCGGCTAAATTGTAGAGCATCAGTGAGTGAATGTATGAGTGCATGTGGGTGATCCATTGTGTTGTAAAGTGCCTAAGGAGGTTGTAGAACGCTAAAAGGAGCTATATTAAAAATAAGCCATTTACCATTATACTTCATAAATAACTAGTAAAAAATGAGTTCTCAATGAACTTGCTCTTAAAGAACAGGGGCCTCATTTATCAAGCTTGCTTACGCACAAAACAGGGTCGGAAAACTGCGTAAGCAACTTTCTATGCAAACTTTGGGATTTATGAAAGAAAACTTAGCAGAAAAATGTGCGCAACTTTAAGTTGACTAAGGACCTTGCTTACACACATTTTGGACATGGAGAGCACCTATAGTGCTGCTGCTGAGAAGGATAAAATAATGAAATCCTGGAGCATGATCACTTGTACTGCTTCGTTTTCACACAGAACAAGACCCCCCACACACACTCACACACAGCTTGAAGCGCAGAATACAGAATGCTGAATATCAGTAGGGGGAGAGATTGAGACGGAATGTCATGCGTCTGTGACAGTGTGTGTCCTGTCACTGTGACCCGATTGATCATACGCCCTGGCTACTTGTACAAGGGAGATCTCTGTTTGGGTGACTGGTTAGCACGCATGACTTTCACCCGGGAGTCTGGGGATTGAATCCTGATTGGACCATTTTTTTTATATCCGCCACAGATCTCTCTGAAGAATTCACAACATTGACAGCTTCAGCAACGCTGTGCCACTCCGTGGATTTTCTCTTATTTGTTTTGCAAAAGCACTTTCTTTCATTTCTCCACCTCACCCACAAGTACCTCAATTTCTGCTTCTGTGAAATTGTGCTTCCTTGATCTGCCTTGATCTACGGTCGCCATGTCATTGGCGGAGTGCTGCAACAGCCGGCTTATGTATATGCATGAGATCCACAAGGCACTTTGCACTGACTATTTATGGCAGTAAGTGGGCGTGGTGAGGGCGGGATGTGACTAAAATGCAGCTGAGAAACTTTCTCGTTAGTCTCCGATTTATGAAGATTGCGTGCAGCTGTGTGTACTCTATGTTTGATAGATCACAAACCTACTTGGCGTAAGTACATATTTTTGCTGAGCTTAAGTACGGTTTTAGTAAGGATTCTATGCAATGTTTGATAAATGAGACCCCCCAGGACTGCAGCAGTTTAGGTGAGATGAAAAAACTATTTTCATTTTCCGTAAATTTGCTTTTAAGGCAGCACAATAATTTACACATAAACCTCTAAAAAAAATTTCTAAAGAACAAACTAAATTAATTAATCTAGTGACAAAGTCTCAGTTTTCTCCCACAACCATTCCCACCTTGATAACTGCATACTAAGCCATCATTTATGACCATACCAAATTGTCGAGCATCCTCATGAGAGCCTCAAACTCCTGCTCCCCGACTTGCCACTTGGGGTGTGTTGAGGACCCATCACCTGCAGGCTCAGGGACCCGGGGACGGGACTTATACTTTGCAGGGTCCAGCATCACCAGATTATCTGGACCTCCAGCGCTGGCCAGTGTTCGCACCTGGAAAACATCCAGGACGCACACAAACAAAGAAACCACACACGTCAAGAACAGCAAAGGGGAAAGGTGCGGAAAAACAGCGCAAACACGGACGGACAGGATGCAAACATAAACATGAAAACAGAAATACAGATGAGAAGAGACAAAAGGTAGAGGTTGTGAAAAACGTAGTACAGGGGCGGACATCAACTTCAAAACCAACCGGCCAGCCGGGCCGGTAACTCTGAATATTTACCGGCCCCGCCAAGAATCTACCGGCCCCGCTGGTCAGCTGCCAAAACGAGTCAAAATAACAACTGAACTGTTTTAAATGTAATAAACCTTTATTTTGTACACATTCACAAACATAATAACGTATTCAAGTTTGAATTTGTTTGTTCCCTCAACAAAATTCGATTGTGTCGTCGCATACTTCCGGCATACAACGCAGTGCATCACCAACTCCGCTTTGCTGTATTCGAGCCTTTGGCTGTGTTCCAGATAAGCCAGTTCTGCGCAGATTAGACCACCGGTGATCGGCGAGCAGTGCATGCCGGTTAGATTTGTGTCCGACTTGACGCCGACTTGCTCTGACGTCATGCATACGTAGGCAACGATAACCTCGTGAGATCAAGGCGGCCGCAGATTTTGGAACAAGGCACTGCAGTTGCTCTCCCTCGGCTGCTAAACCTAGGGGATGACGGGAAACGCCTGGCTCTCACCTGATCTAAGATCTGATTGGTTCACATTTTGATCCAAACATCCGGTGGTAGAACATGAAATGTTAGTTGGTCACATGTATTCTGTAAATCATGTTATGTTGATGATGACAACAATATAGGCCATAAAGACAAATGTGTTTTGTGTTCTTTTATCACGTTTCCTATGAGCACACTAAACCTACAGCTGATAACCTTTACTTATTATTACAGTCATGTCTACATATACAATATATGATATCCACAAGCATGTGAGGATGTGTTTCAGCTGCTAACAGGCACCAGAATTAAAATAGAAAATTGAACAAGTGTGAACGCTAACGCGATATCTTCAGCCATCGTCACCCCCGAGCTACACATGTAGGGAAATTGTGTCCGACTTAAACGCCGGCTTTCAGCCACTCCCCCTGCTGCTTCCGTCTGCTCTCGTCTGTTTTCCAGGCGAGGCGCTGCTCAACTCGAGCACGGCCATTCTCTGCGCCTCCCGTCTTCTTTAAACCACCAAGAATCATTCCACCTACGCACATGCTTCTCTGCTTCATACCGTTTCGAACTGTCTTGCTTCTCCTCACCAGTTTTAAAGCGTTTTGCCGGAGATTTCATCAAGAAATCCCATCCCTGTGGTGGCGCGATCTTCCTGCGTGCTTGTGTGTTTCTAGCGTGGTTCCACTTCGTCTTTTATAGTGAACTTATAGTTCACGTGACTATAACTAGACTCGTGCAGTACGTGCACGAATCGTACAAGTGCAGTAAGTGGCTAGAGGCGCGCAGGTTCACGAGCGCCAAACGAAAACGGCAGCTTCCTACAGGGCGGGGCCATGATGTAGGTGAAACCAGTGTATAAATGACAAACAAGGCTTGGGCGCCACCCGGGCGGTAAGTCGTCAAGTATTTACTGCCCGACGAGAAAATTTATCGCCATTGGCGCTCGGGCGCATTAAAGGTCCACCGCTGAATGTAGACAAACATGGTGGCAAATAAAACCCAAATTGTTTGAGAAGATTTAGCATATTTCAAAGGAAGTAGCCTTCCTAAAAGCACGCTTGTGTCCTACCTGGATCTCACAGGCAGTCACCAGGTTGTGGATGTAATAAAAAGCCTCTTCCACTGTTTCTCCTACTGACAACAAGCCGTGGTTTCTTAGGATCAGAACCTGAAACAGAATACATATCCTGAGTTACAACGATAATGTTTACCTTCTTTCATTTCTCTTCTTCACACGGTCCTCTTACTTTGCTTGTTGGCCCAAGATTCTTCTGGATTAGAGCCCTTTCTTCATTGTCTACCAGAATGCCGTGGTAGTCGTGATATCTCACCTCCCCCAGGGACAGTGCCTCGGGTGAGATGGGCAGCAGCCCGCACTTCATGGCTGAAACCTGGAACCAAAATGAAACAAGATCATGATACGTTTGCCCGAGCTTTGGTCACACTCTAGATCTGGTAACAGCACTTACTGCAGCGCCTGCAGCTGTGTGTATGTGTACAACACACTTGACGTCAGGCCTTGCGGCATAAATGGCTGAGTGGAGGGTGAAACCGGCCTGGTTGACTCCAAGGTTGGTGCTTCCTCGGTCCACGATCTCACCATCAAGGTTTATCTTCACCTGAGGGGCGTGACACAAAAAGGGTTCAATCACAGCCGCAGTCGGCACCTTTTTGTGTTTATTTCCAAATCAAATTTTAGGAAGAGGGGGGGGGAATAACATAACTAAATGGTAGAAAAGCGGGGCAGTTTAACAGTTAAGACATTTGATCACAAAAGATTCTTACCAGACTAGAGGCTGTTACTTCACTGTACAGAAGCCCAAAGGGGACAATAAGGAAGCGCTCCTGGTCTGAATTCAGCCTCACCTGCAGATCAAGAAGAGAATAATCACTTTGTTTTGTATAAAAATGCAAATCAATTAGAAGTTTCCTTAACATAATAAACTACAAAGTAGAATCAAAGTTCCTGAAAAAGTAGTCAACTACTTTTTGAAATTATGCAATTCAAAGATCCAACCCCCTTTTCTCCAGGCTTCTCCACTAAGACACGTGTCCAGAAGGCACTCTAAGCTTTTATGTTTTAGACCAGTTGTTGGCACCTTTTCTGCCATAATTCCTAATGTTAAGCATATACGCAACAATTTAGCATGCTAGCTAATAGTTTGGAGTAACCCCCAAATTCCACTACCTCCGCTCCGGTCCGCCCCCGCCTTCCGCAGCCGCTCGCTTCCGAACTCAATTTTTACTGGTACCCGCTCTACAACGGCTCCGCTCCGGTGCGGAGACCTGAGGTGGGCAAACAAGCATGCGCGGGATTTTCGAGATCTTGCAATACAGTCCCAGCAATAAACGCGGAAGTTAGATCCAAACACCCGTTGTGTGGGAGAAGCATCGAAATGAACTGTTTAATCTGCCCATCATTTGTGTTGAGAGATCAGCAGTGTTTGGATCAACAAAGTGTGACTACTTTGATAGTGGAAACTGTATTTATGGCTTACTTTTGTGCATTTAAACTTCAGTCGCCATTGATAGTTGTTAAAAGTTGTTAAACCTGTGCATATGAAACAAAAAACGCCTTTTGTTTATCGATTTAGTGTGAAAAACGGAAGTTGTGCTTGCTCCTTTTCCTGTTGGGCTGTTGTGATTTCTGTCCATTTACTGCGGAGGTGCTCCGGCGTCCGGCAAAAATAGGATCGATTATATTTTTGCCGGCCGCCGGAACAGAGGGCGGCACACTGCGCCGCCCTGCCAGAGCACGGCCGCAGTAGTGGAATTGCTCTGATTGACTACAACGGGACCGATTTTGCTCCGGCGTTCGTGTCGGAGCGGAGGTAGTGGAATTTGGGGGGTAATGGGTCTCTGATGAAAACCACAAGAGGGTTCGAAACTGTCAGCAAGGTAAAAAAATAAATAAATAAAACACCTTTCCTGTATTAAAAAAAAAAGAACATAGAAATGCAATCAGAAGAAACACACAGAAGGAATATACAAAAGAAATTTGGAGTTTTAATGGTGAGAAATTAGGGAAATTATAGCTTTCTTGGTTTATTCTCATCGTAGCTCATCCCTACCAGTGTGTGAATGTGTGTGTGAATGGGTGAATGACGGGTTGTGTTGTAAAGTGCCTTGAGGGGTTCCAGGACTCTAGAAGGCCCTACAAAGAATACAGGCCATTTACCATTCTCAACACAATACAAATCACACTAGCTCAGCGCCAACAACAATCTGGGAAAACCCCACGAACAGGTCAGAACTTCCAGAACCCACCCAGATTCGACTCTACCAGCCAACAGAGGACACGCTGCATCCACAGACAACAGATCCATCACCTAAACATTTTACAACAAGAACAGAACCAAACTCTAAACAGAACATATTTACAACTTGAAAACGGAACAGAACACTCCGCCCGAAAGACTAGACAGCTCGGCTCTGACTTCACTTCCTGTTCAGCTGCTCCAAGAGGGAAACGTGCTACTGGTGAACATAGAGGGGTATGCACGGGGGCTGGGGAGTGTCAATGTGCTGCAGTTTGAATGGATGCTTCGCAATCCTGTCATTAAGACCTGGGCATTCATGATGATTGGATGAGCTTATTTTAGAGGCAATTAAAATTATTAATTTATTTTTTAAATATTGGTTCCCATGGGTATGTGAAGAGCTTCTCAAGCAATATGACAAAAATTGCTCCAGAAAAACATCCTACTGCACTTTTAACAATAAGTCTAAAATCCCTGCTAGAATTGTAGCTTTAACATATGCTGAAGGACAAAGAAACGTTAAGATACGATAACATATTAATCAGAAGGATGGGCTTACAGTGAGGTGGTTGTAGATAAGCTCAGACCAGCCAAACAAGTCAGAGAGACGATAAAAAGCAGCCAGTTTGCAGCGAAGCAGCTTCTCGCCCTTTTCATAGGAAATGGAGTCTGAACCTCGCAGATCATTGACAGGAGTCACCATCCCCAAACCTGAGGGACAGAATTAATAAAAGTTGTTTTAAATCACACATTTATGTTCCTCATCAACAAGACAGAACGTTTAGAAATATTCTGCTTATGAATAAAGCCTCTGTGGTGAAATCAGCTCCGGCATACGCTGCATTACTCATCCTGAGAGTAGACAAAGCAGAGCTGAGGTCAGCAAGGTCACACATGCTTATTGTTCTTTCTACTTACTCATGTTGAGTGCAGCCATGCCTCCTTGTGGTGCAGCCGGATACATGGAAGGCATGCTGGTGGTCATGAAGTCAGCAATCTGCTGCAGTGCCAGCAGGCTCGTGGGCGTCTTCCCCTTCTTCAGCTGGTCATGGATCATGGTCTCCAGCTCTTCACAGAACGCCTGTCAGTCAGAATAAGCAAGAAAACACAAATATGCTCATCGCAAGCTGGTTTTCACATTTCTAATGAAAGTGGTCATTTTTAAAGAGTCAGTCCAGTGTTTTACAACAGACCACTGAGCATTCAGCTGGTCGACATTATACTGTTTATACTGGGTCAGTTATGTGATATTAGAAAAGGCTGCTTACTTTATTCAACACAGAATCATAAACGATGTTTTGAAATGTTAATGTATTGCTTTCATTTAGGATTGGGCGATTTATATACATTTTCCCACCGTCAATCGTCAGTCCAAGAAATGACGATGGGCAATTTATTCGTGCATGTAACATCATGATGCACGGACTGATTCGCGAATACAGAAGTCCAAAAACAGAATATTTTTTCATAGAAATGCAACGCAAATGTTTGCTGGAAGAGAAATTTTCATTTTTATTTTTGTAGTTTTGCATTTATAGTTTGGTAGACTTGCGTATAAATGGCACGTATTAACATAGTTAAAGTGTTCCCCTGTTGTCCAACGCTAATGGAGATCTTTTCTTGATCACAGATTGCGATGTTCTCTCTGCGTAACGTCTAAAACATCTGTCATTGACAAACTAACTCACGGGAAAACAAACATATCACCTCTTGTAAAAACAACCGTAATGGCTCAGCCCATTGCCGATGGTTGAATAATTCTTCCCATCACCCAACCCTACTTTCATTAAAACCAAACAGTATTTTAGTGAGTTTGTCCAGAGAAGAGGTCTGCTGACCGGGCTCTGTAGTATCATGGACACCCTCTTCCTCTGCTCCATCATGTTGAAGTCCTGTCTCAGGTCAGGAGCCATATTCCTCTCTCTCTGGTACTCTGGACTGCTCTCGTCCACCCGGTCAAAATAGCGCTCCTTGTGTGGGGCTGTGGTGGGAGGGGGAGCCGTCACCACACCGGCACCTGACTCTCCGTTCATCTTGAGTGGCGTCCTACAACAGAGACAGAAAGACAAATACATTTATGATAGGGCTGCACGATATTAGGAAAACCTGCAATATTCGATGACAGTGATTAATATTGCGATGACGATATTACTTGCGGTAAGTAAAAACTTAACTCAGAAACTAAAATAATCAAAAACAAAGAAATAAAAAAGTAATAAAAATGAGAAAAGCAAAAGATGTGAAAAGGAAAGGGAAAAAGAAAATAAACAAGAAAAGGCAATCAGTGGATCCCAGGAAAAGCAGTATCAGCAGAAAGAGCAGAACTAAGCTAACTCAGGTGTTTGTTAACCATCAAAATTAAGGGCCGTCCGCCTTGGGGGCGGGACTCTAACGTATGAGAACCCACCCAATTGGCCAAATGGGTGAAGAGCTCCATTTAATTTGCTAAAAAATGTAATACTTTCGTTTGATTGACAGAATGCATTATGTGTAGTAAACATTTGAGCTGACCATTCATTATGATATTTATCTGTTCTTTGCAATATGCGTATTGTGCATGTTGATATCGCGATAACGATATATTTACGATAGATTGTGCAGCCCTAGCTTCTGATGGTCGGGAAACAAGCGGCACCAATGACTTCACAAATCTAGATTCAATTCAATAATACTTTAATCCCAGAGGGAAATTAGGAGTTTCAGTACACACAATTCTAAGATCAGACATACATGCATACATACATACATACATACATACATGACAAGAATTGGTGACTGTGATCACTCGCAACCCGAGTTAGGCTACCATAATAGATCAAGAGGGTTTATATGAGGACAGAGTCGGGGGGAGGGAAAAAATGGCACTTCAGAGTTACTCTCACCTGAGGGTAGCTTTGCTATGCAAAAAAACACCTCAAACAGATATGCACACACTTAAGACTTTACACAACATATGTGTCCACAAGGTGGGGAGGTAGGGTTGGGACTCTCCTCACTTCGGTGCAGCCGCATGGAGCAGCACTTATCACCTCCGTTTGGACGGGGGGGGGGTATTAATGGGTTGGAGAGCACAGTGGCTCCTGGATATGGTTCAATGGCCATCACAGGTCACAGTCCCACCCAGGCTGGGAGAGGGAGAAAGAGTTGCCTAGCGACGGCAGCATTCCACATTTCTTCTGAGGGGGAGTTTTTACTTCAGCCTCACAGGCTCAAGGGCACCAGATTCAGATAAGGAATGTTTTGGGGACAGACAGAGATAATTTCCTCTCTGCCTTAGAGTTCTGTTGGTCATCAACCCCTCTAGATCCAATAATGGCATAATTAATCTATCCCAATCCATGCTAATCTGTCCACAACTCTGTCCTTGATTAAATCCACCTTCTGTGTCAGAGCCTGAATCTCAGCCAAAGTTCCAAGTTTACGACTCATCTCGACAATTATATGAGTTTGTGCGTTCACAGCGCGATGCATTCCATCCCTGAGCTCCGGGATTGAGCCAATATTCCTCGAAAGCTCGGTCATTTTCCGGTAAGCCAGGTAACCGCTCAGGCCAAACAGCAGGAATCCTGACACCAAAACCACGAATATCCAGACATCTTCAGAATCCTCTACAGACAGTTGAGAGAGGCATATCAGGTTCCACTGTAGAGCCCTGCACGGGCCTAAAATCTGAGCCCATGTCCGGCCCGGCCCGAGGGGGTGGAGCCCCAGCCCGACCCGGTCCGAAAAGGTTTTCAGGATTCTCTGGCCCGACCCGAGCCAGACTTTTTTTAACCAACTAAATGAAAACAAAAGTGCGTCAATCCTGACCAATGTGTTAAAAGACAGGCAGGATTCGATCAATTTGTTTTTCCCTCATTTACCGTCACGGAGATGGCGGTGCACTGGCTCTGGTGGTAATCAAGTAAAATTTTATCTCTTTCCAACAATTTTCACAAGAAAACAAAACAGTCAAAAGCAGGGCTTGTGTTGACCGGATAGTTCCCGTATTTGACCGTTTATTTTGACGGAGAAAGAATAGAAAGAATTACCCCGACGCATGCAGACGAACTGACATTTTATTCTACGCACATCGCAGATGTTGCTAAATCACCCAAGAAAAGATTCCCATCTGAACATCTGAGCTGGACACTGCTCAGCGCAGCTCGCTGTCAGCGCATATGTGCACAGCGAGCTGAAGTTGTGGAGATTGGCTTGGAGCACGTCGCAGAACCAGAGCGCATGCGGGAAGGTTCCTCCCACTGAAGCAAGTGTTTTCCAAACCCTGTCTCTCAGAGAGACTTGTTACTTATAAAATGTTCCCTGATTATGAAACTTTGGCTGAATAGTGCTTGTTCCTGTCTCCAATGTGGCAACGCATCCAGGAGCCGTCTGAGGAGAAGCCCAGAATCTCACATCCTCTTCAGCTCAGAAAGCGCATATGATTACGCACAAGCGTGACCCATCAACCCGGTCTCACACTAAGACTTGGTTGGGCCTGTTCAGGTTCACGCAGACAATCTTTACATAAAATTGACTTACAGATATAAAATTAATTCAGTAAAATATAAAGCATTTTATTTATATATCCATTCATTATTTTACAAGCACAGAGAGCCGCATCAGATTCAGATCAGCGGGAAGATTCCTCCGACTGAATTCAGTCGGAGGAATCTTCCTGCATGCGCTCTGGTTCTGCGACGCGCTCCAAGCCCCTCTCCACATCTTCAGCTCGCTGTGCACATATGCGCTGACAGCGAGCTGCGCTGAGCAGTGTCCAGCTCAGATGTTCAGATGGGAATCTTTTCTTGAGCGATTTAGCTACATCTGCGATGTGCGTAGAATAAAGTGTCAGTTCGTCTGCATGCGTCGGGGTAATTCTTTCTCCGTCAAAATGAACTGTCATATACGGGAACTGTCCGGTCAACACAAGCCCTGCTTTTAACTGTTTTGTTTTCTTGTGAAAATAGATAAAATTAAACTTGATTAACACCAGAGACAATGCGCACTGCGCCGTTATCTCCGTCACTGTAAATGAGGGGAAAACAAAATGATCGGATTCTTTTCTGACCTTCCCCACCTACAAAGTTTAATTACAACAATCAAACATGACAGAGCCTGGATTTGTATTCTGAACAGTCTAAACATGTTTTAAAAAGAAACGTATGACAAAAGTGGCACCTGCTCAGTAAAACCACCAACAGGGTGAAAAATATCAAAATATTGTAGGCAGAGACGGGCTACAACTTCTGGATCCACTTTATATAAATCGTTTAATTGATTATCTTTTTATGAAAGATAACTTTGACGTACACGAGCGACCGGTACTGGCTGCTGTCACCCGTTGTGAGCAGCGCTCTGCTGTCTGAGGGTAGGCCCCGCCCACAACGCCGTGGCTGCTGTGGCTCCCAGTGTTTTCTTTACTGTGGGAAACGGGTAATAATGGCTCTTTGATGGGAACAGGTTGCCGAACCCTGGTTTAAGTGTTTCTAATTTTTTTTATGATTTTGATTAAAAATAAAGGCGACCAGCCCGGCCCAAGGTAATTACACAGTCGTTGGCCCGTAGCCCGACCCGAGGGCCGTCGGGCCGGGCCAACCCGAGGGCCTAGGCCCTAGGGCTTCAGTGCAGGGCTCTATTCCACTGTTTCCAGGAGTCCATGATATACTCAGCTGGCTCTGTCCCAGAGGGGCATCCGGGAGCCCCTTCTCCCGTTTTCATCATTGAAAAAATGTTGTCAATCGCGTTGAGTGACCAGCTGACCAGATCCATTTTTAATCATTTCCAGGTTCCAGAAAAAATTGCAGAAGCGCCGTACACACAAGACAGGATAAAGAGCCTTGGGATAAGAGGGAGGGAGAGGAGAAAAAAGCGTCTGTACTCTCCAAGAGCCGGAAGACAACAGCAAAAAAAATAAAATAAATAATTAAAAAATCTGCTCATATTTTTGGTTGTGATTCTCGACTTTACACAATACAATAGATTATTCGGTCTCTTCAGTGATTGCATAAAATTTATCTCCTGAGACCCTGTGTCCATAGAAGGACACTGGCTTATTGCACTCCAATATTTTATTCTCTTCAACTTAGATATTTTATCATGACCACCGCTGTGCTTTCCTCATTTGAATTTAACAGGTGGCGCCTCGGCCCTCCACGTGAACAATCCTTGCACCATGTGCATGCTGAATCGTAGAGAGATCCATACAGACCACAGATCAATGATGATCAATTGCACCCTGTGTGTGTGTGTGTGTGTGTGTGTGTGTGTGTGTGTGTGTGTGTGTGTGTGTGTGTGTGTGTGTGTGTGTGTGTGTGTGTGTGTGTGTGTGTGTGTGTGTGTGACAGTATATAAAATTTATGGGGGGTTTTCTGTACCACCCAGCCCTATAAGGCATTCATTCTTATGAGACCAGAGTAGATTATTTATTGAAAAATCTACTGAGCTTTAAAAACATTGAAAAACATCAACTGGCAAAAAAGAATCTCTTCTTGGTGAATAAATAACAAACCAGAAAGCCAATTACAAAGCCCTCTCACTCCCCTTCTTCCTGCCATGACAGTGAGGCCTCTCATCCCAGTTCATAGAGATTTTTTATTGATTTCCACAATGTGCTTCCTGGAAACAAAACACCAACAACCAGCAGTGGAAGAGAGAAAACATCCCAGTTAGAAACGGTAGGGCTGGGCAATAAATCGGAAATGTATCGTTATCAAAATTTCCGACTCTTACCGAGATAATTTTTCTCATGTCAATAAATTTGATAATTAAAAAAAATGAAAGGATGTGTGCAGGTTGGCAACATTCATGTCCCTTTAAGAAGCTGTACCACCTGGAGTCACGTAAAAATGTAACTCAATGTAATACATGTGACAGCCCCATCTAGTGCAACTTTGTTTCTGTGCATACCTGTAGTTATCGTCCATTTATCATTATCAATATATCGTGATATTGATTTTAGGCCATATCGTCCAGCCCTAAGACACAAGTTAGTCACCAATTACCACTCTGATGTTAGTTAGTTGAGGCTGACAGTTTTATTGCCACTAACATTTCCTAACTTCCTTGATCGGCAAGCAAAACTTAAAACTGACCAAAACATCAATTTATTCACAGTCATGTCAACAGAAGATATCTGACTCATTCCCAACCAGATGTCAGACTAAACTAGTTTAGGAGTCTAAACTCACCTGTCACAAGCCGGACTACTAAAGTAGGAAATAATATACAACTTCACACTGAGTGGTGAGAGGTGCCCTGGAAGGGACTGATGCAGCCCATTAGACCACATCAATACAAATGTTCAGCTACAAATCCCATGACAACTGCTGCCCTGAACTCAAAACATGCAGCGTCACGCTGGGAGACAACGTTTCCTCTCAGTGCTTCAGTCTGTTCTTATTAATGTTCTGACATTTCTCACAACAAAACATTTTCACAGAGCCCCTGCTTTAATCAGAATTCATGGCTTGGCAGACAATTTTTGTTAATCCCGATAGTCTAATCCAAACATGCAAATGAAATCTGGAGAATAAAATTAAATTTACTTATAGGATGGTGGATAGTGTGGTGCGATTACGCTATATACTGCGATATTTTTTTTCCTTTGTTTATATGTGTCAAAATGACATGCTTCAAAAAATCCTCATATGGAAAATATATTGCAGCAGAATAAAGACGTCCAAAAAGGTTAGAATGCTCCTCCTCCTCCCGCTACATTCCATTCTGTTGTTCCAATGTCAGCGCGGGTGCACATGTGACATCATGTGTTATCGCGGTAGAGCCAAAAACTTATCATTACCCAATTTTATATTGTTTCTACCTTATATTGTTTATATTGCCCACCCCTATGTGACGGTACAATATTCAAATAAATTACGGTAATACATGATACATAACATCTTACAGTGCAGGCACCTCAGCGTATTTCCAGCTACATTAACCAACCTAACACACCGCAGAATGAACATCTCCATTCCATACAACCAGTTTAAATAAATTATTTACTTTTTGATGGAACGGGCAGCAATGTCTACTGGTTGCCCTCCTTTGACCGCAATCGCTTCCTCTACTGCCCCTCAAAATTGTAGGAGAACTTGACCCAAATAGCCTCCACTCTTTGTGAAAGTGAAGTTTCCATGGAAACCGAACACATCACCATGGCAACACAGAACAGCTTAAAAAAATTACTGTTATGTAAGAAGAGCTGTAGGCTGACATCACGCTGCAAGTGTCAGAACAATGCAAATGTCTTTAAATAAATGTGTTAGGAGCCTTTTTATGTTCAAATCAGAGCATGTCAGAGATGAAAGGTGAGGACTTAATGGATAATTTAAGTGAGAAAAACTAGAAATTAGGGCAAAAAAAAATCTTTAGCTTCTACAAAGTAAAGTGGTCAAATGGATTTGATTCTGCAAACCACACGAACCAGTGTTTTCATGTCTTTGGTGTAAACTGGAGAAAAATTTTCTGCCTCCAACCAAAAATGCAGAGAAGCTAAAGACTGAGTCAAACTTTTATTTACATCTGGAGTAGAGATCAAATCCACTCATCTTAAACATTTACTCTAGAATGCAGAAATCTAGACAAACTGTAGCAGTAGTTAAAGAATTTGCTCTGCAGGTTGGTTTAAGCTTAATTTATACTTCTCTGGAGACACGCATCGCAGAGAAGAGTCACGTAAGTCCTTTGAGTCTCCTTCTCCATTAACTGTGTATGGCGGACTGCCCCGTTGACTGACTTCCATCAATATGGATACGTCACATTGATTGCACGCAGAGACAGTCCGAAAGACAAGTGTAGATTCTGCCTTATGATGGAGCCCTTTCCAGGTGCTAGAATTGAGCCACACCAGAGCAGAGATTCAGTTGACAGAATTTGGAGTCTTATTTCCTGATATTTGGACATCTCGTCTCTGATTGGCTAACAGCAATGCAACACTACCACTGAATGTTTTCTTTGCAATGTTGACGTTTTATCTCAAAAAATAACACAAGCCTAAAGGAGTTCTGCTGTGTGGTGGAGTTGCTAATGCTAACTGTTAGCTTCTACTAGCCGAGATATTCTATGCCATTTTCTGGACGCTACACCAACAACAGCCTTCCCCGTCTCGAGTAAAGATGGGTGAAACCATGAATGTTCAGTGGCAGCATGATGTAGCTCCTAATCCTAGAGTTTCATCATCTGAGCTAAAGCAGGAGATGGGTGCAGAAGACTAGTTTCATATTCAGCCTGCATGAAAAACTCAACGAGTGAATGATTATAATCAGATCAATTAAATCTAAAACTCAAATTCAGTGCTGTCATCAAATATACTGATGATGTTCCTAAAGAAATTAGGTGGAGGCTATTTAACCAAAACAAATTCAACAAGGGAATACATTAAAAAAAAAAAGTGACTCTCAACATGAACTCCAGATTAAAACTTTATTTCTGTTTGTTTTTAAATTTACTTAGGAGGGGCTGATGTTCGCTCTGAAAACATTTTCAGCCTGACAGAGCTGCAGCTAAAAGATCCATATTATTCAGTCCAAAAACCTGCCACTCAAGAGATCTCCAGTGAATAGATCATCAATATCAGCATAAATAAAAAAATCTTGAAATGTTGGGATTTTTGTGTGCGGGTTCTTTTGCAGCCATTTATTTTTTCCTTTAGAGTTTCAGCAGAAACACACTGACAAGACCTCTTTAGATCTCTGAGCTGGATGCCTTTCATTACTAGAATTGCAGAACCTGATGGAAGCAGCTCATGTGTTTCTGTTAATGCACAGTCTCCAAATACGAGTAGGACAGCATTGGGGGGCATTTTAGCACTCCACCGTTCAAGGTTTCATTTTGTGCACATGACTGTCACAAACGAGTCTGGTTTTCTACAGCACAAGAGCAGCAGGCAAACAAAACAAAGAGGCGACAATGTGTGCTGACGTCAATGATCACAAAGCTGGGAAATAAGGCAAAAAATAAATAAAAATACCATTGTACTCTAAATCACATTAAGAGAAAATTTTTGTCAGTTAGCATATAATGTCACATGCAAAATATGTAGTCATTTTTTTCAAAATGGGACTGATTAGAGCAGACGTGTCTAAAGTGAGGCCCATGGGCCAATTGTGGCCCCTTGAAAGGACTTTGTGCAGCCCCCAATTGCATTTGCAGAATGACAAAATTGGTCTCTCCGACATTTTTATGTAGAATTTTTTTACTTATACTTATTTTGAGAAAAATAATCACAATAATATATAATGCATTTTTTAAAAGAAAAAATAACATTTTTTAAACCCTGAGGATTAGTGACATCACTGTTTTGGCCCTCATCTTGAAAAGTTCCCCACCCCTGGATTAGAGGCTAAATACAAGCAATACTTGAAAGAAAAAATCTTATTTTAATCTCTAAGAGGAAACTATAGTATGTTACATCTATTTTTGTGCCACTGAAATAAATAAAAAAAAACATCAAGCAAACAAGTCTTGATTACATGAAAAAATAACTTAAAATGAAAATTAAATTAAAAGCTGTAAGATTATGATATTAAACAACTGAAAAAGTCTTTAAGAACAAAAATAACTGCTTGATTTAAATAACTTCAAACATAATAGTTCTACTCCAAAAGAAAAAGATATGACATTACCTCACACTGGTATTAATCCTCAATATGTGTCTGAAACATCTCCTCTCTGCTCATATAGTTTATCCGATTACCATCAGAATGCATTTATATAACTTCTGACAGAGCAACAAGTAAGCTTACTGAACAGCTTTAATGTCCAGTTTGTTGCAAAGATGCCTGACTGTACTACAAGTACAGCTGCATGGTGGCGCAGTGGTTAGCACTGTTGCCTCGCAGCACGAAGGTCGCAGGTTCAAAACTCGCCTTTCTGCGTGGAGTTGCGTGTTCTCCCCATGCATGCGTGGGTTTCCTCCGGGTACTCCGGTTTCCCCCACAGATCACAACATGCCCTATAGGTTATAAAAATTGTACGTCGCTTTGGATAAAAGCGTCTGCGAAATGAATAAACATAAACATACAAGTATCAATCTGACACACTACTGAGTGATTACATGAGGAGAGGAAGGAAGTAGAGGGTGATGTAGTAAAAAATGAAGGGGAAACACTTTCAGCTGCACTGCAGTCCAGGGTGTGGGCGTGTGGAGAGTGGGAGTTAAACAAACACTGTGTCTCATGTAAGTTTGTCTGCGATTTAGTGTGTGTGTGTGTGCGTGTGCGTGTGTGTGCGTGTTAGAGCCAAGCTTCATCATTTGGTGCACTCATTTTCACAGAAATGCCTGATCCTGTAAGTTAACGTTGTTAAGCAAAAAAAGAAACAGAAAAAAAGAACTTCTCAGGCTTTTCTAGATTTCACACAGCAAAAGAGAATGGGGGGGGGGGGCACATTGGTGTTTATAAGCATGCCAAACATGAATCAATCAATGCACAACACCACAAGCTGCTTTTTCTCACCCAACTCAAATTTACCCCAAACATTTCACAGTAGACACTGCACTCAGTAACTTGAAGTATCTTTTTTTAAATACATGACCAAAAACTACAATGCACTGACTGAATAGTACAGCTGTGGTTTCATTTCTACCACAAGAATGGTTGCAAAAAAAAAAAAAAAAAAACACAGTATTGTGTTCAAATGAAAACTGTATTTTACTGTATATATTTAGGGATGGGATGTTCCTGATCTCATTAGGAATAACACCTCTCCATCTAGCCTCTCGCAGCGTGACATGATGCAGTTTATCGATGTCATCTTAAAATATGCTTACAAGCTAAAAGCCAGCTGACCTGGGTGGATAATATTTTGCAGGATATACGATGACCTCAAACAGGAAACTGCTCAATCACCCCACAGCTGCACAGAACAACCCCAGTCCCAAACACACCCATATAGGAAAAGAACCATTTTTTCCCAATCCAAACGCCTAAATGAAAAAAATAAAGGGAAAAATATGTAAACAAAAAATGCCACTGGGCCTGCTCTGGTAGCAAGCTAACAACACTTAGCTAAACATATTGGGGTGAATGTACGAGACCTCACTTGTTTTTGGTACGTTAAGAAGATTGAAAACATGTAAAAACATTTAAATGTTTATCTGAGAATATCGTTAAGGGTGTGAGAAGGTGCAGAGCAGTATCCTTTCAGACTCGCCCGCGCGCTCACTAAACTGGCAACACACCAGCAAAACAGATTGCTGAACTAGAACGACAACGGCACAAACACATACGTAAACACATGGACCGTATTGCACCTGAAGCAACCGCTATAAGCAAAGTTTATCGAATATTTTGGAGCTTACCCTCTCTTTAACGTTGCGGTGAAATGAAAACTAAGCTATACAACGAGTGAAAGAGATATTTCTCTGTTTTTATCCCCTCCTGTGGTGGGTTTATCTCTCTGCACTCACCCTGGCTCCGCCCATCCATCTTTATTCTACTTGGGTGCGGCAGGAGCTAAACTCTGGTTTACGATTGGTCACTCATAAACACATTACAAAAACAGTGGTTGTGATTGGGTAATGAACTTTAAGCCCGCCTATTAAAGGGAACGTGTTTTTGGGTCCTACTCCAAAATGCACAGAGAAATTGTGAATTAAAATTGAAACAAAGAAACGTTTTAAATTTTCTGGGATCATTACATTTTCAAATAGTCCAATGATTAATACAATATCTCTTGCAAAAATTCCGAAGTTTGTTTGCAAATGTAGAAAATAATTAACGACTTCAAAGGAAAATGCTTAAGTAAAAATTATTCAGCAGGGAAATATATAAAAATTATGTTTTAGTTATATTGAAAGAATGTACACCTGTATCTTTAGAGATTCAATATGAATATGGGGGATATTTTTAACACATTTCACGAACTACTCAGTATCTACCACTAGATGGTAATGTTTTTCCACTTTACTGTTATTATTATTTTATCTCTCCAGATGAAGAACCAGTGAGATGTCAAATTCATTTGCAAGAGTGACCTTATCCAGGAAGGCAGCATTAAACAATACAGAGAATTAAACAAAATCACATGTTATGACAAAGCACAGAGAAAAACAAGCAAAAGCACCGTTACAAAATCAGGTTTGGGAGCATTCGATATGTGTGAGGCTTGGACGCAGGGGCGTAACACTGCTTCTTATATTCACAAATTACAAAAATAAAATAAAATTATTCTTCTGAACATTAATCATGACCGTTATAACAAAAGTGTGGAAGAAATAGGTCAAGCCAAATGTTCCAACCACAGGGAATTGGTGATGTGCGCTCTTTATTATAGAAAACTTGCTTTCATTTTCAAGAAAAATGTGAGGAACTTTACAAGTAATGTGCATGATATAAAGACTTGACTTTTGTTTTTAAGAGTGCCTTTTCTCTATTCTTTGAACATTTGAAGCTAATTTTTAATTTGTATTTTTCTCCACACAATGCCTGATATGTTCTGTTTGGTTGGCACATGTAGAATTACGAAAACTGAACCACAACTAAGGTATGGGGACTCTTGTCTTAATAGTTCGGTGGGATCATGAATGAATGAATGAATGAGTGAATGACAAACATTAAATTGAAACATCAAATAAAGATTTTCATAGAATTAAATAAGTACATAGCAAAACACAAAATATTGTAAAATAATTGTTCAAAATAAAGTAGGGGAAAGGTTAAATCATTAAAAAATTTGCAGTGGAGCTAGCTTCTGTAACACTTGTGGCTAAAATATCTGACAAGTCCAACTGAGGAACCATGAAATGTAACATTTGTGAATACTGTAAATTTTATAAAATAGCACATTAAAGACTTTAAAATTTTTGAGACTGGAAATGTTTATGACAAGTGACTTGCTAAACTATGACTAGTTATTTTCTTGTCTGTTTACCTTGTTTCTCCAAACTGAGGCTGTTCAAACGGCTATCAACAATAGGTAAGACAGCAACGGTTCATTTTACTAACTGTTGATTAAGGTTGAATATAAATATGATTGTATTGCCTGCACCCTCTTCAAGAGTGATCCAAATGCCTTGACCTCTGACTCTTGTAGTGTTAATCCTGTTCCATACCAGTCGACACACTCATGCACGCACATCCTGACTGATCCCAGAACAGCGCTGACCATTTTGATATTGTGAATAATTGTGGTCTGCTTCGTAGCATGGAAACACCCGCTAGGGAGTCTAAATATAACCAGCTGAGGTGTCTGAAGATCCTGGGCATGAAGATGATATACTGAAAATACGCGCCTCACTGTGGAACTTTCCAGATCTATTGTGTGACGTTGCTGAGACTTGTTTCTGTTCTTTTCCATCTGTGTTCTCATTGGAAGCTAAGGCTAAAGTGCAATTAATCACCTGTGAACTTTATTTACATTTCAGTACTAATGTCTGGGTCACTTGTTTTCTCATAGACGTCCTTGAGAGAGTAACGAAAAAATCCACCTTTCGTGTTTCAGGTAGCACTGATCACCTTCTGTAGCTCGTTTAAAACTCCTAACAATCTTCCAGGAATGATAATGAAATAGTGTATGAAGTAATATGTTGTATTGCATCATATCGTATCATATTGCACTATATCGTATCATATTGCATTATATCATATCATATTGCATCATATTGTATTGTATCATATTGTGTCATATCATATCGTTTTGTATCGTATCTTACTGCATTGTATTGCATCGTATTGTATCACATCATATTGCATCACATTGGATCATATCGTATTGGGTCATATCGTATCTTATTGTATCGTATCTTATTGTATCGTATCTTATTGTATCGTATCTTATTGTATCGTATCGTAACATAACGCATCGTATCGTATTGCATTGTATCATATTGTATCGTATCGCATCGCATTGTATCATATTGTATCGTATCGCATCGCATTGTATTGTATCGTATCGACATGATGTAGTTCTTGTCACCTTCGTTAATGAACAGTAAAATATTACTGCAGGTTAATTGAGCAGGTAATTTTCCAACATTTGCTATTCAATGAACCCACAAAGCAGCCACAGAAGAAGACACTGTTGCATCTCCTACCAGCAGTTACTTCACTTCTACTCAATGATGGTATTGTTCTGGACGGACACACACACACACACACACACACACACCCTCCTCCTCAGCCTCTTACAGACAAGGGTTAGCCTTTCTTTCCTCCAACCTGTTTTTTACTCACTCTATTATGAACATGTTGTATAACCTTTGACCCCAGAAAGTTAACCACACTGTTGTCAGCACACATGCAGTCCCCTATATATTTAAAATTCAGCAGATTTGTAGCTTTAGCTTCTAACATCTTCAAAAAACTGACATAGAGATATTTTTAAAATGAGACTTCTTCAATCAGCAAATGCAGAAAGTGAAGGAATTGTTGCAAAAGCAGTGAAAATGAACTAACATAAATTTTTTTTTCAGAAAAATGTGGAAACTGTTATTTTTCAACTCTTTCATTACCATCAAATTAAATATTTAAATGTCATTCAGTACTGGGGGAACGTGCAGATATAAGTAGAATTTGAACGCAGCTGCAGGCAGTTTATCTGCTTGGGCTGCATGGTGGAGCAGTTGGTTGCACTGAGGCAATGCAGCAAAAAGGTTGCCGGTTCAAATCCCAGCTGCAGCCTTTCTACAGTGCGTTATGTTCTCCCTATGCGTGGGTATGGGTTTTATTCAGGTGCTCTGGATTCCTCCCACAGACCAAGATCAGGCATATCAGGCTAACTGAGGACCTAAAATTGTCCCAAGGAGTGAGTAACTAGCAGTTGTTCTTGTCTGTGTGGCCCTTTGATCTCCCAATCACCCCCAATAAATAGGCACAAGCTCCCAAAAACCCTGGAGGAATAAGCAGATTAGGTAATGAGTGAGTGAGTTGTTTTGGCAACATAACATTTAATGTGTTAAATAATTTATTAACTCATTGTAATAATTCTAGCAATTGTGCAAATGTCCGTGCAGCGCAGACATGGTGTTATTCCTTTTCCAAAAGAAATATAGACCAGTCAAGGATGCAGACTTTGCTGTTACTGAAACTATGTAAGTTCAACGGTGGCAGAGGAGTTAAGTGCCTGCCCTGTAATTGGAGGGTTGTAAGTTTGAGCCCCAGCTGCTGCAGTCGTTGTGTCCTTGGGCAAGACACTTAATCCGCCTTTCCTGCTGGTGGTGGTCAGAGGTACCGGAGGCGCAAGTGTATGGCCTCTGTCAGTGTGCTCCAGGGTGGCTGTAGTTCATCACCACCAGTGTGTCGATGTGTGTGTGCATGGGTGGGTTGTAGAACCCTAGAAGGCAGTGTATCAAATAATGGTCATTTACCATTCTGCAAATTGTTTAGAGCTGTGACGACCCTGCCTGAAATGGAAGACATTGTTTTTAGTCTTCAACATCAGTGATGCCCACAGACGAGTCACTCATGTTTCTGACGCTGATCCCAACACACTATTGCATGACAACAGCCGGAACACTGACTCTGATTTATGAAATGTTAAACCTGCAGTCCCGTTTTCTCACAGCAGTCTTACACATGTAAACTGAAATGTGAACTAAGCAGCCTTTCTGCACAAAGATGATACTTGCTTAGTCTTTGCATGAAAGAGTTTTAGTTTACATTCCTGATGCAAAGGAAGACAGTGTTGAAATGTCAAGATACTCCTAAGTACCCAAAAGCATCTCAGCACTGAACTTATGTTCACCTCACTGTAAGGTGCCATGGTTACGTGACAGCTTCTGATCTTTAAACAAAATTATACACCAGGGACACCATTAGACCTAAAAGCTTTGTGATTTCAGATTTTATTGACCAGTGATTTTGACAAAGCTTTACAAAAAGGTTTGAGCTTTTATCTATCTCTGTATTTGAAGAGATTAAATAGTTACTGAACGTCTCTCGTGTCTTTCTCTTCTTTTTATCTTTTTCTCCTTGCCATTATTTTGAGTGTTTTTTTAAGTACTATTGGATTGTGAAATTTATTGCATTGCTATTTCCAGGATTTGCCAAAAACAGCTATAACTCCACAACTTCTCAACATAAGGCAATTATATGGTGATCATATAAAACTCACGAAGATGGTGGACAATATAAATTCTCTAAGTCTAAGCCTTTAAAAAGAGTGTCAATTGTTAGATCATTGTTATCATCATTAATGCATATTTATTGTAGCTTATACTGACACCTAGTGTGTGATTTTTGATGCTCATCTTTGACAAATATATTTCTAAAATGCAGGAGACGTGCAGGAAAAAAACTGGCCAAATTTAAGAGTTGGTCAAAATTCAACATAATCACAGATCAGATTTTCTTTTGCTATTGCTACGTGAAAATTCTTTTGAGTGACAACTGATTACAAGCTCATCTAAAACAAAGGCATTTTGTGAATTGTAGTTCAGTGGGATTAACTAGAATCGGCCAAAATCCGTATCAGCAGTTTAGTGGTGTATAAAAATTATAAATGGGTTTTGGCCATCAAAACCAGATTTGGTGGGGTAGGGGTGTCAACACCTCTCATGATGGGGGCCAAATTGGGAGGCAATTTAAATCATTCAGAGAGCCGCAAATGGGCCCCAGGCCACACTTTGGACTAGCCTGTTGTCAGGGGCGGATCTACAGGGGGGCAAGGAGCGATAACTACCAGCTGAACCTTTGCTTCCCGGACAAAATCCAACTTTTTTGTCCTTAAAATATGCCTTACCTTGGCTTTTCATTATATATGTATGTATATTTTTTTACGTGGCCTCTGAAAAGTGTTACACACAGCTAATAGCTACAGACATGGGTGTGTTTTCACCAGGTGTGTCCTAGAAGTGTAGTGTTGCGAGGCTCTGCTAAATTTACGCTTCTGGTCTATTTTTATGCATTATGCTTCCGGAACACGACAAGCTCTGCTGTTCAAGTTGAGCCAGAAAGAAAATCAAAAACGGGAGCAGTTTAAAGGTGCAGTATGTAAGAATATAGTTGGGATTCATAGTGAGAAAATCCCAAAACAATCTAATGTTCCAGCCATTTTGGAAGGAAGGTTCTACTGAAACATATTTCATATCCAGCTGGCTGCGGGGATTGTCAGGGGTTCTCCTTTCAAAAGAAAAGGAGGAGAGGCGTAACTCTTTACCATCAGTGAGTGTGGGGTTGCCGTGTCTCCTGCGAGCTAATACCGCAGTGTCGACAAGTTTAATTTGACAACGGCCAACAAAAAGCTACAGAGTTTTTTACCCCCAAATTCCACTACCTCCGCTCCGCTCCGCTCCGGTCCGCCCCCGCCTTCCGCAGCCGCTCGCTTCCGAACTCAATTTTTACTGGTACCCGCTCTACAACGGCTCCGCTCCGGTGCGGAGACCTGAGGGGGGCAAACAAGCATGCGCGGGATTTTCGAGATCTTGCGATACAGTCCGAGCAATAAACGCGGAAGTTAGATCCAAACACCCGTTGTGCGGGAGAAGCATCGGAAATGAGCTGTTTAATCTGCCCATCATTGTGTTGAGAGATCAGCAGTGTTTGGATCAACAAAGTGTGACTACTTTGATAGTGGCAACTGTATTTATGGCTTATTTTTGTGCATTTAAACTTCAGCCGCCATTGATAGTTGTTAAAAGTTGTTAAACCTGTGCATATGAAACAAAAAACGCCTTTTGTTTAGCGATTTATTGTGAAAAACGGAAGTTGTGCTTGCTCCTTTTCCTGTTGGGCCGTTGTGATTTCTGTCCATTTACTGCGGAGGTGCTCCGGCGTCCGGCAAAAATAGGATCGATTCTATTTTTGCCGGACGCCGGAACAGAGGGCGCCGCACGGCGCCGCACTGCCGGAGCACGGCCGCAGTAGTGGAATTGCTCTGATTGACTAGAACGGGACCGATTTTGCTCCGGCGTTCGTGTCGGAGCGGAGCGCAGCGGAGCGGAGGTAGTGGAATTTGGGGGTTAGAGTGGTTGCAGTGACCAAATTTTACCACAGGGTGTCATTTTTACTTTATTTTTACACACCTTTGGCATCCAAGAAACTCTGCAATAGGAGATTTCCTATTGTCTAATTAGTAAAAAAGAGGACATGTGACATCAATTTGGCTGCGGTTGAACTGACTTAATCATTTGTGATCCTGCAATTCTCGTGATTTCAGGATCTTGCAGGACCAGCTGTTAAGAACTTATTCTCTGGGTCTCAAGCGCTCCAGGGAGGAAGGGTAGGACGTGCCACTGAGGTCGCAGGGAAAATGCACCTATCACGTCACATGTGTAGTGGAAAGTCAGGATCAAGCTCTCCTCAATGTGATGACTGAAATCAGTCCTGTAAAACCATGTAGGTTTTATTTATTCTGAATGTGTCTTCTGTGTAGAGTTATTTATTTTCGATCAAAGATTAATGTCCCCATTACTGGTCACACACATTGGTGTGGTGAAAATCGTCCAATGCATTTGACCCATGTGGGGGAGCAGTGAGCTAGACTGGCCTGCCAGACTTGTCCTCTGTTTAATTCTGCACAGAGAATGAGTCTGGTAACTCACAGGCAGAAAGGCACTTGAGGGGCGGGATGAGGCAGCTCAAAAATAACCAATCAGAAAAAAGACAGAAGCCGACTGTACAGCGTGATGCTGTAGTTTTGTAGCTGTAGTAAAAAAAGGCGTCTGGCAATGGAGAAAGTATCTTATAATTTTTATTTTTTTTAGAAGAAATGCTTTTAGCGCTTCTACTTGTTGTGGTTTTAAAGACATTCAAATCATTTAGAACAGAGGAAAGAGCCACAGCGAACTCTGCCGCTGTCTTCGTTGTTTAAGAGAAACTGAGCGTCGCTGTGTGTGACATCCGTGACGCTGTAGTTTTTTAGCTGTAGTTAAAAATGGCATCTGGCGACAGCGCAAACATCTTTATTTAGAAGAAAGGCTTTTAGCAGTTCTACTTGTTGTGGTTGGGGTTATTTGAATAGGAGAGTTCCCTGCCCCTTTCTCTGTCTGTGCAGAATTAAACAGAGGAGGAGTCTGGCAGGCCAGGCTAGAGATGAGCTGCAGACACGGCAGCGCTCGGAAACTATTTGGAGGTTTAGTGGGACATTAGTTTCTTTTTAACATAGAAATTATTTTATTAGAAGAAATAATGACTCAAAAAAAGACGTTTTAAAGCTGTATGTGGACGTTTTGTAGACTAAATTGACAACTTTTTTCACATTTTCAAACAATCATTTTCTCTTGATCTTGAAATAAATTATTGCACCGCCTGCTGGTATTTAGGCAAACGTTTGTGTATAAAAGAGTGAAAATAAAGGCAGTCGTTGGAGATGAAGGAGTCTCGGGATGAGAAAGCTACCTGAGTTTGTTTCCCACCCCCCCTCACCTCCCCGCCCCTCCCCCTCCCCCCAGTCACTCGGCGACGCCTGAATCACCCTGGCTCGCGCTGCCTCCGCCGCCATGCTGAGCTGGGAGACAGAAGCAGCGACTCTCTAAACTTTTATCACTCTGCGGCTAGACTCCGTTCACACCGGCAAAGAGAGAGAAACCCCCTCCTTACGGTGAGTACATTAGCGCTTTAAAGCCTCTATGGCGCTGGCAGCACCTCTTTTCCCCGTAGCACCGTGAGGTTTGTGTGGAAATGTGATTTACTTAGGTGTCGTCACTTCTCACCCAGCTGCACTTGTTACTAGCCCAGGAATGCAAAATGGTAAAGAAACGTACTCTTATTTTATTTGGCGTGAGCTTCAAACTACTTTAATCTCATTATTTAAACCTCGTTTATGAAAAATAAACAATCAAGTTAGCTTTCAATGATGCGGAAATTCACGCTTTTAAAGGGCAAATAGCACCTGAATCGGCTGATGTTGTGCGCCAACAGCTCACTCACTTTATTTTAAACTCCTTCCACCGAAGATACCGCTCTGCCACCCAGAGGTCACCCAGGGGTCTCTGCTCTTGGCATGCATAAATCAAGGCTTCTCTTTCATTGCAGCGACAAAAGGCCATTTATTGACAGTGCTGAAGCACCGCCGCATACACGCAGCGCGTTTGAGGAGCAGGGGAAGCATCTTGAAAGCATTCGTGTGGGAGAATGCCTTCAGCCACACTCTGTTGTGTCTCTGAATTTGGGTTTTGGTGTTTTCCCAAGGTCAGATGAGAAGTTCAGCGCAACTAGAGCTCATCATTCACTTTCCCATCTGTTTTCTTTATCAGATTTAGCTGTGCAAATGAGAATTTGCTTCCTCGTGTCACTGTTTTTGCAGCACAATCGACTAATTATTTGATTTCTTTGGAGTGTTTTCAGACTGTTTGACTCTGATTTGATTCTGCACAAGTTTGGTTTAAGTTTTCTTCTGATCTTAGCTTATTATTAAACATCTAGTAAAAGTAAAAGAGGAACAACGTTAAAACTGTCACTAATGGTAGTCCTAACCTTCATTAATAGTCTAAAACAAAAATAAACGGTGTTGGAAAAGGATCAAGAAGAAGCAGATAAATACAAATGCTCTCATTTATTTTTCTATTGATAAATTATGCACTCTGTATTCTTAAATTGTACAATATTTTTACCTATCTTAATTTGTTCATTCGAGCCATGTCACAAAGTCACGGGCATATTTTAAAGAGCTTTTATGTTTGTGTTTAAAGGTGCATTATGTAAAAATGAAGCAAAAGTGACATCCTGTGGTCAAATTTGGTCACTGCAACCACTTTAAGCAATTCTGGAGCTTTTTGCCGGCTGTGGTCAAATTAAAATTGTCGGCGCTGCGGTATTAGCTCGAAGGAGACATGGCAACCCCGCATTCACTGATGGTAAACATGTTACGTCCCTCCTTTCTTTGGTTTAAAGGAGAAAAATTGACAATCCCTGCAGCCAGCTGGATATGAAATACATTTCAGTATAACCTTCCTTCCAAAATGACTGAAACATTAGACTCTTTTGGGATTTTCTCTCTGTAAAATTCTCACTAATTTCTTACACACTGCACCTTTAAAGGCCAAGTTCATTGAGAAACCGTTGAGACTCATTTTTGAAATATGATCGGAGTTTACCATGCAGGTTAAATGTGAAAATAGTCTTCTACTCCTATTTCCTGAGTTAGCCGTTGATAGAAAATCGATGGGGAAACACTCAGAATAGAAAAACCTGTGACAATTTTTCATCATAACATTAATTTAACCTTCATCGACTCACCCAACTTGACTCACAACAGGGACGGCTGTAGGTGGTTTAGCATCCAGGAGAGAGAAGAGAACGTCTTGGCTAGTTGAAGCTAACTTAGCATTAACAACTCCACGACATGACAAAGCTCCTTCAGTGTTATTTGTAGAGATAAAACATCAACATTGCAGAGCAAACAGAGTCAGTGGTAGAGTCGTGTTGCTGTTGGCCAGTTCACGGCGAGATGTCCAAGTATTAGGAAATAATACTCCAAAACCTGCCCAACTCTGATCTACTTCCTGAAACAGGAGTGCCAGAGCTTTTTTCCCACAGTTTGACTCAAGGCATTCATTTTTACCAGAGAACATTGCAAATGTATTGAAAAAACAAGGTAACTTGGTTTTAAACTCTTCAAGCTTGCTGACAAAAATGCTTGAGAATGTTCCTCAAGAGTTAAACAGTACCTTCTGAAATTACATGGAGGCTTAGTTTACCTCTCATAAATACTTTAGAATTTTGGAACATGTTAGGATGTTTTTAATTTTTCCCTTCAAGTCAACTGTTATGCTTTCTTAATGTGTTTTCCACAGCGCGGTACATCAGCCATGTTTCTCCTCACTCAGCGTTTTCACCAGAACACACCGAGTGTGTGATGTCCGCTCCCCAGTAGCAAATTCTTCCACAGGTCCTTCCTTGGGTCATATTGGGCATGGGGGCAGCCACCCAGATCTTGTCAAAACTGATGAGCTGGTTGGCAATCTAGCAAGCCAGAATCATGTCAGCCAGACCCTAAGGGGGGGCGGCCCAGAGAGGCAGCCATAGCAGGATATTGCTCTGTGATCGTTCACCAGACAAATCATTAAACCACTGGCTGCATGCCGCTGAGCGGTTCAGCCTGTCGCTCCAACTTCCCCCCCAGGCTATAGTTTGTTGTGAGCTTGTCTATGTTTTTAGCATCATCTCTTGTCTGGCAAATAAAATGAATTATTTTCATTATGCAGCATGTGTACTTTTCTTCCTTGCTTTTTTGGCTTTAATTCACCCGATTTTATGGGTGAAACTTTTCCATTAAAATAACCCTTCCTAAACAGAAATGAGCCTTTTTAACGGCATAATTTGATTAGTTTGGTTTACAAGCTAACCAGCCTTAAGGGGTTTTCCTCATTTTGCATTGGAACCACGAGATTCACACATGCAAAATGAAATTACACAGAACTCTCTGGCATGCAAACTCCTCGCTGGAGTTCTTTTAACATCAAGAATCAATTTAAAATTGGAAATTATGTCAGTAAATGGGAGGCTGAATGACCTGCTTTATTTTAGACATCTTTTTCAGAAAAGATGTTTACTTCGGATATTGGTGGTTATTTACTTGGTTGCCTAGTTTGGGTTTAAGACCAATGTTCTGGCAGTTAGACAGATTTCACTCTTTTAAAATGCTGCAGCATTAAAGTTTGTTCCTCCTGGAGCTGTACGTTTATACAGGGAGCTGGCATGGAAGTGCCATATTTGTGTTCAAATCCAAAAGCAGTTTCCAGACTGTCACGTCTTCATACAGGGTCTTCAGTTAGTGACTTAGATTTGATTGTTAGGCATCTTTTTGCTTTGCAGTTCCTGCATCTGAAATGTGTGGAATATCTATAATTGAAGTAGGGCTGCACGATATTAGGAAAACCTGCGATATTCCATAACAGTGCTTAATATTGCGATATCGATGTTACTCACGATAAATGAACAAATACTAAAGTATGCAGTGTTGATGTCGTCTGGCGTGTGATGTCTGCTCTGGGTTCAAAGCAAACAAAAACTAATGCATGAATTCCATTACAACATAACATTTTTATTGCAAAAACATGCAGCTGCACCTGCTACTGTATTAGCAGCAAAACAACAAACTGCACGCATGCAGTTTCTCAGTGACTTTAAAACATCACCTCCACCATAAAACTTTTTCTGATGCTCCAAATACAGAAAAACATCCCTTACCAGGGTTTTTGAATAAATAAAAATATCTGACAATAAGTTTAAATGTTAAATAATAGTTAACATCACTTAAATGCAACAGCAAATCCTCTCATTGCTACTGAGCATTTTCTCCACTTACGTGGGTATGATATAAGGCTGTTGCTGTAATTGGGAAGTGAATGGTGCTGGGCCAAACTAGGAGAATATTAAGATTTTCTGAGGGAAAGAGAAAAACAATTGTCTACCTTTCAGAAGAGGAACTGGCAAAAAACTACATGGAAAATATGTGAAAACGTTTGTTTTAAACCCCAAATTGAACAAGTTTACCTAGATCTTAAAAAGCAGCTCAGATGATGAAACTGCAACTATGATTCTGATAGCAAGCTAACAAATTGAACTAAGACAACCGGCTAGCAGAGCTTCTGACTGACAGTTTATGTGCAGCAGCAAATCAACTATCCTGATTAACAAGGTTATAAAAGCTCATAAATGAAAAATCACTTTTGATGTGTGGTTGAACTTTTCCAGGCCCTCTTTAGCAGGGTGGGACTGGGAGGAGAGTGCTGTAGCCTTTTAGCTGGAAGCTAACCGGAGCATGGGGCTAACCTCACCACCCGGTAGAACACTAGCGACATGAAGGTGGGTTGGTTCACCGGCACATGTCGGAGTCAGCCCGGTTACTATCAGCTGCTTAACGACACCAAGCGGACTCACGTTCTCGTTTGAAAGCAGCACTGATTCCAGAAACCTCAGCACAAAGTGTGTTCGTTGCTCTGAGCCAGCATGACGAACAAGGGAACGGCGACGCTAACTCAGTTCGGGTTTTGCGTTCCACCCATCCTAAGGGTCTACGTAGGGGGCGGGCGTATTACGGAACAGACCCATCTGATTGGCCGCACATCAGAAGGGCTACATTTGATTGGTCAAATAATACTTCCGCGTAAAAAACAGAGCTGGTTTACAAAAAGTTGACGTATGACACGGATGGAAATGTTTGAACCAAACGTTTATCACCGTTTTTGACGTGCTTTGCAATGGGCCTATCGCACGTCCTGTTATCGCGTTGACGATAATTTTTCGATATATTGTGCAGCCCTAAAATGAAGGAACTCTTATTTGATACAAACACCTTTTTTGCTTTTGGCAACATAGTTTTTCTCCTAAAAGTTTTTCTCAGTACCTCCTTTTTGACCCAAAGTCAGACAAACCACAAGATAAAAGATGAGAAAACTGATGTCCACAACAATGCTGTTTACCTTTGGGATGTCACAGTCAGAGGAAATAAGGGAGGTGTTCTTTGATCCTGCAGCACCCTCATTGTTATAGTCCTGCATGAGTTAGAGGGTAGGGGGTTGGTCCAAGCTGCTCTGATGTTGAGGTGTGTTGTGTAACCCAGACATCTAGGGAGAGGGGGGAAATCCCCCACCTTCATTTGAAAGCCACAAACCACCTCGGCCGCACCCAGTCTTTGCACCCCCATCTCCCTCAGGCTGGAATAATATAAAGACTGTAACATCTGGCTCCATATCAGCAGCAGATAGACATGTGCAGGTGCTTTGTCTCTGGGCGTTTATGCTACTGACCATGCATAATGCACCAGTGGATTCCTGAGGTGTCTCAGCAAAACTGCCTCATAAATGGTTACAAACATATTGGAAGATAAACTCCTTTTTTGTTGTTCTTTGTTTAGCAAAGCTATAAAAAGACTTCTCCGCCTTGCAGGACCTGCTCTGATCATTTCATTGACCCAAAGCAGCAACTATGATACAGCCTTCTGTTAGTTGTGTCATAATAACGAAAACTCCTGGTAGTTTGTGAATATTACCCAGATCCTACACCCAAAGCCTCCGACGGATAATGCTGAGTGTGCAGCAGAGCTCGCTCATCTGTTGCTGCTGAAAGCTTGAAAAGGTTCCCAGCCTTGTGCTGCTGGGAGCAGGGAGCTGGAAGGGAATGGGGCCGGGGGAGATAACGGCCTACAGTACATTCTGTTGCTGTGGAGAGGATCCGTTTAACGCCGCTGACTAACTGTCTGTCTTTGTTCAGGTGCCTTTATTTTGTAGATGACTGATTAGAGTGGGGTGAAGTTGGAAAATAAAGAAATTCTGATAGGAACTTATCTATGCAATTTGATTTGTTAGCGTTTGCATTGAAGGAAAGTGTGTGTGTGTGTGTGCGAGCGTAATAAGGGCTGAGTGTGTTGCTTTTTTCTCCCTTTATAAGAGACAAGTATGTCCCCACAACAATGGCCACACTCCCACAGACGCTCAACACGCTAACCTCAGCCCCCTCCCCCCTCCTCTCACCCGGCACCCCAAATTATCCCTCCCCCTCCGCTGCATATGTGTGTGCATTGATGTTTTCCAGAGGCGCGATCCGTGCACCGTCGCTCTCCGCTGTTTGACTGCAGTGACACGGGGAAAATGCGGTGCACCTTGTTGTGTCAGACACTCTGATGGAGACTGAAATGAGTCTTGAAGGCGAGTAGCGCTTTCTCTCAACCTATGGAGGCATCTTAAGCTTTTTCTTTTCTCTGGTGCTTGGCATGATTTATAACGAGGAGGGATACCAAAGGAAGAGGTGACAGACACTGGATGATCATTTTTAATTTGTTTCATTTCAAAAATTGGGATCCTAGGTATAGCAGAGTGACGAATCCCATTTTGGAAAAGCCACTCCTAAAGCGTTCTTCCTTATGAAGCTGCATGATCTTCCCATCGATATCAGGGTAAGATTTGTGTTGACACATGACTGTTGGCACAGTTTTCTGTTACACCAGAGGGCACGTTTTTAAAGCTTGTGCTGTAGCCATGTGTGTGCTATTTTTATACGAATTTCATCTGAGGAGTAAATAATTCAGCGATGCGTCTAGCTGCAGGTTTTCATGGTGTGGGACTCTGCTGTACCTTTTGTGAAGAGTTAACCAGAGCTGAAGTAGCTGTTCTGATTGTTGCTGCTTTCAGGCTCTTTTTAAATGCATCCGTTCAGTTTTCTAGTGACTTGTTAGTCACCAGAAATAACCAGGTTTTAATCTTGATGATACACCAACACACTGTCACCACCTGTTGGAGAAGAGTTTAAGTAAAGACTGAGCTGAGACCAAAATATAAGAATTACACACATCAGCAAAGTAGCAATGGTTTGTGAATGAAGACATCTTAACACACTCTCAAAACGCTGTGAAAGCTTTGGGTGAAGGTGGAAAAATGCTAACATCAGTTAGTCAAACCTCTCAGGGCACCATCCTCCTAAGGCTGCTCTGTCCATGAAGGATAGTAGTCGGGATCATTTTGTGTCTATATTGGAATCAGGATTGCTGGTATCCAGACAGAGTTGACATTTTAAGAATTTTGCTGCTTCAGGAGCAGAAAACAGCTGCGACAGGAGGTCAGATGTCCAAGCAGAGGGTTCGGTGTGTGTAAAATGTGCTTTCTCAGGAGAGTCGATGTTTGAAAAATGAAATGCATGGTGTTGCTGGAAGCCACGCCTTAGAGCAGGGATCTCTGTCCTCTTGCACTCCTATTCAGCTTGTTTCCTGTTCTGCAGGTCATGAAGATGCCTGCTAATCACCCAGTGATTAAAATAAAGCGTGTGGAAGCAGGGACGCCTGTAAATTTAATGCATTGTTTCTCTGATCATTCAAATCCAAAAATAAAATTGAAATACACATTTTGTTAACTGCGCAGCCCGGCCTTCATTTATCTCAAGCAGATCTCCGTTTTTGTTGCACACATGAGGAAACCTCCTAGTCTTGACATTTATGTAACCCAGTTTAGCTGAACGTTTCTCACAGCAGTCACTGCTCCGCTTCATGCACCACATTTAGGTAAGCTGCTGACAGATGCATCCATTAGTTGTGAACAGAGACAAAAAGGTGGTTTATTGTCAGTTTTAAACGAGTTTGGGCCGTGTGAATATGTCCTTTAAAACTGGACACAAAGACACGAGTTTAGCAAGACGAGGAACGAAGCATTTCTCTCCTCAAGAAAGAGGCCTTGCAGAAGTGAGTTCAGAGAAGATGAGCAATAGATGTGACATAAAAACTGTTGACCGCAGTGTTAAAGGCAGTCTGTCTGTTATTGAGGCTTGCTTATTTAAATTGCCATGTAATATGTTTCTGCTTTTATGTGGCTCTAAATATGCACCATGCTTTATTAGTGCTGATTGATGAAACGTTCACACTCTGTGCAGAATGAGCTTTAGCTCCACTGTTACTGCAGTTTCACACATTCCCTGCTAGCTGGAGGATTCTTTGGTGCGCTCCGTTTATGCTAGCTGGCTGGTTGGTGGTCTGTCTGCGTAACTATGGTGATGGTGTCCCCCAGAAAGCAGGAGACCAAGCTTTGCTCAAAAGATTGGAAAAGAACTCAGGTCTGCAGAGCTAAATAGCCTGGATGATCACTTATTTTTCCTTTTGTCACAAAAATAACCAAAATTTTCTGTCAGAATTAGATTTGCTAGTAAACGTTTGAAATTCCTCCACCTGCTTAGACAAATGACAAAGAAATTCAACTCATGATAAAAATCAACGTTAATACATGAACTAATTATATGGATAGAATTTTGGGACAAAATACAATATAAATGGTTCATATCTTTAGTTTTTATTCACAAAGTTTAGTTATCTGTGGAATTTCTAAATCTTTGGCTCTTATGAATGAATTAATATAGACTGTTATTCTTGTTGTTGCTTAGGTAATCTTCTGTGTTTGGTAAGATCTTGTTTCCTATTTTCAGATGATGAATACCACTTTAATCTGAAATTAAATCTCCTGTTTTTAAAATCTCTTGCAGATTTGAGTCTCGACACCAGGACTGGACCTTTTGACTATTTCTATATCTGCGAAAAAACAAAGACTTAATGAATCAATATTCGCTCGCCGACAGTATGACTGACAGGTAAGTGGTTTATTTATCATTTATTCACTCGTTTGCACCCTCTGTACTGTGTGGACAGCATGTGAAGAAGGAAGAGGGTGCAGTCTGTGCTTGTACCTTTCTTCTGCTGTGCATGACCTCGTTTTCTGATGTTTGTGTGAGTGTGTTTGGGTGCAGAATAGGGCTGCACGATATTAGGAAAACCTGCGATATGCGATAACAGTGATTAATATTGCGATGACGATATTACTTGCGATAAATAAAAACTTAATTCAGGAACAAAAATAATCAAAAACAAAGAAATAAAAAAAAACGACAAAAAATCATAAAAATGAGAAAAGCAAAAGATGCGAGGAAAGGGAAAAAGAAAATAATCAAGAAAAGGCAATCAATGGATCCCGGTAAAAGCAGAATCAGCAGAAAGAGCAGAGCAAAGCTAACTCAGGTGTTTGCTAACCATCAAAATTAAGTGCTGTCTGCTTCGGGGGCGGGCATTTAACCTATGAGAAGTCACCTAATTGGCCAAATGGGTGAAGAGCTCCTTTTGATTTGTTAAAATATCAAAATGCTTCCGTTTGACAGAATGCATTATGTTTAGCAAACATTTGAGCTGACCATCCATTGCGATATTTATCTGTTCTTTGCGATATGCATATTGCGCATGCTGATATCGCGATAATGATGTATTTGCGATATATTGTGCAGCCCTAGTTCAGACGTGTTTGTAGGAGCAGGGGTCAAGATTGCGGAGCGCAGTGTGTTGTCGTGGGGTGGGTGATGGTATAAAGACGGTCTGTGTTGACGACCCTGAAGACATGACATTTGCATCAGGGCTGATTTGCATTCCTGTTATCTGAGCTGGAACGTTGGTGATGCATTTAGGTTGGTCTTTATTTCCTTGACAAAATGGTGCATTTTGAGCTTTTTGTTCCACTTTTTTGCTTCCTTTTACTTTTCTTTTAATTTTCTTTTTGTTTATCCTTGTTTTATTTAGTTTTTATTTTTTCATTGTAGCCAAAATCTCTTCTTTTGTCCCTTTTCTCTCCTTTGTCAACTTCCGTTTTGTATCGCAGCCCTTGTTTTCTGGCTTTAATGACACTTTGGGCAAAATGAAGTGATGCTAGCCTGCATGTTGAGTGGGGTAGGGGGTATAGACCAGCCAGCTGGAAGGGACACTTATCCTTAAAATCAAAAGTAGATTTTTTTTCTCAAAGACGTAGACTATAGATATTCCCTCTGAAATATTTTTTAAAAAGGGTCAACATAAATTTAATTTCA
Organism: Nothobranchius furzeri; assembly: GCF_043380555.1. Taxonomy (NCBI): domain Eukaryota; kingdom Metazoa; phylum Chordata; class Actinopteri; order Cyprinodontiformes; family Nothobranchiidae; genus Nothobranchius; species Nothobranchius furzeri. The sequence continues at coordinate 57,851,128 of NC_091746.1, forward strand.
ACTCTGCTGAGTTTATTGAAATGAGGTAGGTTATTTCTAAGTAAGAGATGACATTGACAAGCTGTCTCGCGGGGTGAAAGGTATCCAAGCAACAAGAAGGTGCTGTTCAGCTTGGGGAGGGGTGATAGTATTGTGTGCTGGATGCAAGTTCATGTCGTCAGATGATTGTTTGTCTGGGAGGAATGATAAATGTTGTGTTGAAAGGAAGTGAAGGGAAGACTTAGAGGACGTCCCCCAACATTGTCAGAGGGTTAGGGTCCCTCTCGGTCCCTCTACATGGGACTACTCAGGATTCATACAAAGGCACAAGAAGACGGCTACTTATTTTCTCTTCAGCAAACGCACACAAATGCCCTGTCCCTGTTTTCTGGCCTGGTCGTGAACAAACTTTTACACTTATCAGTGAGCATCCTGCAGATCTGAACATTCCACGTGTCAAAGATGCAAGCATGCATGTGAGCAGTCAAATGACAAGTTTTGCTCTGTTTTAATGTTGTCTTTGTTTTAAAAAGCCTTGCATGTTTATTTTCCATACATATGTCTGAAATAATGCATGAGGTCTTTCTGCAAGACTTCCACTAGGGCTGTCGCGGTTGAGGAATTCCCCCTGCGGTGATTCAGGGTGGCTTAATATTGCGGTGTGCGATATTATTGCAGCACTTCTTTTTTTTTTTGATTGCAGTACTATCTAAACATAATGTTTACACATTTAAAAAAGGTTTAAAATTGCCGTGCCTTCTTTAATAACACTTAACTGAATGCAGATCAAAGGGCAGTAACAACACATCGCAGTAACGTTTGTTTCTCCGACAGTCGGAGTCCGACTGAACTTAAAAACAACAAAATTCAGGAGAAGGTTAAACTTTTAAATGCAAATTTGGCTGCAGCATCTAACAAGTCCCCATGTCGTTTAGTTGTTTAAAATCAAGCATAAAAAATTACATGTACCGGGCACGCGCGCGCCGGGGGGCGGGCGCACTATCATTTCACTTTCACACACACACGAATGACGGTGATTTATAGCTCGGTCACGTCCTTGTTACCCACAAGGAAAACCAGCATGTTAACCATATACGGTTTGAGAGAGGATCTGAGAGGGGTGGCAACATTTCCAGCAACACTGAAAACCCTCTCGGATGGTGCGCTCGTTGCACTAACGCACACGTACTTGCGTACGACTGGCGAGCAAAGGGAATCTCTCCCGGTTGTTGCTCCACCATGTCAGGGGGGTTTCTTTAGGGTGGATGCATTCCTCCTGCAGGTAGCGAGTGAGCTCCAGCTCGGCTCAAACTCTCTTCAGGACGGTTGCAGAAGCAGTGCTTGTCCGGGACTTCAGCAGGTCTCCGAGCGTTTATTATTATTTTTTTGCCGCTGGTGGCAGCTCCGTCTCGGCCAAGGACTCTGGCTGCGCAGCAGCTGACGTACTGAAAACCAAAGTGCTCCCAAAGGAGCGAAGTAACGTTTCGTTTTGATACCAGTGCAGCCATTCTTCTCAACATGCATCATTGAGTTGAACCAAGTTCAGTAATCGCGGTGGCCCATGATGCAGCGCGGTGGGTTTCTTCATATTGCGATATTTCATTTTTGCGGTTACCGCGACAGCCCTAACTTCCACTGCATTTTTGAAAACACATGTTTCAGAGGCTTGAAGTTTGGCCCCCTTTTGTGTCCGGGTGCGCTACGATGAGGAACGATTCTAAAGCCAGATTTGCTCCGTGGTGCTTGTAGACAGGGATTCTTTCTGTTTGAATTCAAGCCTGAATAATCCTGTTCAACACACCGCTTTGTGTGCTACCAGTGTCTGTCTGTCCTTCAGGCAGGATTTACAAGAAAACACAACTTTTTTCCCCAAATTTTTTTGCTTATAAATTGCACACAAGATTACAATGTTGCTACTGTACAAAACAAAGCCGTGCCTCAAACCCGCACAGAATTTGTATAAAAGCCTCTGGAGAATGTTTCACTACAAGAAAACAAATGCTCTCTAGAAAACTCTTTATGTTGGCAGTTGAAATTTTAGGTCTTCCCTCCTTTTTTTTTATTTCTTTGGTTTTCTGTCTCCTAAAGTGTGTGTGTGTGTGTGTGTGTGTGTGTGTGTGTGTGTGTGTGTGTGTGTGCGTGCGTGCGCTGGGCCTTTGCTGGAATAACAGACTGTTTTAGAGATATGACTACAGTTCCAGCTCTGTTTTATTATCTCTGTTGTTGTTGTCTGTATCAGTCAAGGTCCTGCAAGTGAGTTGGTCAGTTGTTGTTGGTTAGTTTAAAGCCATCTGTTCCATTTTTGAGGAAAATATAATCTTTTCTGCAAACTTTTTTTTTTCTGAAGACGTGTAACACTGAGGGCTGGAAGATGTAGAGGAAAGTATATTGATAAAAACAATTCATATTAATTGATATCAATAATTATAAAGACATGGAGAAAATATATTTTAAGAGCAGCCCTGGCAATTTAATGTCAGTACTTTATGATAAAACAAGTTGGATGTGTTACCAAACTTGATTTTTAACCGATTCTCTGCAAATTTTTCAATTGATCTTTGTCTTTTTTGTCAGACTTGTAAAAAATCCAAAATATCGCCATGCTGATGAACTACTATAATTGTTTTACTTTACAACTTCCTCCACCTCACCTTGCTGCAACATCTTTCAGTCTGTTTTGTTTTGCGAGGGTGGGGCTTGGTGATGGAGCATGCCTGGGTCTGTGTTTTTGATTGGTTGGGAGTAATTATGGACTCTAGAATATTAAGCTACCTGATATGCTATTATAGAGAAAAGAAAGGAAACATTCTATTGGAGTTTTTATTGAACCTTTTTTATTCACGCCATACATCAATGCAATCAAACAAAATTTACATTAAAACAGTTCATGTTCACAAATTATCATACATGAAAAGGAGCAGAAAGAAGCAAAAACTTATATCTGGCCCGTTTACACATCAGACATTAGCTGTTCAATTCAAAGACTGTCGTTCAAAGATTCGAAGGATATACATCGGTATTGAATTATTGTCCAGCCCTAATAACACCTGTATTTTCCAAGCTAGCAAGACTTTTCAGGGTACTCTTGGCCAGTCTATGTGCATGCTTTTGTTGAGCTAAAACCAGATTACAGTACAGTTACACACTTTTACACTTAACTTTTCTCTGTAGCTGGTTTTAGAGTGCAGAATCAGACATTTACCTCGGCTCGCCCTCTCACTACAGTTAGATTTGTAGCTTTTAAGATCCATTAAACAGATTTACTGCTAAGTTAATTTTGAGGTTGTTTATTTAAACTTATTTTGGATTGTTTCTCGGAACTGTACTTGTAGAATCAGTCCACACACAACTTATTGATTGAACTGAGTTCACACTTAAAGAGCAAGTAACCCCCTACAAGAAACTTACTTCACTCCCTCTTCATGTTTGAAAAATGCAACAAATGCAGTTGCCTAGCAGACCGAGAGGGCGGAGCCGCTAACAAATAGACACACACACAGGCTCACAACGGCATTGTGACATCATAAGGACCAGTTTACATCATAGCATACCTCTTAGCCAATAGCGGTGGCAGATTTAAATTCTAATGCAGTGCAGAGTTTTTACCTGACAACGGCACAACACTGACAGTTTTAGGCAGAAATTTACAATTTTAACTAAAATGCACTAAAGTACAAAACTATTAACTACACGTGTCTGCAGCACGATTAGACACACATTTACAGTGGGGCAAAAAAGTATTTAGTCAGCCACCGATTGTGCAAGTTCTCCCACTTAAAATGATGACAGAGGTCAGTAATTTACATCATAGGTACACCAACTGTGAGAGACAGAATGTGAAAAAAAATCCATGAATTCACATGGCAGGATTTTTAAAGAATTTATTTGTAAATCAGGGTGGAAAATAAGTATTTGGTCAATAACAAAAATTCAACTCAATACTTTGTAACATAACCTTTGTTGGCAATAACAGAGGTCAAACGATTACTATAGGTCTTTACCAGGTTTGCACACACAGTAGCTGGTATTTTGGCCCATTCCTCCATGCAGATCTTCTCAAGAGCAGTGATGTTTTGGGGCTGTCGCCGAGCAACAAGGACTCTTCACTCCCTCCACAGATTTTCTATGGGGTTGAGGTCTGGAGACTGGCTAGGCCATTCCAGGACTTTCAAATGCTTCTTACAGAGCCACTCCTTTGTTGCCCGGGCGGCGTGTTTGGGATCATTGTCTTGTTGGAAGACCCAGCCACGTTTCATCTTCAAAGCTCTCACTGATGGAAGGAGGTTTTGGCTCAGAATCTCACGAAACATGGCCCCATTCATTCTGTCCTTAGCACGGATCAGTTGTCCTGTCCCCTTAGCAGAAAAACAGCCCCAAAGCATGATGTTCCCACCCCCATGCTTCACAGTAGGTATGGTGTTCTTGGGATACAACTCAGTATTCTTCTTCCTCCAAACACGACGAGTTGAGTTTATACCAAAAAGTTCTACTTTGGTTTCATCTGACCACATGACATTCTCCCAGTCCTCTGCTGTATCATCCATGTGCTCTCTGGCAAACTTCAGACGGGCCTGGACATGCACTGGCTTTAGCAGCTGAACACGTCTGGCACTGCAGGATTTGATTCCCTGCCGTTGTAGTGTGTTACTGATGGTGACCTTTGTTACTGTGGTCCCAGCTCTCTGCAGGCCATTCACCAGGTCCCCCCGTGTGGTTCTGGGATTCTTGCTCACCGTTCTCATGATCATTTTGACCCCACAGGATGAGATCTGGCGTGGAGCCCCAGATCGAGGGAGATTATCAGTGGTCTTGTATGTCTTCCATTTTCTGACAATTGCTCCTACAGTTGATTTTTTCACACCAAGCTGCTTGCCTATTGTAGATTCACTCTTCCCAGTCTGGTGCAGGTCTACAATTCTTTTCCTGGTGTCCTTCGAAAGCTCTTTGGTCTTGGCCATAGTGGAGTTTGGAGTCTGACTGTTTGAGGCTGTGGACAGGTGTATTTTATACAGATAATGAGTTCAAACAGGTGCCATTAATACAGGTAACGAGTGGAGGACAGAAAAGCTTCTTAAAGAAGACGTTACAGGTCTGAGAGAGCCAGAGATTTTCCTTGTTTGAAGTGACCAAATACTTATTTTCCACCCCGATTTACAAATGAATTCTTTAAAAATCCTGCCATGTGAATTCATGGATTTTATTTTTCACATTCTGTCTCTCACAGTTGAAGTGTACCTATGATGAAAATTACTGACCTCTGTCATCATTTTAAGTGGGAGAACTTGCACAATCAGTGGCTGACTAAATACTTTTTTGCCCCACTGTAAATAGTTTATCAGAAAACAAAGTTGATTTGGGGGTGACTTGCTCTTTAACAGTTTTTTCTGAGCTTATTGATGCTTGTAGATGTACAAATATGTAGTGAGAAACCCTGTTGAAGGTGTTGTGTTGCATCGTTTTGTTAGTTGGTTTAAACTCAAGAATGCAGGATTTGAGTATCCGGTGCACTTGGAAGAGTAAAGATGAGCTGGTCGACCTTTAAACTGGAGCCTTATCATCAGATCTAGAGGCAATCAGGTTCCACCATTACTGAGTGAAATATCACTTCTCATTAGCATTTTCACCGATGGGTGAGTTTCTGAAGTGCAACCATTAACACGTTTGTTCTGACACAAAGAGGCCTGCTTTGCATGGCCTTCACTCAAGTTCAGTCATCACTTAAGACCCCCAAAACCGTGACATCTCCATTTCCTCTTCTTCACCTCCCCAGACCGCTGTGTCACCAAGGGCGTGGTTTAGGGTGCTCCATGTCCTCGACATCCCCCTAGCACCTCCTGAATTGAGACGTATGAAGGCACAGTGTCATTGTGGTTGATGGCTGCATTGTATAAACTCTGTATCGGCTGTCACAAGGTTTTGTGGGAATTAAGGAAAGCCAGTTGAAAGTGTTTCCTGAGGATGTCTAGGGGGATGCACCCTTTGACCTTCGAGTCATCAATCTTGAGTATCTGACATCTAGTCCTGCGACTCCATAGCGGTCGTCTGATCTGTTGTCATCGGTTGTTGCTTGTTTGCAAACATATTCTTGTCTTCACTTCATGATGGAGTGACAATAGAAAAGTCTGACACATTTTACAGAGATCTAGGTTGTCAAGTATGAAGGTTGTACTTTGTCTTTGGACAATTGTCATCTGAGGTTACCAAAGTTTCAAAAAAATATTGGAATTTTTTTTTCATTTATAAAGCATAACTACTGAGCTCCCAGAAAGAAAACTCTTCAGAAATGCAAAGTTTGTGCATAAAACATAATTTTGAGCCATTACGAGTATGTTTTTCTAACAAGTAACCTGAATGGTGAGCTAATCTTTCTGGTTAAAACCCTTTTTACCTTAAATGTGGTCATTATTATTCTCTGCTTCAAGTTTTGGTTCCTAACGCCTGTAGAATATTGTTTGTTCGGAAGTTTGGTGGTTAAAAGCTACTTACACCAACACATCCCAGCCACTCCGAGTTCACCATGATAGATGTTAAATGAGAGCTTTAACTCAAAGCCCTAGAGGAGGGGTAGTCAGTGGTCTGTTCTCTCTAATCTGATTATTCTTTTATACAGTAAAGCTTCCTCAACCAGGCAAATACCAATGAATTAGCATATCTGGGTTTATTTAGGTGACCTTAATTCATTTATTTGGAAGATTTATGCTGCTGTGGCACATTTTTTTATGCCAGGAATGTCTTTCCTGGCATTTGTAGTACAATTTTAAAATTCAAGTGATGTCAGGATTTCAGTGATGGGATGTGATGAACTAGTGGAGTAAATCTCTCCTCCGGGGACTGGGTGTTGAGTATTGTTGTGAAGGGTTTTCATTTTGCTCAGGGAAGCAGTCTAAGGGAACAGACTGGAAACTGTTAAAATGGAGGCCCGGCCATCTGTGACAGTAGCAGGAACATTTTTGCTTTCCTTCATCAACTAGGAAAATAATAGTTTAAGTGCACCTAAAAGTGAAAGACATAGAATTTTCTTTTCGACTAAAGAGGGTTTCTTTCTTGTATTGTTTTTATTTGAATTAATACAAAATATTAAATTTAAATGTCCTGAACTGAAATGTTTGTGTTGCCTACGCCAGGTCAAATGGAGAAGTTGATATGTCTCAGGGTCTTATTCTTCAAGAAAGAAGGGAGTGGTAGGTCAACAGGAGGATCAGGGCAGGGTCTCCAGTAGGGCTGGGCAATATGGCCTAAAATTACTATCACGATATACTGAGGATTTCACCTCGATAACGATAAATGGACGTTAACTACAGGTATGTACAGAGACAAAATGTGTCCACTAGATGGGGCTGTCACATATATTACATTGTGTCACATTTTTACGTGACTCAAGGTGGTACAGCTTCTTAAAGGGACATGAATGTTGCCAACCTACACATATCTTTTGATTTTTTTTAATCAAATTTTTTGGCATGGGAAAACTTATCACGATAAGAGTCAGAAATTTCGATAAAGATAAATTCTCGATATATCGCCCAGCCCTAGTCTACAGTGATGTAGATGATCTACAATTCTGTTGTGCTTAAGTGGGAAGTAAGCTGAAAGGAAAGCTGGAATTACCAGTAAATCTGTGTTGCAAACCTCACATATGGTCATGAGCTTTTAGGTCATGACCAGAAGAGCAAGACCATGAATGCAGAGCTTGGACATCTGGGAGGAGTGCAGAGTAGAACCACTGTTCTATCAAGAAGAGCCAGAAAAGGTGCTCCAAAGCTGGGATTGTCCTTCTGGAAAGAGGACTTTGAGACCAGCCAGGCACATGGTGAAGAGATTATACCCCTGGCCTGGGAACACTTAGAAGGAGCTGGTGGAGGTGGCTGGACAGATCCCCACCAAGGCTGCTGCTTTTGTAACCCAGACTTTATTCATTGGAAGTAGGGATGGACAATATATCAGCATCAGTATTGGTCAATGTTAGTCATTTTTTAAAATATCGGTATATTAAAAACCGATATTTTTTCCATCTTGTCTCCATTTGTTTATCTGTTTCAGAGGGTGAGGAGAGTGATGTGTATTTGTTTAGCCATGTGACAGTGATCGTAATCATCTCAGAAGCATAAATGTGTGTGGTGTGTGTACATAATAACGTAAATTCAGCTTTAATAATTTTCATTTTATACATAATCTGTTGATTTTAGAAGTATTAATGTCAGTATATCGGTATCGGCAAATATCGGTTATCGACCATAACAGTGATCTTGATATCGGATATTGGTATTGGCCCAAAAATTTCATGTTGGTGCATCACTAATTGGAAGGAGACAAAACAAACACTCAGTTAAAAAAGCAAGCAATCCATTCATATTCAACCCAACGGTAGTCCAGAGAGGCAGTAAGACTGAAGGAGTCAGATAAGAAATGTTAAGAGGTTCCTGATTACACTTTAATAATCAAGGAAATAGACAAATAACATACTTTGGTTCTGTTTGTGGCTACATGATCTATGATTGACAATTTAACTTTGATGATTTTGAGGTTGTCCCTTAAACAAACTGATAACTATAAACAGTCAGTGTTCTCATAGAAGTTGTGTGTATTCTAGCATCGCCAATATTTAACTTGACGTTAGAATAGAACACAGGTCAGAGTTTTAGTTTTTCCGTGTTTGCTGATACTAAAGCTTTATTACCTGTGGTTGTTTCAGTGACCTGGCTGACCACAGTTTTATGTGAACAGTCGTTTGTTGTTGACAGAAGTGTAGACCAGAGCCTCCCAGAATGGTGGCAGCTTTAGCCTCATCTTCCTTCTTCAAAGAGAACTTCAGCACATAAGCCTGATGAACAATATGAGGTGACAATATGGGCGTAGATTAGAGGACGTGTGTGTGTGTGTGTGTGTGTGTGTGACAGTTGTGGTGTTTAACTTGTTTATCAGTGATTCATCACCTGTTTTTAACCACTGTCTGGCTTCTAACCACTCTTGTACAATGTTCTTTCCCCTTTAGGTTCACACTCAGTGACACACCACGTAACCTTCTTGTCTGATCTGTCTGTCTTCTACCCCCCCACCCCCACCCCCACCCCCCACCCCCCCCAGCCTGAGGATATTATAATTCTCTCCAGAGGAAGAGCGTCGTCACATCTTTTAGGAGCCACAGGTCAGAAACTCTACTCCTCCTGCTCCCTCCTCCTCCTCCCTGTTTGCTGTGCAGACCAATACTCAGCTGCTTTGGTGCCTGAAAGCTGCATGGTTATCCCACCCCCACCTGTTCTGACCTTGGGGCTTTATTTGTCTGCATGACCAAACCTGGGCAACCCAACCCTGATCTGATTTGTAATTGTTTTCCTATCCCTCCCAAAACACTCTCTGTGTTTCTATTTGTTGATTTTGTGTTTCATACCTCTTTATCTCTGTTACTGTTGTTTATCATCTGAGCTACTGTGTATCTGAGGGTGGTTTTAAAGAACAGCAGCTCGATCGCATGCACAGACTTCTTTCAGTGGGCTCCTGACAACTAACTTTCCTCTTTGGCTTTGCTCTTAAATTGCTATGCACCTGCTCCAAACAGTGGTCATTCAGTCAAAATGTAGCAATTGTAACCAGGGCTGTCAAGCTGCTCTCCAAATGAAATGTGCACAAGAATGCAAGTAGAGGTAAATCTGGCTAATCAGTACTTTTAGCACATATTTCAAACCCTTCTGAAGCTAAAAGTGTGAAGCAGAAGTGCAACCAGTCATAATGAGAGTTGTTTTAATCTGAATGGCAAAGGTCAGGGTGTTTAGGTCATCAACTGTTCTGAAACCAAGTGTGATTATTTCCTTATAATGACTAATAATAACTCACTTAGAACGTTGTCAATGTTGTCATCATCATTCAGTCACCCATCGCATTTAGTGAAGTGGACCCAAACTTTAGAGCGTGCTCTTTCTACCATGCTTCTTGCTCTGTTTAAAGCTGGCCCACAGCGACTGACGACTCTTGCACATGCGCTGCTGTCTATCTTTGGAAATTAGGTACCAAACTCCATGGTACCAAAACAAGGTACAGTTTCATACCACGTGAATCGATCATTGGTCGGTGCCTTAAGAATCTTACAATTTGATTCAGATTCTCGGGGTGAAGATTTGACTAAGAATCAATTCTTGATTCAAATCGATCCACAATCAATACTCTTAGTAACAAAGAGTGTTAATTCCAGGGTGAACTACTTTCTTCTGTGAGTTAGAAATCCACCAGGTGTCTGCAATGTTGTGAGCCGTGAATGTGATGGAGTGGGTTGCACTGGAAGTTCACGCATCACTTTCTAGAATGATACAATACAGAAGCCATTGACTCACAAAGCGAGGAGGCAAGGAAATGTTTGGAAAATGCCTTCTCAAGAAACAAAACTTGAAAATTTTGGATTGATTCAGAATCTTTATAAATAAGTCGAATCTTGATTTGAACATAAATTGATGGATTTCCGGCACCTCTAATGGTCAGACTGCTGCTCCCTTGTGGCCTCCCTGTGATGTGGCCCATTTTCAACCACTCATTTTTGCATTTTAAGCTTTTAATTTGAAATAATTTTGACTACAAATGATAATAAAGTCCAAATAAAGTTTTCATCTCAAGTTGAATGTTTGTTAGTTCCAGTTAGTATTAGTGTTGGCCCCAAAAAAGGTAGAAAACCTTACTTTTGTTTACTTTGCAGGGAAACCTGTGTGTAAGGAATGAGAAGATTCTACTAGAATCTGTTCAAGAATAAATGCTTGACCCATATCCTCTGGCTAGATCGCGAGAAGTTTGCGTGATAGGCGTTTAAAGATTTATCCCTCTAAAGAAAGTGTAAAATTAGCGTGTTGTGTACCGTGTATGCCCAGTTCAGGAGGACACACTGTTAGTGTTGTTGCAGCCTCGGGGTGATGGGCCGAGTTTTCAAACGGTGCTCCAAAGGAGGTTTGTGTGTCTGCTGGCCAAAAGTACCACCATGAAATCAGTGAAGGCCTAAAGAAAAGCAGGAGAGAAAGGAGTCCTGTTGTGAAGGTAAAAAGAGGAGGAAAAATGTAGCAGGGTTGTTGTGAATGTTACAGCTCCTTTAAATATTCCCTGACTGGTGGGAAAAGCCTTGAAAATGTCCTCTTGAAAGAAAGTTTTATTTTTCATATTTTTAAGCCAAAAAAGGAAAAACTGTAGAACATCTTGTCTGTGTTTTTAGTAAGTTTGAAACCCAGACTTGCGTATTTTACCTCTCTGAAGGCTGAAGTAACCTGTACTTGGCTGTAGTTGTATTTAAAGGAGAGTGGAAAAAGGCTACCATCAGTGACTACCATTCACCAGCTTGGAACCACAAGACCTTCAGCTGGACTTTTAAAGCTTCTGAAAAATATTCCTGCACAGATTCCCCAATGCCAAACCAGCATCGAGTCAAACATTTGTGATTGTAGTGTGAGTGAGGGATTACCAATGTTCACAACACACTGACTTTCCAAAATCACACTTCAGAGATCGTTAGTCTTTAGTCCCATTGGCATTTTGAAACTTTTTACAATTGCTTCAATACTGCTTTCTAGGAGCTGACTCGCTCCAGTGTATTAGTCAGATTTAAAGAGTTGCTTGATGATGTCTTAAACATATGCACATGCAGCTGTCAATAGTAAACTTTCCCTCTTTTTTTCCTCCTTTAATTAAAAGAAAAGGAGCCTAGTGATTATGTTATTTGTACCGGTCTACAGAGGCACATTCAGTGCTTGGACAGAAAACAGTACACAGTAATCTCTCGTTAGCCTACTTCACTCAGATTTATGTTTATGAGGAAGTTTTTCAGATCCTCCATGTGACTCGGTGAAAGGGTGTGTTGTTTTTAAAAAGCTTGCCATCGGATGACTAAATATACCTTTCGCTGGAGCTGACCCCTAATTTGGCTTTGCTGTGGCTTCTTTATGTCGACATGCTTGCTCAACAGGGTCTCTACCACTAGTAATTATATAGGAGGGTTCCTTTTTTATTTTATTTTTTTTATAAATCTCTTATTTGTTACCTTCACACAATGTCTCTTCCTCATCTGGGTTGTCACTGTCATTCTAGCAGCTATTGTTTGGTGCATCAGAAGCTATACTATGTCAGTATTCAGCTGCAAAATCTGTAATGTAGGTTACTTGTATTGATAATCCCTGTTGTGCCTTAAACCTGCTCTTCCATCTGTCCTCCAGTGAACTCACCACAGATAATGTGCCTATGACTCCTGCATCATCTGTTGCAGTTATGAGCAACAGCCAGCTGTGCGGCGGTATCGTACAGCTGTTCACTGGTTTTCAGTGGACTTTACTTTGATTTGGTGGTGATTGCACACTTCACCTGATGGTTGATTTTACCCTCAGATTTACAGCCCCACACATGCATTGGAAATCCCTTTACTCAGAGTGGTTTCATTAAGTGGTTAGAAATGCAGATAAACTTAGTTTATAGAGCTCCGGGAGTTGACGTCACTTCTCCCGGCATGCAACAGTTCAAATCGAAACGGCGCCATATTGGCATGCAGAAGCCCGCAGCTGGACTATTTGTTATTGTCAGAAAACTCAATCAAACGGGAAATATGGTAGAATCCTGTTGTGCCCCAGGATGCAGAACAGACGCGGACGACATAAGGAATGAGCCATCTACAGGATTCCCCAAGATCCGGAGCGCCGCAAACGTTGGATCATTGTAATAAAACGCACTAGTGACCGGCGACCACTTCATATCAGGTACTTAAACCAATGTTTCCTCAACTGTCTATGGTATTTATTTTAAATGCTTTTATTACGATTCTTAGTGGGCTTCCTAAACTTATTTTGGCATGGCTTTTTCTGTCTTATTACTCACAGCAACAAGTAAACGTCACGTAAAACGTTGCCTCGTGATTTCTGCGTGCTGCCGTTTCCGTGTTTTATGATCACAGCAATTAACCGGCTAAGCTGTATTTAATTTTTAAGCAATGGTTGATCAATTGTCAGATCACACATAAAAAGCACTTTGGATTGCTATTATCTGTCTCACCGAGACTACTTACGTGTAAATCTGTTATTTGTCCGTCCATCCATCCATTTTCATCCGCGTATCCGGAGTCGGGTTGCGGGGGCAGTAGCGTGACTTCCCTCTCCCCAGCCGCCGAGCCAGCTCCTCCGGGTAAATCCCAAGGGGTTCCCCGGTCAGGTCCGGTGTTGTGCTGGTAAGAAGCCCGCTCCGACAGCTTCTGGCGTCAGAGCGGGCATTAGAGTCGAGAGTCCCAGACCTTCTCCCCAGCTCCTCCAGCCGGGGGAATCCCAAGGGGTTCCCCCGGCCAGGTCCGGTGTTGTGCCGGTAAGAAGTCCGCTCCGACAGCTTCTGGCGTTTTTAAAAAGTATCCCAGGGGCACGGTAACGGTCGGAGATGTTTAGTCTATTGAATTTCTGACTATATAAAACGATTTCTTCTGTTTTAAAGTGTGAAGTAAACTCCGACGAAGTAAAATCCAAGCGGATCCCGTTCATGTTCATGGTTACATCCGTGTTTGTTTACCTTTTTTGCATGCCAAAATGGCGTCCACTAACTGAGAGTCACGTGGGGTCCGGAGCTCTATAGAGACTCGACTCCGGATAAGCGAATGAAAATGGATGGATGGATGGAAAAGCTCCAGAAAAACTCCAACTTCCATCCTTTAAAACTTGAGGAAGTAGCCTTCAAAACAATAATTACTATTTTCATTTTTCTTACAAGTTTGATTTTATTTGGAGGTCATTGGGGCATCTAGGGGTGTACAATACCACAAACAAACACCAGGGAACAATTGTGTGATGCTACTTCAACTCTGTTTTAGAATACTCCCAGCAAACTGTAACTGGACTGTAGGTAATATGAGTACCTGGTTTTGACAAATATCAAATAATGCTAAATGTTTAGGAAGTTCAAATCCTTGAGCTTTTACAGTTTGGCAAAAACCAAGACAGAAAATAGCCGGAACTGTCGAACAGAAGGTCAGCTAACGGTGTATAGTCTGTGTTTTATCCACTCAAAACGCCAAATGGTTCATCCTGCTGGCAAAAGGAACCCAAAACTCCTCTGAGCTTGGCAGTGTTATAAGAACGGCTCTTAGTTCCTGTCAGGTCTCAAAAGGGTGATCCAATGCCAACAGTTGGTATTATCATGTGCACATGTTAGGAAGCTCAGATCTCTGCCACATCTGTGGCCAAACTCCATTAATCTGTAAATGACATTGGAACAGACGACTGTTGCTATCAATGTCACCCTCTGTGCTCTCAGTGTTTGGTTTCACGTAAAGGATCCCTCTTGCTACCTCTTTCATACAGACCTGGATTAAAAATATTTCTAGGATGCATGATGAAGACCACCAACTGTCAGCATAAGGTCTGTTATTTCTGAAAAAGACCATAACAGGTTCTTCTCAAAAAAATTTGCAAATTGTGATCAAGTTAATTATTGTCTGTAATGTACTGATACACATTAGACTTTCATATATATTAGATTCATTATACACAACTGAAGTAGTTCAAGCCTTTTATTGTTTCTAATATTGATGATTTTGGCATACAGCTCATGAAAACCCAAAATTCCTATCTCAAAAAATTTGCATATTTCATCCGACCAATAAAAGAAAAGTGTTTTTAATACAAAAAAAGTCAACCTTCAAATAATTATGTTCAGTTATGCACTCAATACTTGGTCGGGAATCCTTTTGCAGAAATGACTGCTTCAGCGCGGCGTGGCATGGAGGCAATCAGTCTGTGGCACTGCTGAGGTGTTATGGAGGCCCAGGATGCTTCGAAAGCGACTTTAAGCTCACCCAGAGTGTTGGGTCTTGCGTCTCTCAACTTTCTCTTCACATTATCCCACGGATTCTCTATGGGGTTCAGGTTAGGAGAGTTGGCAGGCCAATTGAGCACAGTAATACCATGGTCAGTAAACCATTTACCAGTGGTTTTGGCACTGTGAGCAGGTGCCAGGTCGTGAAGAAAAATGAAATCTTCATCTCCATAAAGCTTTTCAGCAGATGGAAGCATGAAGTGATCCAAAATCTCCTGATAGCTAGCTGCATTGACCCTGCCCTTGATAAAACACAGTGGACCAACACCAGCAGCTGACATGGCACCCCAGACCATCGCTGACTGTGGGTACCTGACACCGGACTTCAGGCACTTTGGCATTTCCCTCTGCCCAGTCTTCCTCCAGACTCTTGCACCTTGATTTCCGAATGACATGCAAAATTTGCTTTCATCCGAAAAAAGTACTTTGGACCACTGAGCAACAGTCCAGTGCTGCTTCTCTGTAAACCAGGCCAGGCGCTTCTGCTGCTGTTTCTGGTTGAAAAGTGGCTTGACCTGGGGAATGCGGCACCTGTAGCCCATTTCCTGCACACGCCGGTGTCGGTACAGTATCTGCTCGGGTGCAAGATCGGCTCGGGGTCCTTCGACTGCCGATGACGTCAAAGTACGGCAAACCCACTCGGACAAAATACACTACACATCTATACTGTTGGAAAGAATTTAGCAGTTTCGTTATTAAAATAATGTTTCTTAAGACGTAAGTTTGTGTTTATAATAGTATTTGTAAAATAAAACACTATATTTGATTCATGTTGAACTCCTCCTTGAGCACATCCCTTGAAGGATCATAGGTATTAGCAACACCTGTGGAATTGTATTTGCAGGAAAGAAATGTGTCCCGTTTATTGAAGTATTTGTGTTGAGTTTTTGACGTCTTGTCCATGCGTAGTTCAGTTACGCTCATAGCTGCTAGCCAAAACTCTGGAGTTAAAAGTTTTCTGGCTTTACTAAAATACCTGTCTGTACTTATTTGATTGATGGTAGTTTTACTTTCTATTAGACTCCAAATGTAATCATTTGGCACGTTTCTAATTCATAATTTGTAATAATGTAATTGGCGATATAAGCATTAGCATTCCTATGGGTTTTTCCATGTATATTAGCATTGCGCTAACCACTCGCTGCCAAATTGCAGCCTTTGCCATTAGAAAATCTTCTTTTGTCACATCGCAATTTAATTGCACATGCAGTTAATCGTTCAGCCCTATTATACTTGCAGCTCTATGCTAAAAGTGTATTTTCAAAGAGGTAATGATGGATTTCTTTGTAAAAGTTGTCCATCTTTCCAATAGAAAAAATTTGCCTGGACCAACGTCACGTGATAACAACGTTACGTGATTACGTAATTCCGTAAGGTTCATGTTCAGCCAATCAACTACTTAGACGTCATCGGCAGTCGACGGACCCGAGCTGATCTTGCACCCGAGCAGATCTTGTACCGACACCGGTACACGTTGGCTCTGGATGTTTCTACTCCAGACTCAGTCCACTGCTTCCGCAGGTCCCCCAAGGTCTGGAATCAGTCCTTCTCCACAATCTTCCTCAGGGTCCAGTCACCTCTTCTCGTGCAGCGTTTTCTGCCACACTTTTTCCTTCCCACAGACTTCCCACTGAGGTGCTTTGATACAGCACTCTGGGAACAGCCCAGGGATCGTAACAGAGATAGCTTTTCAGTGCCAGGTTCAGACTTTTCTTTCTGTGTCTTACCCTCTTGCTTGAGGGTGTCAATGATGGCCTTCTGGACAGCAGTCAGGTCGGCAGTCTTACCCATGATTGCGGTTTTGAGTAATGAACCAGGCTGGGAGTTTTTAAAGCCTCAGGAATATTTTGCAGGTGTTTAGAGTTAATTAGTTGATTCAGATAATTAGGTTAATAGCTTGTTTAGAGAACCTTTTCATGATATGCTAATTTTGAGATAGGAATTTTGGGTTTTCATGAGCTGTATGCCAAAATCATCAATATTAGAAACAATAAAAGGCTTGAACAACTTCAGTTGTGTGTAATGAATCTAATACATATGAAAGTCTAATGTTTATCAGTACATTACAGAAAATAATGAACTTTATCACAATATGCTAATTTTTTTAGAAGGACCTGTACATGTCACTTACATGTCAGATTATGGGTCAAGGCTTTTATTTGCCAGACAAGTAACTGAAGATTTATCTGGATATTGTTTAGCATTACTTTCTTATTTTCATATAATTATGTAGTTTACTGGCTTATTTGGATCCTTTACTAATAGAAGTATTTATTTTCTTAGAAGATGCTTTTCTCCAAAGCAATTTACAATTAAAAAAAAAACAATGCAGTGAATTATCCTAACATGCAACATTTTGGTCTGTGGAAGGAAACAGAAGCTCCCATAGAAAACCTATGCATGCATTGGGGGGTGGGGTGGGGGTGCGCTAACCCCACACAGAGAGGCCACAGTCAGGATTCGAACCTGCAACATTCATGCAGCAAATCAATACCACCTGCCTGTAGCAGATTAATATTAAAAACTATTTTCTAACCAGCACAGAAGCAGTAAAGTTTATTTGTTTTAGATGTAACTTATTTTTCTAAAGTATCTAGATTTTCTACTACCCAGTTCCTCTGTATGGAAATTTACTGCCAAACTGAGCTAGAAAAAAAACTGCAGTTTTTGTGCTGCAGCAAAATGAAGAAGAGCATCTCTGTGCATTGATGCTGATGATTGTGGAGTACGTGAGAAAGAGAGGCACTGCTGGGGTTAGAGTTGTTGGCAGACGCTGAGTAACCAACTTCCTCACATCCACCCACCGCTCCACTCTGCACACAGGATGCTGAGCTTCTTGTCTGTACTCTCAGCATTGCAAATGAGGCAAAGAGTCACCATAAGGCAAATGGGTCATTTCATATCAGAAAATAGCCAGCTGATCAGAATTAATCATGAGGGACGATAAGGACAGCTTAACTCGGAAGATGAATTTTCTTCAGTAATTTAAAGGGAGCCTTTGCAGTTTTTGCTTGTTTTTTTAGCACCCGCTAGTGTCCATTTAGTAAAACCAAAAGTGAACCATATCTCCTTGCTGTGCGTTCGTCTTTTTAACAACTTAATCTAAATGTCTCCCCAGCCTTCATTAGTTTCTACAGGAGCGATTCATCACTAAATCAAACAAATCAGCTGTTAAGCAATCAGAAACTTGCAGGGAATGTACTGGAAGCAGATTGCGACCCTGGCATGTCAGCTCAACTTTTACTAAGTCGAACAGGGAACGGCCCGGGACTCTGAAGTTGCAAGTGCAGTATTCTGGCCTTGGAGGGCAGTGGGGGTCTTGAGTGACATTTCATTAACCGTGTAAAGGGTCATTTTAGCACATACTGGCTTAGGAAAATTATTTAAAAATATGAAAAAGTTGCATAGTATGCCTTTAACGAAGCAGGAAGTTTAAATAACTTTTTTTAAACACAGTAAGTGGTTCAGAGGTTTTGACTTTACAGTTCAAATACCTAAACCACAGCTCTTACTTCCTCACAGATGCACTCACTGTCTTATTTTCTGCACCTGTTGCTATGGAAATGGAAATATGTTTGCCTGATTAAAATCAGGTGTCGGGTATTGAAATAGTGTCTTTATTTTTTGAGGATTTTGCTATGCCTTCTGTAAAAGTGGTAAACTGTTTATAAAAAGGTCATTTATTGATCTTTTGGAGTGTTGAGGACATAATTTATCTCAGGTTGCAAGGATGTATAAATATGAGTCCAGAGCTTTCACTTGTGGGTTATTAGTGTGTTGTTATAATAGGGCTTCATGGTAGCACTGTTGACTCACATTAGGACGGTAGCGCGCTCACATGCCAGCAGAGTTTTAATGTCTGTCTTGTGCATGCGTGGTTTCCTCCCACAGACCCAAGACTAGACCTCGGCAATGTGGCCTAAATTTAAAACGCTATAATTTATCGTATTTGAGGACAAGGAGAGTGGCTGTGTGACGTAAAAGGCAATATTCAATGACCAGAAGAATCGCTGTTTTTAAATTTTTTTTTATAGTACTTTGGTTTCTGAAAATACTCAGAAAATGGTCCTTTCAGGCTACGCTAGGGAAATGGAGACGTGCACGCTGCCGGTAAGATTACCAGGATGTTCCGAGGGTGTAAACGAGCCTATCTTCTGCTCTAGTGGAGCAGGAAAACTGGACACTGAGGGTGTTTCTCAATGTCAAGGAACCTTGCCTTGATGTCTTGGCCCCGCCCCGGTTGCCTAGGAGATATGTCATCAGGAGCCGCCAAGACGTGTTCCAATTGGTTCCAATGTTCATGTTCCACCGAGGCGTGTGTTCTCCGTTTGTTAGCCGTTTAGCTAGCTGAGCAAGGACACATGGGAGGTGTCTTGTAGCCTAGCCTTGGTCAAAAATTACCCCGAATACATCGCTGTTTTTTCAAAAGAACGGCGGATCAGAAGCGGGCAGCTACTTTAAGTCAACTAATTTAAAATGTTTTTCATTTTTAGATCCAAAGAAGTTATCTGTTGTTGGTTAGTTGCTTAGTCGTTGCAGCTTCGGTGGCTATCGGGTAGTAACTCACTTATATTTTTGATTTAATAAACATATACACAATTCAAAAAGTAAAAGACTCAAATATTTATATTGAGACTAATACGTATAAAATATAACGTTGTCTCCCGTGTCACGTGACATTACGTGACCGCCGTGGAAGCCGTAGTCACGTGATGCAAGTCTGTTCCATTTAACCATTTTCTTTGACCAAGGAAGGACAGTGGCCTCGTAAGGCCAGGCGCCTTGACATTGAGAAACACCCTGACTGTTGTCCCTTACGCTTCTTCTCCTATAACTGGCAGCAGGCAACAAATGTGTAAGGAGCATTACTGCCTCCTACTGGCCCTGCTCGCTTCCGCCACATTTGGTTGAGGAAATAAGCTCACTGCTGATCACCGTGAATAAACAGATAAGACCACGATCACTAACTGTGATCATATGATCGCCTAGCCCAAAACATGCATGTTAGTTTACTTGGAGACTCAAAAACGTCCCTAGGTGTTTGTCCCTGTGATGGACTGCTGACCTGTCCAAGGTGTCCCACGCCTCTTGCCTGATGAATGCTGGAGTTTGACACCAGCGACTCCTTCATTCTGCACTTTTAACTCTGTAGTTCAAGGTGCTGAAATTTCCATTCTGCACAGCTGACAAATCATTTTTTTCCAAGTTAATAAATTAAATTATCGAGTCTTTGAGATTCAAGTCTGATCCAGTCTGAGTGAAATAAAATAGCTTTTCAGTGCCAGGTTAAATCTAGTAGTTGTAGATATCATCAGAATGGTTACAACCATGAAGATCCCTAGGCAGAGATGAGCTGAATTTCTCCTTCTCTTTCCTGTCCTCAGTGGGCAGCCTGCCAGTATTTGTGGCCAGCTACCAGCTCAGTGCTGGAAACCCCGAGGCCCCGAACAGGTGTCAACTCACTGCCCAGATAAAGAAGCTGAGATGGAAGCACAAAGAGCTCAAAGAGACCTGCCAGCATGGTAACAGTCTTAAAAATCCCCAACCAGCACAGGCGCGCCTGTAAATCTCTCAGCTGCGTAGGGTAGCTGATGGTGTGTTCTTTCTGCTACTGCTCTCAGAGGGTCCTTGAGCTGGGCGTGATGAGACTGATGGAGGCCGTCTGAGTTCAGAGGCAAGCGGGTCAAGTCTGGTTGGGGTTTATTATTAATGGAATGTGGCACAGGAGGAATTTTTCCAAGAGGTCTTCATCGTGGATTTAGGATCATAATTCTTCACTCTGTTGCTTGTTCTTTATAACATCAGAGTTTGTGTTTCATCCTTTTCCATGTCCCTCTGACCTGTGTGATTAAAAAAATAAATGAAAGCAAGCTTGTGTTGAGGCATTGCTCATGGTGAAGCTTCCCTGGCATTTAGGTTGGCACGAGTGCAGCAGAACTAGGCGAGAGAGAAGTAATGCCTTTCCCTTTTCTTTCTGCCCTTTGTTTACTGCTGAACAGTGATGACGTGTATGTGAGGCAGGGTGGCAGGGAGTTGAGTAGAGGCAACCCTCATCTTCACTGCACAATAGATCCTTGTGTATTTGACCCCCAACCCCCATTTAGCATAAAGGAGTCATGGCTGGGCCATATGCTGGGATGGAATTCCAGCTTTCCCAGATTTTATTGGTGAAAGCTTCAGTAAGAGGACAAAAATCCCGGTATTGGGAGGATCATGGCCTCTGGGTTTAGCTGTTCTCATTTGCAACTAAATCAATAATCAATTATCATTCCTCGTCTTTTGTCTAGTTGCAGCGAGCCCCATCGATTCTGTGTTATCGCTACCTCCCCCTCAGCTGGATGAGTCACTACTAACCGGTTTTAGATTAGGAAGGAGCCACAAAAGGGCCACTGGCTCATTCAGAAGTAATTAGCTATGATTTATGTGTTCTAGATGTAAAACGTAAATCTGAGACATAATAACCCGGTTTAAATCTTACTTGTCTAACAGAAGGCAGTCTGTGTGTTTAGGGGACACATTGTCATCATACCTTCAGTGTCCAGCAGGGGTCCCACAGGGCTCTATCTTAGGACCAGTGCTATTTTCTTTTTATGTAAATGACCTGCCGAATGTGTGTAAAAATGTACACTTCCAAATGTATGCGGATGATGGGCTCGACACACGGGAGGCGACAAACGACCGCGATCAGCTAAATTTGTCGCTGTCGCTTTTATTACCTGTCACACGGGAGGCGATCAGCGGCCAGCGGCAAAGCCGTCTACGCGTTCTGTTCCATGGTGAAATCGAAACTTCCGTTGATTTGTTTGGCTATGTCACGTTGGAGGGAATTAAGGTTGTTTAAGCGGTTCGGAGTTAATAAAGTGGTAGATATGATGTTTCACAAGGTGCTGCTAGAGTTATGTGAAATCTTACTTCTTATTTTACTATATAAAACATAATAATAATCAACTTCTCCTTCATGTTTGCTCGGAGATGTGCGGAGCATTATGTCCGCTCATTGGTCAGTGAATGAAACCTCCGTTGATTGGTCCTCGTCCGAGCGACAGCGATGAAAAGTTGAAAATGTTTCAACTTTCTGGGATTGCATCGCTCGGTCGTCCGTGCACGACACGTGCACGAGTGCAAAATTTCACACGCACGTTTTTTGCGTTTTGCTTAGTAGGAGAGAGACCCGCGATTATCGCTTTGTCGCGCATGTCTCATTGAAAATGAATGGAGGAGAGGCGATGTCGCCTCCCGTGTGTCGAGCCCATGATGCGGTTATTTTTACACCTGCTAAAAGTACACAGGAAGCATCATCTATTCTCACATTAGCCTTGGAGAACATACAGCTTTGGCTCCATCAATCATGCCTGTTACTGAATAAAATAAAATAAACAGTTGCAATGATATTCGCAAAAAAATCCATGAATCTGGAGCGGTCCAATGTGTTCTTGGGGGAGGTAGAGCTGGACCTGGTGCAAGAGTTCAAGTACTTTGGAATCACCCTGGATCCGACACTATCCTGTAAAAAAACATATTAAACATACAGTGAACACAATTAAATTCAATATAAATAACTTTAAACAAATTAGATCTTCAATGACTACAATTTCAGCTACAATGCTTTTGCACACCATGATTTTTTCTCATATAGACTACTGCATCACAACCTGGTCATTCACTGGGGACACTCTTTTAAAACCAATAGAAATATTATTCAAAAAGTCTATGAAAATCTTGGATCAAAAGCCTTTGTCATATCACCATTGTAATATTCTGGCAAAGTACAACATGCTTAATTTTAAAATGTTTATTAAGTTCAAAAATAGTTGTTTAATCTACAGAGCACTTAATGGACTAGCTCCACCTCCACTTTCCGCATACATAAAATTAAGACCAGTACTAGAGCCTCCACTAGAGGAGACCTTCAGATCCCCTACAGCAGGGGTCGGCAACCTGTTCCCATCAAAGAGCCATTATTACCCGTTTCCCACAGTAAAGAAAACACTGGGAGCCACAGCAGCCACGGCGTTGTGGGCGGGGCCTACCCTCAGACAGCAGAGAGCTGCTTTAACCAATCACAACAGGTGACAGCAGCCAGTACCGGTCGCTCGTGTACGTCAAAGTTATCTTTCATAAGACGATAATCAAAACGATTTATATAAAATGGATCCAGAAGTTGTAGCCCGTCTCTGCCTACAATATTTTGATATTTTTCACCCTGTTGGTGGTTTTACTGAGCAGGTGCCACTTTTGTCATACGTTTCTTTTTAAAACATGTTTAGACTGTTCAGAATACAAATCCAGGCTCTGTCACGTTTGATTGTTGTAATTAAACTTTGTAGGTGGGGAAGGTCAGAAAAGGATCCGATCATTTTGTTTTTCCCTCATTTACAGTGACGGAGATAACGGCACAGCGCGCCTGGCTCTGGTGATCAAGTTAAATTATATCTCTTTGCAACAATTTTCACAAGAAAACAGAACAGGTAAAAGCAGGACTTGTGTTGACCAGATAGTTCCCGTATTTGACCATTTATTTTGACGGAGAAAGAATAGAAAGAATTACCCCGACGCATGCAGACGAACTGACATTTTATTCGTTTCGCACATCGCAGATGTAGCTAAATCACTCAAGAAAAGATTCCCATCTGAACATCTGAGCTGGACACTGCTCAGCGCCGCTCGCTGTCAGCGCGTACGTACGGTGCACAGCGAGCTGAAGATGTGAAGAGGGGCTTGGAGCACGTCACAGAACCAGAGCGCATGCGGGAAGATTCCTCCGACTAAAGAGACTTGTCACTTAGAAAATGTTCCCTGACTATGAAACTTTGGCTGAATAGCGCTTGTTCCTGTCTCCATTGTGGCGACACATCCAGGAGCCGTCTGAGGAGAATCCCAGAATCTCACATCGTCTTCAGCTCAGAAAGCGCACATGATTACGCACAAGCGTGACCCGTCAACCCGGTCTCACAGTAAGACCGGGTTGGAACTGCTCAGGTTTACGCAGACAATATTTACATTTAGAATTGGCATACAGATGTAAAATGAATGCAGTAAAATATAAAGCATTTTATTTAAATATCCATTCATTATTTTACAAGCACAGAGAGCCGCATCAGATGGCTGGAAGAGTTGCGGGTTGCAGACCCCCACCCTACAGGAAAACGACGTTCGGACAAATGGTACTGTCAACATCCCAGCGAATATCAGAGAGTTTCTCACTTATAGCACCTTTAAAAAGCACCTCAAACTACATCTTAAAGGTTCCCAGACATGTTTGCATCTTTAGTTATTCTTCTTTTTTGTTTGTCTATTTTAATGGAATGTTCTGACTGTTTTTAATTGTATAGTGTTACTTGTTTTACTTGGTTGTCTTGTTGACGGACTACAGATGCAAATTAGCAACTATGCTATAATCTGGCCCATTTACGATCGATACAATGTATTTGATTATTAATGTGCATTGTCCTGAATAAAGAATTGAAAAAATTGACCCCCCCCCCCCAAAAAAAGAGCAGAAGACTTAATAAGACCTTACTCGTTTTGGTTCAGTAGGCTTTTTATGCTTCTTTGTTCATCCTCAGGACATCTGGTAACCTTTAATCACCTTTCTTGCATGATAGAAACGCCCGGCATGTGGAGTGTGGGTATTGGCTTCTTCGGACTGCGATGTGGTTAAAAACCAGAAAAACCTGTCGTGTTTTTGTTTAACTTACTCTGTGTAGAAGTGCAAACAAACGTCCCTCGGTATGCCGGCTCCACCCGACTTCTGCTTATCACAACAATGAGGCTTTCATGTTTTTATTGTTTTAAAGGCAACACTCTTCATGTTTAAAGGAAGTACAAAGCAGATGTTTTTGCATAGCAGCTTTTACATCAGGATCAAGGAAGGGAAGTGCATACGCTGTACAGCTGAATGATAATCACCTCTGAGTGAAACCATTCAGTTAACACTGATGGTGTCACAATGAACTGGGCTGATCCTCGTGAAAACTGACCTTTACGTAGGTTTTGTTCGCTCTCGTGAATTTGGCTCCTTGTTTCAGCAGCAGGATTGAGCAGATTTAGAGATTTGTTGTATTATTTTATTTAAGCTTTAAAGCTTGAGCTTTTTACCTCAGCTTTCCTGCTGACCTAAAACCAGCAACAAGAGACGTGGTTTGTTTTAAAGGAGGCGTAACCATTTCTTAGGGAGAAAATAAAGGTCCATTTAGTGTTGCAGCTAAATTCAGAAGAAGTGATTATTTTTCTGTGAATTTGACAGTTGGTGGGAGAACCTGGATGATATAAAGTGACAGGAAGCTGCCTGCTGAAGGTTAGACTCATCCAGAGCCGTTGGTGGGACAAACAGAAACATCTGATAAGAGCTGACGTATACCCGCAGCTCTGTCATCACTTCCATCATTGTCGTCATCACCTGAGGCGAATGGATTTGTTTTACATCTAAGTTACACCTGAGCAACAGGTGGAATGTCATTGTTAAGCCATGAGAAGGCTTTAGTTACAAGCAGTCGTTTAAAATGTTGTAATTGAGTCGTAATTATAGACTCCATGTGACTAAACAGATGATAAAATATGTACAAGAGAGCTGGCACGTGTGTGTGTGTGTGGTTTTTAGGCCTGGGCATCTTTGTGTGGTGGATAATTTCCTCGGTCTCGTCGCTGTCCGCTGGCTCCTGATTAAAGCGAAGCTCCACTTTCATCTGTTGTCCAGAGTGTTTATGAAGTCGACCCAAAAAGCAACGTTTTACAGGAAAAGGCTTTGATCTGGGATGAATGAATGAGAGGTGCACAGTTCAGACTCGGTTTAGTTTTTTTCTCTTATGTCTTTTCGACTCGAGTTGGCATGACGTTTTTAACCTGTCTGATGATGGTATGTTTTTCTCAGTTATGGTGTTTCGTTGGTGTCGCAGCTTCATCGTGGGCCACAAAACACTAGACTGGGTCTTGATATTTTAGTTTTTAGGGAATCTTAAAAATGACCTTTTAAATATATTTGTGTCATTCAACCAAGTGTATTTTGGATGACAAATATTTGCCACGATTATTTTGTCAAAAGCTTAAAAGTTCGACAATTCGATCTCGAATCTTTGTATATTTAAAAATTCCCTTAAAGACCAAGTTCACTGACAAACCATTTTTTACTTGTTAGTTTTGAAATGTAGTTGCTCAGCCTGGCTTTAACGTGCAGACTAAATGTGAAAATAGTCTTCTATCCCTATTTCCCTATTTAGCTTCTGGTAGAAAATAGATGGGCAAATGCTTGGATTAGAAGAGCCCGTCGGATCTTCGTCACATCGAAAATTAGCGTTCATGGACTCGCCCAGCTTGTCTCTCTGCAAACGTGTTGAAAAAGGAAGTGAATTTGATCTGTAAATCTACTCCACAGGTTTCCTGAGCCACAAGCGCATCATAAATGTGTTTTTATGCTTGTAAAAAGGCCCAACATGTGAAATATTTGTGAAATTTTCTAAAGCAGCAAACGACCATTCATCTGAAATCTAACTTTTTAGTCAAATGTTGCAGAAATAAATGTCTTAAACATGGATTTCAACATGCTTTAATTGTTTAGGGTTTTTGCAGATTGGATCCTGAAGCCTTTGGTGTGTTGCAAAAGAAAAGGGAAGATGAATTTAACACCTCTTAAAGAGGGAACCTGATTTGACGGCTGTTGGAGCCCTTTTGTCTGTGCTGCGTGATAAAATCTGCACAAGATCAACTCTGAAGAGAAACTCTGACAGTGTGCTGCTTTAGTTTTTGTCTCTGTGCTCTCTCAGAGGTAACTTCACTCTTCCAAAGCTAGCAGAGGCTAATATGGGATTCAGTGTGCTGGGAGTGTTTCTGGGGCTGCTCCTGGAGGTCTCTACCCACGGACCCCACACTATTCCTCGGACTTCCTGGAAGCACCAAGGTAAGGCCTAATTCACACATACACCTGGTGTTCTGGCTTAAAAAGTGACAAATTCATGTTGAAGTGAAACCTGAAGAAAAGTTGAGTGGATTTACAAATGTGTCGAACTATCAAATCCTTATTCTTGGTCAGTGCTCTTCTAAATGTCCGGTGCTGTTTTAGAACCATTCACTGGTCTCAGAGGTAGAGCTGGTCACGGTGAGTTTGTGAAATCTCAAAAAGAGAAGCATGAGTCACTTAAGTCGGGTGAAACGGAACTTTCACACGCTCTTTAGATATCAAATCGCTTCTAACTCGGCGTATCGTGTTAATAATAGCATCTTTGGTTTCACTTGTTGCCTGATATCATCTGAAACTACCCTCTGGTCTCACCTCAGGCTATCGAGTTAGACCGGTGCTGTGTGAGGTGGAAAGGTTTAGGAATGGCTCGAGTGGTGTGTGTGTGTGTGTGTGTGTGTGTGTGTGTGTGTGTGTGTGTGTGTGTGTGTGAGAGAGGGAGGGAGAGAGAGAGAGAGAAGCAGCTCACCCTGTGATGCGGTTCCTGTAGAACAGTCATTCGCTGAGGGTGTTTTGCTTTTGTCACTGGAGTGTTTATGGCCTGCACCTGCAACCTGAACCAACCAGTATTACCCAAACACACACAGTGAGTGTGTGGTGGTCTTCAGAAATAGAAATGTGCTCCTGTAAAAGTGTGACATCTCAAATAAAAATAAATACTAGGGCTGGGTGGTGTGGAGAAAGGTAGCCTGGCCTGCCAGACTCCTCCTCTGTTTAATTCTGCACAGAGAAAGGGTCTGGGAACGCTCCTATTCAAATAACCCCACCCCCTGAGAATTCCAACCGAGCCAATCTGCGCTGAGTAGCGTACGCCACACACCATAACGCAGAGTTTGTCATAAACATGGCGACTGAAGAGGAGTTCGCTGCGGCTCTTTCCTTTGTTCTAAATGACTTGAATGTCTTTAAAACCACAAGTAGAAGCTAAAAGCCTTTCTTCTAAAGAAAGATGTTTGCGCTGTCGCCAGACACCATTTTTATTTTTGACTACAGCTAAAAAACTACAGCGTCGCACGGTACAGTCGGCATTTGGTTATTTTTGAGCTGGCTAGTCCCGCCCCTCACGTGCCCCTCTGCCTGTGAGTAACCAGACTAGTTCTCTGTGCAGAATTAAACAGAGGAGGAGTCGTGCAGGCCAGGCTAGGAGAAAGGATCACAATGTTTTTCTTATCAGTCTAACGATATATATCACGATATAAAACAAATCACTACATTTGTGAGCATTTAATGTTCCCTTTGAAGTGAAATTTGAAGATATCAGAAGATAATTTTAACTTGGCACTTGCTCTATTCTGGGATTATTAGGTTCTGCTGCTCCAGTGGGTGGTCCTGGTTCAGGAGCCCAAACAGATCAACATCATTAGTGGCGTAGCTACTTGGCTTTTGTTCTACATTAACCAGCCAGAATACATCCACATGACTAAACCGTTTGGGACCTTCTAGTCAGCAATGTTATTTGCTGGGTCCTCCATCATTTTCTGTCCCTTTTGAGGATCTTGTTTTTCCCAATGACGTGCTACGTGTTCCCTGCACTAAGAGGCTACAGCTACACACACATTAGCCCTTAGCATGTCTGTCTGGCTGCCACGTGGTTCTATTCCAGCCGCTCATTGGCAGAGTGTGACGCAACACTTAATATGATTGGCTGTTCATCTGTTCTTGAAGTTTTTATCGACTCATTCTATCGAGGTATTGCTGTAAGGCTTTGTGTTGTTAACCCTCGTCTTGTGAGGGCTTTTTTACTCGTTATGAGGAGAGTATTGAACATATACTTACTTTCCCGGACACGGACCGTGTCTGGTCTACAACATATTTAGATTTTTTCATGTACATCTACAACTGGTCCACCCTAATTCAAGATGGCTGCAACAACTCATCGCCGCAAGAATGACATAACTCTGAGTTTTGAAGAAATTCGTTATGTCCGAAATTCAGAGGCTGCATCTTGGCACCGATTACATGACTGATGTGATGAAGGCTGTCCAAATTCAGAAACTACTGTTGTGTGTTTGTGTCTGTATTTAAACCACAAATGTATCAACAAGCAGCTCATCCTAAAATCTGAAAACCTGCCGTTTCCGTTCACAAGTAAAATTTACTTAAACGATGTTCTGGTCAGATGTGGATCTTCTGGAGTTTTCCGAGCCTGGTATTTTCAACTACTCGACTCTACTGCTGAGCGAGGAGAGAGATGCCCTGTATGTGGGCGCGAGGGAGGCCATCTTTGAGCTCAGCAAGAGGAACGTGACGGTCCAAAACCACAAGGTAACCGCATAGTAGGAAAAACACTTCCAACAATGAGAGGGGGGGGGACAGCACTTCCATCGATTCTGATTGGGACTTCTGGTGTTTTCCAGGTTCAATGGACAGTTACAAACGACCACGTGAAAATGTGCATAGGCAAAGGAAAATCGAAAGAGGTTTGATTCATGCTGAGTAGATTTATGTTTGAGGAGTTTTATGCTAGATTAAACCTGTCCTGCTCCATTTCAGAGGGACTGTCTGAACTACATCCGAGTGCTCCAGGTTGTTGACGACGAGCGGCTTTATGTCTGTGGTACAAATGCCTTTCAGCCCCAGTGTGATTACTTGGTAGGTTAACGCCACGCTGCACAAATAAACGTGAATGTGTGTGAACTTGCCAGTCAACAGTGTGAACGACATCTTATCTCTTTCAGAATCTTGGCGACTTTTCTCTGGAGGGTCGGGCTGAAGATGGCAGAGGGAAGTGCTCCTTTGACCCTTTGCAAAGTTTTACCACCATCATGGTTGGTGAGTTCAGGCCAGTTTTGACTCATTTGACGGATTTTTGGATGGTCCGCCCTGCTCTGTTGTAGATGATCATCCCTAGATTTTAATTCCCATGGGGAGGAAAACTCACTCGTCTTTATTCTTGTCTTTTCCACCAGACGGAGAGCTGTATTCTGGGACAGTGTATAACTTTTTAGGCAGCGAACCGATTATTTCCAGATACTCTCCTTTCCACTCCCTGCTCAGGACAGAGTACTCCACATCATGGCTCAATGGTGAGTTTGGAGGCTGAACAGATGTGTTTTAGCTCTTCACTTCCTTTCCTTTACTGTTTTTCGACACCGAGGTGCACCGATTGTTCTCATTTTTTAAAAACAACTCACACCTGTAGTGTGTCGTGATTCGTCTCCAACACATAACTCATCTTTCCTCTTTTTTGCTTGTTGAACTGCAGCAAACGAATCAGTGGTTAAACTGACACCAGCTGGCAGCGAAACTGTCAGCTCTCTGCAATTAATAAAATTCATTTAAATCTTTTTTTTAGCTTGTCCCCCCCCCCCCCCCCCATTTACCAAGGTTGCCACATTTTTTTATCTAAACGTGTTATTCTGACACGTTAAAATAAAAAAAATGTTTGCAGGAGATCTAAGTTCTTAAAAAGAATTTCAAAGGGCTTTTCAAAGTGACAATGTATATTTTCCCTGGTGATATGGGGCAGCAGATACCAAAATCATTGCAAGCAAGCATTATTTTTGTGTAGACCTTACAAACGGATGGCCATCAGGGTCAAAAATACTTGGGAGTGCAACCTCCAGCAAAAATAACGAGAACATCAGATTCACTTTCATCACTGGCAGCGAGGGAAGAGGTAAATGTGTAAAAGAACGTTTATTAATGCTGAAAGTTTTGTTAAAGAGCAAGTCACCCCCTACCAGAGTCTAACTCCACTCTCACTTCATGTTTAAAAAAATGCAACAAATGCTGTTGCCTGGCAGACCGAGAGGGCGGAGCCGCTAACAAATACACACGCACACACACAGGCTCACCACAGCATTGTGACATCATAACGTACCAGTTTACATCATAGTATACCTCTTAGCCAATAGCGGTGGCAGATTTAAATTCAAATACAGTGCAGAGTTTTTACCTGACAACGGCACAACACTGACAGTTTTAGGCAGAAAATTAAATTTTTAACTAAAATGCACTAAAGTGCAAAACTATTGACTACACGTGTCTGCACCATGATTAGACACTCGTTTATTTAGTTTATCAGGGGAAAAAAGTTGATTTGGGGGTGACTCGCTCTTTAACATTTGTTACAAATCAGTAAATGCATTCCGTCCTCACGGGCTTCCGTAGAAGGAAACATGGCATCCAATATGGCATCACCCAGAGACTTAGACCTGCTCCCATGTATTTTTTATGGTTATATGTTATGAAACTGCCAATATTTTTCAACAACTGGGCATCTTTTAATTCATTTACAACAACGTTCCAATGGATGATTCCAGAGATTAATGGTAAAAACTACACATGATCTCTAAGCAATTGGATGAGGATGAGGAAGAAAAACGGGTGATCCGAGGCACTCTGAGGATTGTATTTTATTGAGCAAGAAAAAGCAGTTGCTCAGGAGGTAGAGCGGGTTGTTCAGCAGTCGGAAGGTTGCAGGTTTGATCCTGGCTCCGGACAGAGAATTCTGCTCTTGTGTCCTTGGGCAAGACAATTAACCCACTTTGCCTGCTGGTGGTGGTCGGATGGACCGGTGGTGCCTGTGCTCGGCAGCCTCACCTCTGTCAGTGCACCCCAGGGCAGCTGTGGCTACAATGTAGCTCATCCCCATCAGCAGGTGTGTAATGTGTGAATGTTGTGAAGAGCCTTGGGGGGTTGTAGAACCCTAAGAAGGCGCTATACAAATACAGGCTATTTACCATTTGATGTTGAAATGGGATTAGTTTAGAGTGTGTATGTTGGCATTGAAATAATAAGCTTCATTGATTTAAAAAAAAAGATTAAAACAATTATATTAATGCAATTGCATTAATTAAGATAGGGATAAGAGACAAAAATATTCTCTTGTGTAGTTTTGATGATCCAAACCAATTATTTGCACCTTCAGCAAGAAATAATCAAAATGGCCACATTATAGCTCTTTCTCCTTGTTGCAGAACCCAGTTTTGTCTTTGCTGATGTGATCAGAGAAGGAAGTAACGGAGCAGACGGAGAGGACGACAAGATCTACTACTTCTTCACCGAGGTGTCGGTGGAATACGAGTTCTTTGGCAAGTTGCTCATTCCCAGAGTGGCTCGTGTGTGTAAGGTCAGCGTCTACCAGCAGCGTCCATCTTTACCCACAGCTGCCTGTTGTTTCAGTGTAAATGTTAGTTTTACAGCATCTGAGATGAATATCTGCAGGTACAACTTAAAAATATGTGGTAACTTGTTTATTAGGACATTCAGCTCAGAGACTCAAACTTATTACAAAGTAACACTAAACCAGGGATTAAAGATTTCCGTCGTGGCGACGGAAATCCGTCAGTTGGAATAATCAGTAAAAACAGTTCAGTCAAAATCTCTTCTCGCATTCACTTGGGTTTAGTAGTGTCTCTCTCGCTCGCTCGCTCTCTCTCTCTCCTATTGCTAATTGAAACGCGCACCGGTGTTGTTGAAACGCGTTTCTCCACCGTTCTGCACCGCCCAAACTGCAAAAACGCGCACGCTCATTGCTCGCTCCCACGGTGCGCACAAACACAAACTGCGCACGGACCAGGCGCTGGGATTCTAACAGAGCCAATAAAGCTCTGATATCACAATGAGAGTTAACGTGATGAGCGGAACCAGGACCCAAATTCCCGGTGGGCCGATCTGAGGTCCGTGTTTTTAGTCGTCTTTGTTTTTTTCGGGCCGGTGTTCAGTCATGACACTCTGCTGATGAGAGGATTTCTCCTGTCAGTGGAACAGGTGAGCTGCTGAACAAGCGTTAGTTCCTAGAAACACTTTCTATGCCCAGACTCGTGACCTGTTATTTATAATTTTATAATTAATATTAAGTGAATGCACTAAACCCACAAATGATAGAAGATAAGATTAAATATTATTAATCATATTACTATCAAATGTAAATAAGTGTAACAGATAACTGATCTTAATGAAAAAATTATATTAATAATTTTTATTTTAGTATTGATTATAATTCATTTCTAAGGTTTGGATGTCTGTGAACATTACAGAATATTCAGATTGGTGTAAAGAACATGATATTATTAATAAGTCATGATCTGAAGCTGGTCTGAGGTATAAAACTGCCCTGGGCCTAAAGCCCTGCAGATATATTTAGTTTCTATAAACACCAACAACAAATAAATAGCAGCAGCTGGATTCTACTCTGTTCCTTAAATTGAGTCACATAGTTTTTCAAGTTCTGCAGCTCACACGTTCAACAGGGAGCTCCGCCAGCTGATTGGTTCTTTTGGTATCTAGTGCAGTTCTGGTACTGAGCAGCATGGATGCATCAGTGGATTTCACTGTAGTCTGTGCTCATGGATTAAGAAAGGACAGGAAAACATTGTTAACTCAAATATATCATTAAAATGAGCATGTATATGTCATGTTCTGAGGCAAGAGTCTAACCCAGGACATGCAGAATCAGGAGACAGAGTCGGATTGTATGGGAAAAAAATAATAATTTTATTAAAACGATGAACTAAGGGCGCACTGGAAATCCAACGGGTGAGGAAACGGGAAGCAGCGTCTAGAGGGGAGAGTAGCAGAGGTGAGTATGGGCATTGTAGTATGACGGGGGAAATATAGACGGAGGGACTTACGGCTTGGGAAGAGTAGTGTGTGGGAGGGGTGAGCTATGGGGTAAAGTCCAGGGAATGAATGAAGAGCAGTAGAGATGAATAGTGGAGATGGATCCGGACCGGTGTGGTTCTGGAGAGGGAGCGAGATGTGGAGGAGATCGGGTCGGCACTTGGAGGATGGTGAACTAGGAGGCGAACCGGGTAAAAATCCAAAACAGCGTTGAGATGAACACTGATGAGAATCCAACCTGAGACGAGTAAATCCAAAAATTCAAATTAATCAAGGTCACAAGAGAAAACACACGAGAGAACTTGAGCTAGAGCAAGCGAAGGCTAGAGACTACCAGTCAGTAGTAATCATCCGGCGTCGAGTCATGTCCACCTTCCTCCTCATAAGCCGGCCCGCTGATCAGCTGATTAGGAACAGCTGTTGCTCCCTCTCCTGAAACCAAGCACTCAGAGATGGTTGAGAACATGAGACGAGTACTCACCCCGGCTCATGACAGTATAGATACTTTATCATACATACCTACCAGCCTGTAACTCTACTTCCCCCCCCCCCAAAAGTCCACCAGACTGATGCGTTTAAATATAAAATGTCCAATAATTTTTTTCTGGGGGGGCATGCCCCCGACCCCCCTAGAGTACTTTAATACTTATCATCTTTTTTACCTCAGAGAAATCTCAACACCCACACTTTTAAACACTGTATGTGAACAGGTTATTCCAAATTTCTCAGAAACAAGAATACTGACCTTAAAACCGATCAAAACCCGAATAGTGGCCGCAAGTAAACAATGTGAGCCCCCCCACCCCCCCAATAATTTTCAGTCAGATGAGAATTTTGTGCTTCAATCCCTGCACTAAACCAGCTTTTTGGGATGCGTCTAACTTAAATGGAGACTTTAATTTCAAATATGTAGCTTGTTCTTTGTCGGAGTTCTTATGGATGCTCCAGTCCTTGAAGATGAGCTTCTTAAATAAAACTTTAGTCATCAAACAATAAATATTTGCCTTTTTACCTCATCACAGCCAAATTAAATTCAGTTTGAAAGCCCATAAAAAGTTATCCTGAGATTAAAAAAAAAACGTAAGGAAAGGAGAAAGTCGCCTTTTCTGCATTTTGAAAGGAGGAAGTATTTATTTACTTTTGCAAGGCAAAAGCAGGTGATGATATTTTTGCCTGACTGGAAATGATCTCACAAACTACTAGATGGATTTTAATCAAAATCTGCATAACGTTTAGAATAAACTTTGTACACTTTGGCCCTGAAGTCTTAATGATAACACAAAGGCAGCTGGATCCCAGTCATTCTAAACTAGAAGCATATGATTCATCTGCTACACTCTGTTTATGTGAGATCTTGTGTGGTTAAGGTTTGACCACAGTGGCGTTGGCCCCATCGTTTCTCAGCTGAAGATGATTTTAGGGTTAAACTCTTGCTCTCTCTCCAGGGTGACCTCGGTGGCCAGCGCACCCTGCAGAAGAAGTGGACATCCTTTCTGAAAGCCAAGCTTGTGTGCTCCATGCCTGAGCTTAACTTTGTTTTCAACGTTGTGCACGACATCTTCATCTTGAAGGGAAAAGACAGGAGAGACACGGTCTTCTATGGCGTCTTCACCTCTCAGTGGTCAGATTTCACAACGCAAATGCAGGAGACTGCAAATGCAAAAGGACCTTTTTGTAATTGGTGATTTGTTTGGGCCCTGCAGGGGTAACGTGGGTCTGTCAGCTGTGTGTGCCTACAGCTTGGCGTCTGTGGAGGACGTCTTCTCCAGAGGGAAGTATATGCAGAAGGCCACGGTCGAGCAGTCCCACACCAAGTGGGTGAGACACAATGGCATCACTCCATCTCCACGTCCCGGAGCAGTAAGTGGCCGTAACATGTTCAGGTGACTCCAGACTCTGCTCCTGTCTGACCGTGGTTTCTTCTCCAGTGTATCAACAACCTGTTACGCCAGCAGAACATCAGCAGCTCACTCCACCTTCCAGACAAAACCCTCCAGTTTGTGAAGGACCACCCCCTGCTGGAGGATCCCATCCTGCCCAGCGGCAACAGGCCCCTGCTCATCACCAGAGACATCAACTACACCCAGCTGGTTGTGGAAAAGGTCAAAGCGCTCGACGGCAACATTTATGACATCATCTTCACCGGAACAGGTGCACAACATTCATGACGACCCAAGCAAACTTTAGCACACGGAGTTAGTTACACCCTTTCATCTCACTGTTTCTCCTTAGACAAAGGAGTCCTGCACAAGTCGGTAGTGTTTCAGGAGGATGTTCACTGTGTGGAGGAGATCCAGCTGCTGAAGGAGTCTGAACCCATCAAAAACTTAGTGCTGTCCTCCAAGGTCAGTGGTCAGCTTGAGCACAACCTAATTTCAGTCAAAAATAGTACTAATCACAGAGAAACATAATGTAACTGGTAGATTTAGCAGAATATATCTTGTGTAATGAAATGATGGAAGGAAACTCTACAGAGATCCTAGCGCTTAAGGGTGACTTTTGCTCTTTCAAGACTTCTTGCATCGTTTTTCTTGTTGCTTTAGTAAAACATTCATGGATGCATTTTATGATTTTTAGTTGAGTCCACTCCTCTTTAACAATCATTACCTCAGACAGAGATGATGGCGTTAGTGGAGTTTCACACACCAGAGTGACGGATTTGACTTTAGGCGATGGAATAAGTGAGAGATTTACAGAAGATTGTGTTTGGTGGCTGTTTTTGGAAAAACTCCAGAGAGCAAAACCAGGATATTATTTCCTCCTGTTGTCTTTTAGTTTATAATTAAACCATTAAAAAAAATTTTTTTAATATGTTTTGCTCCTGTTTGCTGCCTTATACCTTGTTTTACAGGCATGACAGTTTTTTAGAGTAAAACTAAGTGCTGGGTTTAGGGACTTTATGATGGGCAGGATCTGGGGAATAAAAGGTAACTAAATCAGAGTTGGAGCCTGTATTTATTTATAAATGTCACGTGTTGCCTCCACAGACGCGGTCCTTGTACGCCGGTTCAGACTCGGGAGTGGTCCAGTCACCCACAGCTTTCTGCAGCAGGTATTTGTTCTGTAGCGACTGTGTCCTGGCTCGGGACCCCTATTGCGCCTGGGACCCCACCTCTCTCACCTGTGTCAACATCTTAGATGCGTCCAAGCGGCAGCTCAGGTAACTGGACGTTGAGGGATAACTACATGTATGAACGCTGTGTTTGTCATCCCTAACGAGCTGTGTGTGCTGCTCAGACCCACTGATGTAAGGTTTGTGTTGCAGGACACTCATCCAGAGTCTGAATGGGGACGCAGACAAGTGTCCCACAGGTGAGGATGATTTTATTCTTTTTTTTTAATAGTGAAAACATCACCCTGTTGTCTTGTTTTTAGTGATAGACTTTTATTTTTTGTACTTTTCAGAGTCAGCTGTGTCCCGTGAGAGCTACCTGCACGTGCTGGTGAAACCAGGAAGTTCTGCTGAGCTGCCCTGCCTGGGAAACTCGAACCTGGCTCACGTGATGTGGAAATCTAATGGCTCCGTTCTCAGCGAGGCCTCGCGCTTCCACTTCATGGCTGAGAATGGGCTCCTCATTTACAGCGTGGCTCCAGAGGACCAGGGCCACTATGAGTGCTGGTCCGTAGAATGGGCCCCCGCCGCTGGGAAGAACTTTAGCCGCCTGCTGGTTGGATACATTGTGAAACTGGATCTTCCATCCAGACCCCCTCCTCCGACGACCCACATGACCACCACCCTGAGCAGCCAGGAGAAAAGCAGCACCCGTACAGTTGAAGGTAATGGTAAGACAGAGAGAGACTCACTAACCTGGACCAGGCCCACAGCATCAGTCCTCCTCACCTCCCCACCCCACACTGACCCATCACTAACCCCACCGCCCAGCAGCACAGTCAGAGTCCAGCTGCAGAAGAACCTTCCCCCGGACTCTGTCGCTTCTCGTCCGGACAGCCGCGAGCCCGAGGCCGAGTATCTGCAGCACAACAACAGCGTGGCCCTCCTCTTCCTCTTCCTCCTGTTCTTCCTCCTCTTCCTGGCTGCACTGGTGTACAACTGCTACATGCAGTACCTCCCAGCTCCCTGCCTGAGGCTACGAGCCGCCCTGCTGGGCACTCACAAGTGCTCCCATCAGCCCCAGTACCAGGCCTGCGAGGCAGGTCTAATGGGAGCGTCTCCAGCCGACAAAGTGAACATGAGCGAACGTCCAACTCAGAACGGCAGCCAAGCTGCTCAGAGCCTCCGGGCGCTCCGCGACACCGGCTACGAGACGGAACCGGAGTGTGGTAACGGTCAGGTCCTCTCCCACAGCCCCTCACAGGAAAAACCTTTTGATGTGGACACCGACTCCCAGTCCATCAAGTATGCAGATGAAGACGAGCAGTGCTGCTAGGAGCTTCTGTCTGCTTTAGACCTCATAAAACGCCCCTCAGCTTAGTCCAGCAAGAAAAGCTAATTCTTATATTCCAGATTGGAAACATTATTTACCAAATTGGTAAGCCACCCTGATGTTTTCCAAATTGGAATCCTGCTTCTGTTTAGTTTGGGTAATGAAACAAAATCATCTCCTGGAGCATCTTTATGTTGTTGATAAATTCTTCAGCGCTGTGACGAATTCTCAGGGAGGAGCCCAGCTTCGTCTGCTTTGTGAGGTGCAACTGGAAAGCGCCAGGCAAGTGGCTGGCATGTTCAGAACCACTGCTGAGACGTTATTTAGATTTGGACCCACCTGATCTTCCTGTGTACTAACCATCATCTTCCTTTAAAACACTGGTAGGAGCTGAAGCCTGGTAACGGAGCCCTGATACAATCTGAAGAACCTTTTATTTAGATGAATATTATTTTAAGTGGCACATCAGTTTGTTGTATTGTTTTCCTTTGTTTAGTTTTATTCTGCTTCATGTAGAAAATTCCTCATCCTCCTTTCTTGACTTCTGATGCTTAGATTTTCCTCAAATCTTTCTTCTTTCCCACCACCCCTCCTCACAGCCTCCTCTCCTATCGACACCCCCTCATCTGGAGGTAGTTCTGTTTCTGCTCTGCCTTCCTCCTCCAGCAAGCCCCACAGTGTGGAGGCTGGGGGGGCAGAGGTCAGACTGTTGCCCCCCCTGCTGAAGGACCAGGCTGAGGGGGTTCATGCCCAGGAGGCCTTCCTGCTCTTCTGCCTCGCTCTGGGTGAGTGGTGCCTGCTATTTCCTCCCTCATGCCTGGTTTTCTAATCCCTCTCTCACCTCCTTTAACCCTTTCATCTCTTCATTTCTCTCCACCTGCTTGTTGGCATCACCCAA
Source organism: Nothobranchius furzeri (assembly GCF_043380555.1). Lineage (NCBI taxonomy): Eukaryota > Metazoa > Chordata > Actinopteri > Cyprinodontiformes > Nothobranchiidae > Nothobranchius > Nothobranchius furzeri. Next base: position 57,889,715 of record NC_091746.1, read on the forward strand.
ACTAACAGCGAATGTGTTTGGGTTCCTGCTTGTATTTGTAACAACCAACTTTTTTTTTTTTAGTTTGTCTGTGAAGAACTAAACTCCACTAAGATGGAATTATTTAAGTCAAAGGTATTAAAATCTTTTCCTGTACGTTGTGTAAAAACTCACAAAATTTAGAGATAAATTATGATTTTTTTTTTTACTTTTATTTTCTTCAGAACAAACTGATCATTTATCCAGTTGGTAAAGCAGTTGGTCTGGATTTTTTATGCTTGCACATGTTTGTAAATATTTGTATAAACTGGAGGTGTAATAAAGTTTTTCTAATGTTTTTAAAACTGGTTGCTTTTTATTTATTTTTACACATTTTTTTCATTAAATGATTTTATGTGCAACAGAATCTAAAATGTGGTTATTGTAACTTTTAAGAATCAGAAAATGTGAAATCTAAATTTGAACCCTAGACTGCTAGCAGTGCCAGCGTTTGTAATTTTACACAAGTCGGGAAAACGCAGCAGCGTTTTGCAAAGATCGAGTAACCCAGAAGTTATTTCTTATACCCCTAAGAAGCCACGGCTTATTTTGTTTTACTGTAATATCTGGTGATGAAGGCTAACGTCGAGCTGACTATGCTAACGTTGAATTAGAAACAAATATTTAGCCCTAAAAGTATCTCGAGCTACATTTTCAGTTACTAACTGAAACAATATTACATTGAAAATTGTTTTTCCGAAGAATACAATCGAAGGAAGACCACTAAAAAACCACCAAGGGAAAATGAAAACTCATTATGAAGACTAAAGAACTCAGGAAGAACTTAACACGAAAAATTGTATGAATGCTGAGTACGATGGGGAATGTGTTTCTGATGTAAAAGTGTATAAATAAAAAGTAAAAAAAAAAGTGTTTATCTACTTAACTTATTGTGTTAGGCTCGTCTTTGCTCGTTATCTAGACTCTTCTGGTGCTGAGCCGTAACTTTTCAACAGCATAAAACTCACGGAACGGTAGTGAGAAAATGATCAATGAGTTTAGAAAATGGACTGCTGTGTCCACAGGAAGTCATTCTTACATATTGCACCTTTTAGGCACTTGTTTTCCCAAACCCTATTTCAGACAGATTTCAAAGTTTTACAAGTGTTTAGTATCAAATGTCATCCCAACAAGTTGCAGCCATGAATCCCTCCAGTTTGCTTATTTTTAAATTGTGAACTGTTGAAGCGGAGAGAGAAAAATTAGGCGAAGGATCAGACGACTTCTGCAAACTTGAGCAAATGGGAGAAAATGGGAATGATGGAGGGAAGGACAGGACATGTCCACAGGCTTCTAGTGCAGTGGTTCGGTCGTGATCCTGGAGGGCCGGTTTCCAGTTTTAGTGGTTTCCCTGCTCCAACACGCCTGATTCAGTGGTTGAATCACCTGTGCAGAAGCTCATCAAGCTCTGCAAAAACCTTTTAATTACCTACTGATTGGAATCCGGTATGCTGAAACGGGGTTAAAATTAAAATTGGCCCTCCAGGACCAGGATTGAAAACCACCTCTAGTGGAAGGAAGAATTAAACGTTCCAGGTAAAATTCCTGGTTGGAGTCTGTTGACTTGGAGCTTGCATGCGCTTGTGTGCGAGGTTCCTTCAGGCACTCTAGTTTCCTCTCTGATCAGAAACATGCATATTAGGTGAATTAGTCTCTACTTTGGCTCCAGTAGCTGGGCGTTTGCATGCATTTGTGTGTTTGTGAACAAGAACATGCATGGATGGAATGAAGACAATAAGCTGATCCTTTGATTATCTTTAGATTCTGAAAGCAAACGCCACCCAGATAAATAAGACTTCTCACGGAAACAAGCTTATCTAATGAACACAAACTCGTCTCCATGTCAGCATTTTGACAATCAGGAGGGCCAATTTTGTCCCGCAGGTCCTAGTGATGTCCACATTCACTGGCTGATGAACGGACACATTCTGGACACCCCAGTAATGGAGCACCGCAGAGCGCTGGGTCAGAGGGAGGTGCTGGTGACCAGCTGGCTCCGAGGGGGCCCGCTGATCGGGGATGCCCGTTACCACTGTGTTGCAGAGGCCAGCACAGGAAATGACATGTCTGAGATCGACCTCCATCTCCCTGTCGGAGGTATTTGGGTCTGACCTCTCACGAGTGTGCAAAAGATCAACAAAGGAGGTTATTTAGTTGTTAGGGATGTTTGATATTGATATAAACCAATAACAAGGTAACTAACACAATCTCCTATGAATTTTGTGCAAAATATGTAACTATATAAAAATGTAAGTTAGGTCAGTTGTGCCTAACATGAATATCTCCAAACCAAAACCTCAGATCAGTCATATGTTGACATTCTGAGTGAGAAGAGAAGGAGCTGAAGAGTTAGATGTATAATATGTGCATGGTGTGTGAAGGTTGTGTCGTTAAGAGTAGAAACCGATAATTTCCGATGTAGGCCAATAATAATGGACATCTCTAGCTGTGACGCAGCCAGAACTGGTTTAATTGGGAGGAATGCTTTTGCTTTAGAGTTTTTTTTTAAACTGACACGGTGTGTATCCATGAAAAGTGTTCTTATTTAACAGATGAGAACATTCCATCCAGGGATTTTAACCAATGGAGAGGCGCGCTCAACGAGCACGAGCAGCTGCTAAAGCGATGGGAAGAGGCCTGGGTATGTGTGTGTTCTGAGAGATGTTTAAGGATCTTAAAATCGTGATTCTACAGTCGTGTGACCACCACATTTTACCCGTCTTTCATGTTTGGCTGATAAATTGAAAGTCCCATAATCATCATCACACACAATGGTGAATCTCTGCATTTGACCCATCCCCATGGGGAGCGGTGAGCTGCAGACACGCTACGCTCAAGAACTGTTTGGTGGTTTAACCCCCCCAATCCAACCCCTTAAAGCTAAGTGTCCAGCAGGGAGGCATTGGGTCCCATTTTTAAAGTGACAGTGTGTATTTTTCCTAGTGATAGGGGGCAGTAGATACCTAAATTGTTACACGCAAGCAGTATTTTTGTGTTGGAGTAAGACCTTACCAGTGGATGCCCATTAGAGTCAAAAAGCCCTGGGGAGTGCAAACTTCAGCAAAATAACAAGTACATCAGTCTCCCTTTCATCACTGCCAACAAGTGAAGGCAAATGTGTAAAACAACATTTAACTCATTCGCTGCCAGCGTTTCTCACCGTTTTTACTATTTTTTAAAGAGTCGCAGAATGTTGTGCATTAGAATGATGTAGACGTCAAAACAACCAAAACAACCAAAACAAAGCAGAGACTCACCTCTTACATCCGGAAGAATCTGCGTGTTTCGAGGGCTATGCGTTCTTTCATAATTCGTTGTCGAATTGTGATCGGTAGAAGCTTTTCCGGTTTGCTCCTCACTTTTTTTTACAGCAGCGGCCCAAAACAATCTCCTAACACATGGATTTTCTGCTTCCTGATCACGTGACGTGTGACATATGCGGATGAAGATTGGCTTTAGAGTTGAGATGTTTGTTCTCATGGAGCGGAGGCTCGTCCCAATGCCCACACAGTAAAAAAAAAATGCAAATGACGACGTTAGTTGTCATTGGCAGTGAATGAGTTAAGAATGGCAAAAGTTTTGCAACCATTAATGCTTTTGTCCTCACAGGCTCCCATGGGAGGAAACATGGCATCTAATATGGCGTTGCAGAGACTTAGACCCGGTCCCGTGTGTTTTAGACCTTATTTTTATGGTTATATGTTACAAAGCTGCCAACATTTTTCAACAACTGGGGGCCATTTGATTCATTTTCAACAACAGTTTGAAGGATGTTTCCAAAAATGAATGGTAAAAACTACACATTGTCTCTGTAAAGTCTTTGGTATGATCCATACTGGGATTTGAACCCCGATCTCCCAGGGTGGACATTCTACCACTAGGCCACTAAGAGGGTGATGATGATGAAGGCTGACTAAAAAAACTGAGCTGCTGCTTAGCTATTATTACTTTATTACATCTAACAACATTTTTCCATAGAAAATGATCATGAGACTCAGCTGGTTTACTTCTGTACCCCCCCTCCACACACACACACACACACACTCTGATCTCATGTAAAGAGGTTCTCCGCTCAGCTCTTTTTCTTCCTTTCCCAGGAGAACTGTGATGGCCACACAGCTCGATGAGAACTTGCCGAGTTTGGCTGTGACCTTGCGTCCCCGTCCAGGTGGACCACACCTCCAGCACTGAAATGTTCTCAAGTAAAGGGAACGCGTGTCAATGCCCCTTCTTACTTGATTGTTTGATGGACCACAGAGCTGAGAATTTAACTCTCAGTACAGGACGATGGTGACGATGATGATTTGGGACTCCCTCAGAGGTCAGGGGTTTGAAGCTTGTTGGTCCCCTCAGGATGAGAACATCTGGATGGCATTTGCTGCAGTGTATGAGTTCAAAAAGCTGTTATGACATAATTAGTGAATCATATGTGGTTAGTGTGCTTTCATCCACAGTGGACGTCTCATGTTTGACATTTAGTACGATTATTTAAACAAACACAGCTTTAATTTTTATTATTTTATCATTATCAGTATAAAAACACTGACTTTTGCTTTCTGTCAGCTCCATCTTAAACTTCATGACAACATGTGATTTAAAAAAATAAACAGTTTTATCTGGTTCCTGTGTGTTTATTGTGTCACGTGCTTGTTTTAGTTGCAAACTTGCGTCAATTACATAAAGGTTAACTTTTTTAACTACTGAATTCAATCGTGAGCATATTCTGAATTTAAGTTTTCTAAAACAGATGCTGAGTTTAAATGATATCAGAAGCGTGAAACATATCAAACATAATACATATTTACTGTTGTGTTCTCACATTGCAGATTAATGACACATATTTGAAAGAATACAATAAATGTGGGACACGCTGGAGCGTCTTGGCATGACTAAAATAATTTCATGCTTTCTGGTTTTAATTAAATCGAAACTTGAGTCACAGCACCGTCCTGTGGCCAAACACGTGAAACACACTATAAAAGAAGCATTCAGATGTGCGTGCCAACGCCATGTAAACAGTGAGAAAAACAGCTACATGGAACAAAAAAGAACACACACACATACACGTGCACGCCCCATCTTCCAGGTGAATAGTGACTGGCGGAGGTCAATGTTTAAGGAAAGATATTCTGCAAGAAAGAATGTGACACCGTTGTTGGGACTGCTACACCCAGGGTGCCTCCACTCCTCCCTAGACATCACGTGAGATTTTGGGACGTACTGCATATCTAGTGAGGTGAAATTAAAACATAGTAGATAATTAACCTACTGTATATACAAAATACAACAGAGCCTCCTGTGAAAATATTTGGTAATTAAAAGGAGTGCCTTTAAAAATACCTTTGTTTTGTTTCAAAAACCTGTTAGTTTACACTCATTCTAACAAGGCAATGAAGATTTTCTGGCCTCATTTTGTCCAATTCTTTATGCAAGAATACAGGAAATTGCGGAGGAGATAATGTAGTCGACAAAACAAACAAATAAGAACTAATTTGCAGTTAACATAAGAATAAACAATTATAATACATCATAATACTGTATGTAAATGCTAAATGATTAATAAAACAATATTAATAATATAACACAATACATCATATGCACATATTTTAAAAATAAAATGAATAATAAAAAAAGCGGTTTCCAAATGCAGTAGGCTTCTATGACTATAGAATTTAACTATTGTATTTTATTAAATTCTAGGCTGTTTGATGAATGTCCTGGATAACAAATAGTATATTTATAACTGAAATGACAGAAGTATAAAGAGCAGAAAAAGAATGTATGAATCTAAATTAAATCTAGAGTTAAACAAATACACGCAAAACCATGCATGGGTAAATAGAATATAATACATTCCTATTTTTTTATGGTCTATTATTTTACTTTGTACATTCCTATTTTTTAAAGGGTCTTTGAATCTATCATTTGGTCGGTCACATGATGCTACTTTGAGAAAACGGCAGGTGGTGATCTTTTACAGGTAAAATTTACTATATATTTATTGTAATTTCCACCAAGTAGCATCACATCAAATGAAAGCTTATTAATTATATTTACTTTATTAATAAAATAGCTGACCAAAAGCCGTGTGGGTACACATTTTCATGTAGCATCCATTAGCTAGCATAGCTGAAAATAAACTCACAGGGACAGCAAGTTTCACAGTAAATACCAAAATAATGGCCTAGTTAACCATCACTGTATCTTTCCGAGTAGTTAATCTGGCTGTGAGACATTTTTTCGAGGACAAAGTTTGGAAAGTTTACATTAAATGAAAGTTAGCTCAATTGTCTGATTAAAACAGGGCTCTGATAGGAAGATTGAGAGCACATGAGGCAAAATAACTTCCAACCAGTGACTGTAGAAAGAGAGCTTCCTAAGATGCAGGTGAGGCTTTTTGTTTACAAAGAAAATGACAAAAAGGTATTTTTATCACATCTTCTCTTGTGTATGTTTCTATGAAATTAATTTACCCAAATATTATTTTAGCCATTATGCCCTGTTAAGAAAATTTGTGTTAATGTGAAGTATATTTCTTTAAACATTTTTGGCTGTTTTTGCTTGCTCCCTATGTATTTGGTCATTATTATTTACCAAATTATGCAGTTTTTAGTTTAATCCGTATGCACTGTTTTGACTGTGGGCAGTTTTCTTATACTTGAGCTGTTAATTATTTCCACACCACCACCACAAAATATATAATAATAATAATAATAATAATAATAATAATCAATCAATCAATCAATCAATCAATCAAAGATACTTTATTAATCCCAGAGGGAAATTAGAGTTTCAGTACACACAATTCAGAGATCAGACATACATGGGCAAGACACATGACAAGAACTGGTGACTGTGGTCATTCGCAAACCTGAGTCGCGCTACCTTAATAGAGATAAGAGGGTTACACGAGGATTGGTTCAGGTGGAGGGGAAAAAAGGCACTTCAGAGTTACCCTCCCACCAGGAGGGCAGCTTTGCTCTGCAAAAAAAAAAAAAACATCTCAAACATATATGCAACAGACTTCAGACAACACAACATAAGTGTCCACTAGGTGGGGTGGTGGGTTGGGACTATCCCCACTTCAGTTCCTGCAGCCACGATACAAGCAGTGCATGCCACCTCAGTGTGGATAGGGGGAGGAGCATTGAGGGTTGGAGGGTTGCAGTGACCTGGAACGATTCAGCGGCCTTCTTGCAGTCCCGCCCAGGCTGGGATAGGAGACAGAGTTGAGTTGCCATAGCGACGGCACATTCCACATATCTTCTCGGGGGGAGTTTTCGTTGGAGCCTTGCAGGCTCAAGGGCGCCAGATTCCGATTAGAAATTGTTTTGGGGCCAGACAGAGATAATTTCCTCTTTGTCTTACAGTTTGTTGGTCCTCAACCTCTCAAAATCCTAATAATGGACGTTAATCTATCCCAATCCGTGCTGATTCGTCCACTCTCTCCTTGATGGCATCCATCTTTTGTGGCAAAGAATGAATCTCCGCCAAAGTCCCAAGCTTACGATTCATCTCGACAATTATTTGAGTCTGTGAATTCACAGCGCAGTGCAAACCATCTCTGAGCTCCGGGATCAGGCCAATATTCCTTGACATTTCATTAATTTTCCGGTAAGCCAGGTAGCCTCCAAGGCCAATGAGCAGGAAACCTGACACCAACACCACGAATATCCACACGTCTTCAGAGTCCTCCACAGACAGCTGAGATAGACAAATCAAATTCCACTGTTTCCAGGAGTCCATGATGTGTCCAACTGGGTCTGTCCCGGCGGGGCATCCGGAAGCCCCTTCTCCTGTTGTCATCGTTGAACATTTTTTATCTATCGCGTTGAGACCAACTGACAAGATCCATTTAAGTGAATTTCAGTTTCCAGTTTCCAGAAAAATGCAGAAGCAGCCGTGCACCCAGCACACAGACAGACAAAGGCCTTGAGGATAAGATATGGAGGAGAGGAGGAAAAAAGCGTCTGCACCCGCCAAGAGCTGGAAGAAGAAGCTAATAGTAGTAATAATAATAATAATAATAATAATAATGATAATAAATGATAGCAAATTATTTTAATCATAGTTTTGCATTGATTCAGTTAATAACTTTCTTGGCGAAGGATTTGTAGGTGTAGCCAATGTGTTGAGGGGATCCGTTTTGGTGGCCAAAGAATTGAGTCTCTGCTTTTTGCAGATGATGTGGTCCTGTTGGCTTCATCAGAACGTGATCTCTAGTTGGGGATATCCGCTGATCTCACTGGAGCAGTTCACAGCTGAGTGTGAAGCAGCTGGGATGAGAGTAAACTCCTCTAATAAACCAGAGACCATGGTCATGACATGAGTCAGAAAATGGTAGAATGCCTTCTCTGGGTCAGGGATGAGGTCTTGCCCCAAGTGGAGGAGTTTAATTATCTTGTGGTCTTCACGAGTGATGGAAAGATGGAGTGCGAGATCGACAGGCAGATTGGTGCTGTGTCTGCTGTAATGCGGGCATTGTGCCAGTCTGTTGTGGTGAAGAGAGAGCCGATAGACAAAGCTCTGGATTTACCGGCTGATCTACGTTCCTGCCCTCCTCTATGGTCGGCTTTGGTTAGTGACCATAGATGAGGGTGTAATATATTTTGTGCCACTCGAGAGCGCAAGAGCATCACAATCAAAATATGTTAACTGGGCAGCCGCAGAAGAAGAAATTAGCTTTTCACATGACCAAACAAATGTGTTCAAACTTGAAGCAGTTAGCGACACTCCTGCTTGCGTCTGACTCCTAATTTGTCTAGTAAAATAAAGAAATGTCAGTGTAATGATTTAGTTCAATGTAAGGAAACTAAAGTGTTTTTAAAAACTGAGGCCTCCAGAAAAGGTAGCCTATGTCTCCTCCCTTTCTGGTCGGCTCATGGGTCCCCGGAAGAGCGAAAAAATGAATGCAAGTCATCGGGGCTAAAAACGCTATTTTCTAATCCGCTTTGCCTTGCGCCCTGGATCGCACATATGTTGTACTGCAAGTTAAATGAAAATTAATGATGTGTGTTTCGACCTCGCCAGTCACGTACTTTGAGATTTATCAGCTTGTAAAAGTTCGTAATTAGCATGACTACAAAGTAGAAATCGGCATGTCGCATATATGATGTCACCACATAATCTCTTCTTCCCTAGCGTAGCTGCTACCTACCAAATGGCCAGATGAATGGTGGTTTTTAACCTCCTGAAAGAAGGATTTGAAATACGTTAAACTTACAGTCATTTCCCTCTGTTTTTCTCCGTGTCTGGTTTGATGACCTCACTTTCGTGAAGCACATTTGTAGTCCTGGACTTATTTTCACACAAAATCAAAAATAGCGTTTCCCCCGTTCAAAAATAAAAAAGTTGTTGGTATCAAAATGCGTATTTAAAATTCATGGACATCATATGTGAAATCCATGGCACAAAACAAGCAGAATTAGAAAATAGCATCTTTAGCCCTATTGACTTGCATTCATTCTTTAGTTCTTCTGGGGACCCATGGTCCAGAAGTAGATGGGCATGACTTAGGCTCCCTATGGGCTTATTAGCATGCAATTACAAGCAGCGTTGTGTATTTGATGCCAGACGGTCCGCTGCACAACAAGTTCTGAGTCTGACCGACAATTCAGCTGTCATCTCTCTTTACTTCTTGTTCATAAATGTAACGAGTGTGGGACTTTAGTTGTGTTAAATTATATTAAAAAGTAGACTGAAAAGGCATTGCTAATTATAGAGGGGCAAATGTTTGTGTGCGTTGGGGGCTGGGGGTTTGGGGTTGGTCTCCAGTTAACTGGCTATTAACCTTTAAGAGGCGTCGATAGCTGGTTCAATAACATTTGGAAAACATGCATCCCTAGTCGTAAGTGTAGACCCGGCCATAAATTAACATGTCCCAACCCATTTCAACTTCTGCAATATCTACCGTGTTGACATGAATATGGGATGAGGTTTTTTTCATTGTCATTACGCCGTAACAGCAGAGGGCGCCAGGCTGTATGCTCAACTGGAGAAGAAAATGGAGACGAGAGGTCCGGAGCAGAGTGGATCGAAAGTGGGGCAAGTTATCAAGCCACCAAGGCAGAGTTATGATGCTAATTTTAAGATAATAGCGGTCAAGCATTGGATGGCAGCGAGGATGACGTTCAATGGGAGGAGCCGGCCGGGACCGCAGCAGCATGAGAGTGAGCGAGTACAGCGAGGCAGAGGACGTCTGTGAATAAAAGCCTCATTTGACTTTTGGTTTCACATGTGAGCAAAGTTCTGATAGTTAGCATTAAAATAGTATTTTTGCTCAGTATTTTTTCTCAAAATTTCAATTTAAATAGTTAATTTAAAAAGTGATTTTTTTTGTCGTCTTTTCCTGAAGATTAGTTTTGGAAAGGGGGGATCGTCCTCGTCCTATATATTCGGGTTAATACGGTGAATCCCGATCGCAGCTATCGCACCGAAAAACTAGCCTCGAGCAACTGTTAACAGGATAAGCTATTGCCAGTGCCGGCCCAACCTAATGCAAGCATCATTTTTCGATAACAGGAAAATTAAAGAGCAAGTCACCCCTACAAGAAACTCCACTCCCACTTCATGTTTGAAAAATTCAACAAATGCTATTGCCTGGCAGTCCAACAGCATTGTGACATCATAATGTACCAGCTAATGTCATTGTGTACCTCTTAGCTAATAGTGGTAGTAAACTTGAATTCAAATGTAGTGCAGAGTTCTTACCTGACAACGGCGCAATACTGACAGTTTTAGACAGAATATTTAAATTTTAACCAAGATGCACTAAAGTGCCAAATTATTGACTACATGCATCTACAGCATGATTACACACTCATTTATATAGTTTATCAGCAAAAAACGTAGATTTCGGGGTGACTTGCTCTTTTAAATCTGCCATCGCTTTTGGCTAAGAGGTACCCTAGGACGTTAGCTGGTACCATATGATGTCACAAAGTTGTCGTGAGCCTGTGTGTGTGTGTATTTGTTAGTGGCTCCACCCTCTCGATCTGCTAGGCAACAGCATTTGGTGCATTTTTCAAACAGGAAGTGGGAGTGGAGTAATACTCTGGTAGGGGTAACTTGCTCTTTAAGAATTTAAGAACTTGACCCCCCCCCCCCCCCCCACCCTCCCCCCACACACATACCCCACCACCACCACATACACACACAGAGCTCATTTCATATTTAGGTCTTGGCTGAGTGGGCAGGGCAAACCAGTCTTTTCAGTGTAGGCCTAATTTATGGGTTCAGTTTGACCATTTATCAGGGCCCCTGGGCCATTTTGAGCCCCAACAAGATTTATTTACTGTATAGAGGTGCAGATAAGTCTAGCCTTGCTCCACTGTAACCTCGGCAGGTCTACCATTGGACCGAATGGTGTTGTCTTGCCAATCACAACGCTCTGTTTGTAAAGCGTTATTAATGCTAGAGCCACTAGGTAAAAAACAAAAATAGCATCGGCTCAGGAACGGTGCTAGTTTAAAACAGCTTTGGCATCAACTTTGGACCTTGGACTGGATTTCGACTTCAGCCGTTCAATGAGTCATGAAGTCATTTCATTTGCAAAATGATGTATTTGCTTCTTCTTCAATGGTGCATGACAAATTCCTTTGCTTCCCCTTAACAACATCATCCACAGCCTCCCACCTCTTGGATTCTGTTTTGTTGTGAATATCTCTTAATAAAGTATCACATTTTACCAGCTGCTTTAGCCTGATCTGTCTGTTAGAGTAGTTATTCTAGTTGGTCTGAAAATAACTCTTGCTTTTTTGAATGTTTTTGGTAACCATGCAACAGTAGTCAAGTGGAGAAGTGTCTGTTGCTTTGCTTTCCAACAGAGACTCTTTTCCTCTGTCTCTTCTGTCGTGTGTGTTCTGAATGTGTGCCTATAACCAGCCAATGAGCAGCTGCACCACATGATGGATGCACATTACTTTTATAGGTAGCTAAGGGATCAGGTTCATACTATTTTTTTTAGTTGAAGCAAGCTGGTGGCACTTGGTTAATATGTGGAGTTTTGTTGACTCCTTATTAAATCACTGGATGCTGCATATTGTAACCTTAGCTGTCCTGTACCAGATAGGGCTGTTTGTCAAATGCTAGGAAACATTTTAAGTGGCCACCCATTCACTATATTTCTACATCTTACTTTAAGGTCAGCCATGTTCTGACTTTTTGTTGTTTTTGTGACAAAACAAATAAACAGTGAAAAAGAGCTTCTATTTTTGTGATCTAAGCCAAAGCTGGCCCAAGCATTTTTGTTTATTTGGATTTGAGTCCACTGTTTTATGAATAAGAACATTTGAAGTTCCAGGAGGAAGTGACATCTAGTGGTGGAGTCTTTCCTTCCACGTCTGAGAAGAGTGAGGATGGCTGGAAAACTGAGATGGTCTAGAGGTTATTGTAGAAAAACAATAATGCTCCATTTACAATTAGAATAGATATTATTGGTAAATTAATCAGATTTAGTCGAAACAGTTATTGATTATTATGTCAAGCACATATTCAAATGGCAACAAGACAGGAAAAATAATCTGTTTTTAAATATTGGCCCAGTTTTATTTTGCGGAGCTGGGTATCGACTCAATTTTCAAGAATCCATTCAATTTAGATTCTCAAGAGTTCGAATAGATTAACATGATCCAATCCAGTTCAGTCTGTTCTAATTTGATATTTTGATACTGGTATATTTTTCAATACAGCACTACAGACCAACATAATATGTTTTGAAATGACTGATATTAGGCAATACCAGTGTTGATACAGATGTAGTGTTTATCTCTGAGTATTACACATATTGTAAATTCTTTTAATTGTGTTTTATAAAAAGTCTTTCATTTTAAAGTAGGTATAGGCTTGTTATTTCAATTAATCCGCTGTGGTCTCTAGTATGAATGAAAGCTCTGGCGCTCCTTTTTCAGAAAGTAGAAATTAGCTGGAGCAGATTGGGGAACGGCAGGATTTGTATTCTTTCTCATTAATATTTGTGATTTGCAGTGATCTCGCCTCTGACTGACTAAAGCCTGATTTATGCTTCTCCGTCTGCGTCAGTGCGGAGCACACGCAACGCTGTTATCCGTCCTTGCGTAGGGCTCCGGCAGGCACGCAAGTACGTACGGAGTCGAGCCCACTTTTTTAAACATCTGTCGAACGAGACGGATTACGCAAGCTTGTGATTGGTCAGGACGCCGCTGTTGTTTACAGCGCCGCCATTGCAAAGAGAGCCGAGGATAACTAGCGGCAGACTCGGAGAAGCTTGAAGAATACCTTGCAAAAAAACTCTAAAAATATGAACGTTTAATTCTCCCGTGACTGAAGGAGTGAAAAGATGTGCAGCAAGTGTTTTATTTGTGGACGGAAATGACAGGAAACGTGGATTTAGAGGTGGGGAGCGCACGAAGAGGTGGGAGAATGAGAAACAAATATGTCCGTGTTAAAAGTCTCTTATATACACAAAAAACACAATATAAACACTATCTTGGACCGATACATGACAGGATACCACAGAACAGCGCTACGCCCTCTGTTGACCTGCCGGGCAATTGCTTTGCAACACTCTCCAGGAGACGGAGAAGTATGAGAGCAAAACGCTTCCGTCAATCCGTGCATGTGTCCCTTGCGGAGCTGACGGAGAAGCATAAACCAGGCTTAACAGTAATGCCACTCTTCCACTGCCTCCATTTGCTCTGGTGAAAGCTAAAAGATGTAAAGTAAAATGAGTCAAATATACTTTAAGTGCTGCATGAAACTGATCTAGCCATGTGATCTGTAAGCTCTTTGAATCACTAAGGAATGTTTTTTATTTATTTATTTATTTTTTATTTTTTTCAAATTTTCAAGTACACTTCAGGTGTTGTACTTGTACTATTTTGGATACACTGTCCTCAGGCTCCAGCCTTGTTTTATATTGATTGTATTAAAACAAAGAAAACAATCTGAAGTTGTTTTTAATTTACCGGTCTGGCCCACTTGGGACTAGATTTCCCTCAATGTGGCCCCTGAGCTAAAATGAGTTTGACACCCCTGCTGTAGAGCATTGAAAGTTATAGTCAGGATTCTAAAATGAACTCTAAAGTTAACGGGTAACCAGTGGAGAGAATAGGAGTGATGTGTGCTCTTCTGTTTGCTCCAGTTAGGAGCCTCGCTGCAGAGTTCTGGACCAAGTGAAGGCGGTCAAGTGCTTTGTTGTTAAACATGTGAAAAGTGTGTTACAGTAATCTAGACGGGAGGAGATAAAGGCATGGAGAACCATTTCAAGCTCATGTTTTGACACCAACCTTCGCAGTTTGGAGATGTTTCTTAAGTGATAAAAACAGTTTCTGACCAATGTTTCTGAGGGGCCAACCAACAGGTTACCAACAGTTTTGTCCATGCCTTTACTAACTTAGCTTGGATTTTTCCTGGCTGCAAAAACCAACAACAACCTTCCAATGTGAGGAATTCTATGAATGCAATTTTACAGAATTTAATTTTGGCGGGTAATGCAGGAAATAGGGATAGAAGACTTTTTTATGTTTTAAGAATGAAACTAAGAATGACTGATTGTATTTAAAAAATAACTAGTACTATAGGTTTCTCAGTTTACCTCACCTTTAAACAAATTTTAGAGAGTTTTTCTTCATTTTAGGCAATAGTCAAATTTTAAATATACAAATCTAAGTTAAATGAAAGCATGTTCAAGTTGGTATAATCTCCATAACTCATTGCAGGCATTCATAAATCTTTTTATTTTAAAATGCTGGAAAGCAGTTGGTTAATTATAAATTTTCACTATTTTGAGGTTGTTTTTATGATCTGTTTTGTTAAAAAAAAAGTATAATAATTAGCTGTGTTCCTGCAATCAAACCAGCCAACAAAACTAATGAATATGAAATGTTCTCACATAGTCTGACATCTTGACATAACATCAAGCATCTACATGAGGAGCATCAGGGTCTTGTTCAGATTTTTTAACTGAAAACATGTTTCTTGTGCTGCATGTACACCTAAACAATAAATTAATAATTAAACACGTAGGTGGTAGCTGTGCACATGAATGTGAAGGAGAAAAAGGTGACAGTAACACCAATCAGAACCATGGGGGTGGCAGCATTTCTTCTAGTTTATGTTTTACACAATTTTCACGTTTGTTCTCCCCTCATCCAAACACCACGTGGTTATAATATGTAAACACCTCATTCCCTGTAAAGTCTTTAGCCTTTTTAAGGGACAGTTAAGGCAGAAATCTTCAGATGCACACCGTCGTCTGGAATGGTTTCTTCCACTATTCTGCAAGCCTCCCCTGAATGAGTCATCCAGTCGGCTCCTGATTGGATAAGACCATTCCATCCCAAGGGATTGCCTTGCAGAGGCAGAAAGGCCTTGCTTCCATTCACAGAAACACTGGTATGCCAACCTGCTATTTCATTCACATAATAGAAAAAAAATCACTTTTTGTTGTTCTTGTTTTTTCTTGGTCCTCTTCTCTTCCATCCTTTGCCTTTTTGCCTGTTCTTCTGATTTCTGAGAGCTTGCCTCATCACCCCTGCCTTTATGTTTGCCTTTGTTTCTGAGGAGAAACGGCAGACGTGCTGTCTTTTTTTCCCTCCCTCATTGCCTTGCAGGAACAGGAGATATTGGGAAGGACTGCAGTGCGAAATCTGCAGCAGAGTGAAAGCGGAAGCTGCTTATGAATGAGAGTCGGTCTTTGAGCGCAGCTAGATGCTTCTGAGGACATTTTTTCTGAACGTGTGCTTTTCTGCCATCGAGGGGAGAAATGAATGCTGCATCGCTGCTGGTTTTTAAGGAGATTTTCATTGGTTTTGTTTTAACTCGTTGACTTTTCTGCTTGAAAAACGTGTGCCCTTATTTTGTTTGTTATTTGTTGACTTATACCATCCATTCATTCATTCATACAGTTCCACCAGGATCAGTTCTGTTTTTATCTCTTTGTATCCTAGATGTTAAATAATGAATTTTGTCTTTTTTTTCCAAAAAAGCTAACAGAAGTTGTGCATGACACATTTGTTAGATCATCTCATCGATTATTATTTTTTGTCAGAAATGTATTTTTGAATTGATGTCTGATTACAAAAATGTTTTGCAGGAATGACAAGTGCACTGAGTAGTTGTAGATTTTGGATAAAACGAACCCAGTCGTGATCTTTGCTCATGTTGTGTTGCTTTTATAGAATAACATGGGCAATATTACCCTGTTACTTCCAGTCAAGTCACAGTTTTGCACCATATTTCTTTTTCATTATTCAACAACATCTTTAATCACATATATTTTGGATTTAGTAGGCCGTGATTGTGTGAACGTCAGTTAAATCAGATCAGTTTATTTTTTATTTAGTTTTTAATGATCAGTTTTCTTTTGTCTTATCATTTTTATCATGGTCTTAATGACACAAACTTGGGTTAATTTTAGGTCATAACTGGTTTTCTGAGTTGGAACATCAAATATTCTGTAATTCTCCATTTCCTTTTCTCAGAAATAAATGTTGGGCGAGAGTTATGGAGGATAAACACGAGACGAGGGAATTTAAAAATTGATTGGTTCTGGTGTGCTGTAAGTGGGAGTTTTTTCTCCTCTCCCTCCAACAGGAAGTGATTTGCAGTGTTCAGCAAGCCTTTTGTTGAGAAGGTTTTCTCAGATCAGTGAGTCATGCTTTAGCTCGGAGCCAGCAGGCAGGCAAGCAACAGTCAGCAGAGAGTATTTGCTTTTTCCTCGCAGTGTCCGTGATCATCGCTGATCTTTTCACTGTTTTAGACCTTTTGGGGGAGGATTTTGAGGCGAGATTTTAGAAGGGGTAGAAGCAGCAGCAGCATCTCCTCTGGAAAAGCAGCTCTCCAACTCTGGCAGTGTTTTATAATCCTCTTCCTGTCATTCACGGATTGTCTGTGTTTTTCTATCTGACGGACTGGATTTCTGCTCTGGATTTTATTGATAGCAGATTGGACTTTGGGGAAAGCAGCAGCAGCTCAGCACATCCAGCACTGTCACCCCCAGTAGAAAAAAAATTCCAGTCAGGTGGCCTGTGATTGCTGAAAGGCGTTTGCTGCCTGTATCGTTGTTGCTATGTTAGAGGAGAGGGTAATCAGCGCGGCTCAGCCACGTCTGCCAGCACGCCTGTGAAGGAGGCAGGCTGAGTGTGTTGGTTGGTGGAGAGAGCAGAGAGAGCAAGAGAGAGAAGGGTATGCTTCACCGTACCAAGTACAACCGCTTCAGGAATGAGTCCGTAACATCCGTCGATGAGCTTCTCCACGGCCTGTCCATGAACCCCAAGGTCTCGGCCTCCGCTCAGTCTGCAGCCGAGACATCCTACACACCCCCGGCCGAGGTTCAACCATCCTCCACCCCTGCTCCATCCAGCACCATCACCAGCCACGGCTCTGACCACCTGGAAGATGGAGGCACCACCCTCTGCACCCTCATCAACAAAGTCTCTAGCCTGAAATTCAGCAACTCAGGCAGCTTGCTCAGCATCAAGGGTCTGCCCTCGGTCGTCAAGGACCTGGCTGTGTCCAAGCTGCAGGGGGGTGGGGGATCAGGCTCAGGCCTCTCCAGTGGGACGAGCCCCAGTGTGGCGGCAGCGGCGGCATCATCAGCAGCCTCTGGTGTGGGAGGCTCTCTGTGCAGCTCGGTCTCCCATACAGCCCCCTGCACGCAACTGGAGCCGGCTGTCAGCATGCGCAAGAAGAGCAGGCTGGAGGATCAGCAGCCTAGTAGAGAGGACTGGGGTCCAGGTGGAGGTGGTGGACTGGTGAGCAAACCCCCCAGAGGATGGCTGCACTCAAACGAGAAGATTTCTGGTCCAGGAGTCACATACATTGTGAAGGTTGGTGAACTTACTGTTGTTTTTCTTTCCCCCCCCCCCCCCCCCCCCCCCCTTTTCTTTCAATGAGAAGAGTTTAGAGCTAGATTTGAGGAGGATTAAGGGTGATGATGCAGTCACATCTGCGCATCACAACATGCCCTTGAGTGGGTGTATGTGGGCTGGTTAGAGCAGAAAGCTGAGCAACGGAGCAGCATCCAGAACACAGCCAGATTCAGGAATTGTAGAAGGTCAAAACTCTGGAAAATATGTGACGAGGCCAGAGATGGCTTCATGAAGACAGCTTCTAAAACATGCTTTGATTATACCGTTTTATCTGGTGTGTGGTGGATGTGAAGCCACAGAGTTATGCTTTTGTAACCATGGTGATGTGTTATTTCTGTACATTGTGCACCTCTCTGTGTTAGCTCCCTGAAAGCTGGATGGGAAGAGATACATTCGTCTCATTGCAGCCGAATCTCTCCCTAATGTTCTTGAGACATTATACATCATTTAAGTTGCTGCACAGCTAGAATAGCTGCGAATGTCATCATGCCAGCAATGAGTCACTAGCATAGGGAGTGATGAGGCTCAGTCTTAGCTCTACAAGGTGTTAAAAGGATGGAAGGACAACCATTTTCACTAAAACCAGATAAAAAACACATTTTTAAAGTTTAACTGATAACAGCACAGAGAAGGAGGATGGTGAACAGTGTCGATGAGGGATTTAATCTCAAATCAAGTTACACAGGATGATTGCCATCATATGACACCTCCTGCCTATGAAGCCTACAGTTTCTGTGTCCAGCGTGACTTTTCATTGACTGCATTAAGGGTGAACATGCTCATTTGTCCGGTCAATGCTGCTGAAAGCGTCCTCCCCGTAAGAGGGGAAGCGGTTCTGGCCTGATTCCCACCCCGCGGCTTTTCCTGTGGTCTGTGTCCTGGATGTATCGAGTTCAGCGTGGTGTTTCTGCTCACAGCACTTTTAATTAGCGTCATGTGGTCATTCCACACACCATCATGCACCATTACACTAAAGGGGCATCGACTCACTGTGACACAGTTAAATCACACTCACATTATGAAGCTTTTCATTTCTTATCTAAAAAAAAAAAACATCTGAACATTCAGAATCAAAAATTGTTTTAGCCTAACAAATTTCTAAAATTTCCATTTTTCTTTTCGAGCACTGATAACTGAGCTGATGATTTCAACAGTTACATTTTGCAAACGGAAAAAAGGAGTTTAGCCTTTTTTGTGATTCGTTATATCGTCAGGTTAACGTAGAAATAGACAGTATTTTATGTTTGGCTAAAAATCACTCTGTAGTCCTCTGATTTTATGGCACGGAGTTCTCATTAAGGTATCCACGTGCTTCATAACATGCTAGTAAGCAGTTGGGAACATAAAACAATTATTTTCATTTATTTTCCAATTTGATGCCACTTCAGCAAAAGTCTATAACTCCCATTTTAAAACATAAGAGCTCAGCATTAGCACATTATTAAAGCTGGATCATTTTTTCCACCTATAATAAGAGATTTTCATTTTTAATGTTTATTGATACAATTTGTTTCCCATTGCCCTGAGATGACCTTTATGGGCTGAACAGAGGATGAGCTTATGGTCTGTACACAACAGACGGGGGGTGGGTATGGGTGTGTGTGTGTATGTGTGTGTTAGCACTACCGTTCCTCGGTAGGAAGGAAGGACCATGCTTAGCCCGGTGGGTGACCAAGCAAAGTCTGGCCATGGTCCCACCATGCTTATAAAGCTCTGGGGGAAACCCTGATTTAGTGTCATAAATGTACAGACATGGACAAAAGTGTTGTTACCCTTTGGTCAATGAAAGAAAAACCCACAATAGTCACAGAAATAAGTAGAATCTGACAAAAGTTGTAATAAATAAAAATTCTATGAAATTTAACCAATGAAAGTCAGACATTTCTTTTCAACCCATGCTTCAACTGAATTATTTAAAAAAATAAACTCATGGAACAGGCCTGGACAAAAATGATGGTACCCCAAGAAAAGACTTAAAATAATGTGAACAAAGGGACGTGTTAATTTAAGGTGTCTCCACTAATTAGCATCACAGGTGTCTACAAAAAGTCAGTGGGCCCCAGATAGTCAATGTGTTGCTTGGTGGCATGGTGTGTACCACACTCAACATGGACCAGAGGAAGTGAAGGAAGAAGTTGTTTCAGGAGATTGGAACGAAAATTTTATAAAATCATGTTAAAGATAAAGGCTATAAGACCATCTCCAAGCATCTAGCTGGTCCTGTGACTACAGTTGCACAAATTATTCGGAAATGTAAGATCCATGGTACTGTAGCCAACCTCCTGGGACAGGAATCTTGATGACAAATCAAAGAGATGGATAATCCGAATGGTAACAAAAGAGTCCAGAAAAAACCTTTCAAGAGATCCAAGGTGAACTTCAAGCTCAAAGTTCCATGTCAGGTCGCACTATCTGTCATTTGAGCCATAGTGGACTACATGCATCTGTCGTTTGAGCCTTAGTGGACTACATGGGAGACAACCAAGGAAAACACCATTGTTGAAAATAATTAATAAAAAAGCCTGATTGGAATATGCCAAACTACATGTTGACAAGCCACAAAGCTTCTGGGAGAATGTTCTACAGACAGGTGTAGCATCATGAATGGCCTCTAATTTGTGACAAAGGTCACATTTTCCCAGCTGGGTCAAGCTGGGTCGAACTGTAACTTTGCCCCACAGATTAACCCGCCAGGAGCTGTGATGTTTGCTGAAACCATTTGCTGCTGTTCCATCCCAAGATGAAGGACACTTCAAGATTTTACAATAATAATTTTAAATAATAATTTGAATAAACTCTTGACTTTATTACTGTTATTACAACCATCATAAATAATCTCTTGGTTCAGTATACATGCATTTTAATTACTGAAATTACTTATTATGCTTTGAATAATATAATTATTTATGATAATCCGTAATGTGTGTTCAGTAAACCAGAAGGTCATCTTGCACGTTTAACCACCTCACGCAGAAGGGTATCCAGGGTAAAGGGTAAAACACCTCACATGTCTTTACTTCATGACCAAGCTTTCTGACGCTGAGAAAGCGTGTTCTGAGGGTTTTGTTAAAACCAAATCCCGCAGCTGTAAGGTCGGTTCTTGAACCATACCAGGAGACGAGGGACGGCCGCCCAAGTCTCTACTAAGCATTCTGTCACGCCGATAGACTTGCTTCGAATAAACGCACCTGTAACCAGCTGATGCAAAACTCCTTCAGAGTTATTGAATTTGAGACGCAAATAGTTTCACCAGTCAAGTGACCCACGGAGACATCTCAGGACCGATTTGGTTGCACTAATGGGCCATTCCCATCTGTACCGGGTCGGCCCGGGCCGGGTAGCGTAGGTTGTTTACATATCTGGGTGGCCTGGTATTTTTCCGGGCCAACCAAGGCTCATTCTCAGCCCTCTTCTCGAGGGGGTCTGCTTCAGGCCGACCAGGGCCAACACACCCACTGCTGACAGCAAATTCACGTCTTCCATTAGAGCAAGCCTCTGGTTGGTGGGTAGAATCAGCCCACATGGGCTTAAGACAAGGATGTGTGGAATCAACCGGGCCAGGCTGGGGCCGACTGGGGCTACCCGGCCCTGGCCGACCCGGTACAGATGGGAATGGCCCATAAGGTCCTTCTACCAACCTCATGCCCGGAGGACATCATCTCCACCTGACATCTCGGATCCAGAAGAGGGTCTCCTGATACTGGGTGAGGTAGACACTTTTGACAGATGGCGTCTGTATGCTGTTTATCTAAGTAACATCAGTTAGCTGCAAAACCAACTTTTCACCCAGAACTCTTCTCTCGCTGAAAGAAACCTGAGATTCATTCACGCATCCAAAAACTCGCATTTCATTTAGTTTCCATCCAGTCACAGGTTTGCTTTTAAAACAAGTTTTAACATCAAATTGTCTGTTAAAAATTGTCATTTGTCATTTCAAATTGTCATTTTTAAAAGTGTTAGTAATAAATTCTTAACTTTTTAAAAACTCTGACTCTTCTTTGAAATGAAACACAGAATGGTGTATTTTTTTTAATTGAAAACGCAAAGATTCCTTTAAACTTCTGATTAAATAAATACACTTTTGCTATTAAATTTAATTATCTTAAATTAAACATTAATCCTTGGATTAAAATATAGATAAGACAGTTAGTGTATGAACTTCTATCGATTGCATGAATATCCTAGATATTGGTGCATAATATAGGTTCATAGGCTAAATGTCCGATCTTTTCTTCAGAATCTAACAAAGCTGATAGCAAACAGCATTAATTCTAGTATGTAGTTAACCACGCTACACAGGTAAGACACTCACCGGAAACGAGCCCGACTTACTGCTGGCAATGTGGACCAAGCTCTGACACCTTTTATATAGGGACCTAACAGCCTGTATAAGAGGACCTGGTACACCATACTCCTGATGTACCCCACAAAGGGTCCCCTGAGCGACGCGGACAAACGCCTTCTTCAAATCCACAAAACACATGTAGATTGGTTGAGCAAACTCTCATACACCCTCCAGGGCCCCCTAAGGGTAGAGAGCTGGCCCAGTGTTCCACGGCCAGGACGAAATCAACATTGCTCCTCCTGGATCTGAGGTTTGACTACCCGCCAGACCCTCCTTTCCAGAACCCCAGAATAGACTTTACTAGGGAGGCTCAGGAGTGTGATCCGCCTGTAGTTGGAACACATCCTGCGGTTCCCCTTTTTAAATAAGGGGAACTTCCCCCAATGTCCATGCAATATTGCAGAACCGCCTCAGCCAACACAACCCAACAAAATCCAAAGCCTTATGGAACTCTGGGCAGCTCACCCACCCCCAGAGCCTTGCCAATGAGCTATTTGACCACTTCAGTGACTTAGCACCAGAGATTGGACGAACCCAAAGTCCCCAGTGAGATTGAGGAGGTCTTCGAAGTACTCTGCCCACCGATCCACAACGTCCTGACTAGTGGTCAGCAGCACACCGTTCTCACTATAAACAGTGTTGGTAGTGCACTGCTTTCCACTCCTGAGGCGCTGAATGGTGGACTAGAATCTCCTCAAAGCTGTATGGAAGTCTTGCTCCATAGTCTCACTGAACTCCTCCCACGCCCAGAGTTTTGCCTCTGTGACCACCCGAGCCGCATTCTGCATGGCCTGCCGGTACCCATCAGTTGCCTCTGGAGCCCCACAGGCCAAATAGTCCCAATAGGACTCTTTCTTCAGCTTGACGGCATCCTTAACCGTCGATGTCCACCAGAGGGTTTGGGGATTGCAATCATGACAGGCACCAACAACCTTGCGCCCACAGCTTTGGTTGGCTGCCTTGACAATGGAAGCACGGAACATGGCCCACTCACACTCAATGTCCCCCGCTCCCCCAGAACATTTTGGAAGTTCTGTTGTAGGTGGGAATTGAAACTTCTTCTGACAGGAGACCACCAGACGTTCCCAGCAGACCCTCACAATACGTTTGGGCCTGCCATGTCTGATTGGCATCCTCCCTCACCATCAAAGCCAACTCACCACTGTTGTTGACAGCTCCACCCCTCTCTTCACCCTTTCTTTGGCCACAGATCAGATGAAACTACAACAAAGTAGAGAGAACATATGAACACCTTTATGTCTAAACATGGTGTTCATTATGGACAATCCATGACAAGCCCAGAAGTCCAATAATAAAACACAACTCAAATTCAGATCAGGGTGGCCATTCTTTCCTACCACACCTCTCCAGGTCCAACTGTCCACATGAGTGTTAAAGTCCCCCAACAGGGAGTCACCACTCTCCAGCACCCCCTCCAAGGTCTCCAAAAAGGGTGGGTAGTCTGAACTGTAGTTTGGTGCATAAGCACAGACCACAGTCAGAACCTGTCCCCCCACACGTAGGCGGAGGGAGGCTACCCTCTCATTCACTGGGGTAAACCCCAAAGTACAGGCACCAAGATGGGGGGCTACTAGTATGCCCACATCTGCTCAGCGCCTCTCAGTGGCAGCAACTCCAGGGTGATAGTGTCCAGCCCCTCTTAAGTACACTGGTTCTGGAGCCAAAGCCATGCTTCAAGGTAAGTCTGACTATATCTAGTCAAACCTCTCAGCCTAGCACACCAACTCAGGCTTCTTCCCCTTCATAGAGATGCCATTCTATTCTATTCCATTCCATTCCATTTATTTGATAAAGCACATTTAAAAACAGCATGTGAGCTGACCAAAGTGCTGTACAGGGGTAAAAACATATAAGGTTAAACGAATAATATAAAAGAATAAAACAGCTGGAGCATAGCACAAAGAACCAAACAAGAGAAGTCAATAAAATCAGTAAAAGAACAGTGTAAATAAACCATTGATAAAATAGCTAGGCAGTAAAAGCAAGGGAATAAAAGTAAGTATTTAATTGAGACTTAAAAACCCCAATGAAGGAGGAGAGTCTGATATTCAGCGGGAGATCATTCCAGAGTTTCGGAGCGCAGACAGAAAAAGCTCGTTCACCACGGGTTTTGCAGCGTAGACTTTAATAGGTGTAGGTCACCTGAACGGAGAGTCCTGCCCGGCACATAAGGAGCGAGTAACTCGGATATGTAAGGTGGTGCTAAGCCATTCAGCGCCTTAAAAACAAACAATAAAATTTGAAAACATACGGTAGTGCACAGGAAGCCAGTGAAGTCTTGCTAAAATTGGAGTGATGTGCTGCCGACGGCCAGTATTGGTCAGAAATCTTGCTGTCGCATTTTGTATCAGCTGAAGGCGAGATAATGCAGCTTTTGAAATGCCAAACAGAATTGCATTGGAGTAATCAAACCTTGAGGTGATGAAAGCGTGAATGGTTGTCTCGAGGTGGCGCCGATTCAGAATGGGTTTTAGTTTGGAAAGACGTCTCAGCTGATAAAAATATGATTTAACCATGTGATTAACATGAGGTTCCATTTTTAGAGCCACATCCATTTTAATTCCAAGATTAACAATTGTTTGACTAATTTTAAAAGGAAGAGCAGAAAAATCAGGAGTGGAGGAAGACGAGCCATTAGGAGTAAAAACAATAAACTCTGTCTTAAAATCATTCAGCAGCAGAAAATTTTCTTTAACCTCATCAGGCAATCAAGGAGCAGCTGGATGGAGGTAAAAGTCTTCAATGGAACATAAATCTGGCAGTCGTCTGCATAAAGATGAAAGTTAATGTTAAACTTCCTACAGATTAGTTCCAGTGGAAGAATGTAAATGCTAAGTAAAAGGGCGCCGAGGATAGAGCCCTGTGGCACGCCCCAAGGAAGAGCAGCAGAGGGAGATGAACATTCGTCATTCTAACTAATAGACCTGTTGTCAAAGTAGGAGCAGAACCAGTCAAGTGCAGATCCCTTAATGCCGACCAAATTCTCAAGGCAGGACAATAAAATGTCATAGTCAACCTTGTCAAATGCACACAGAGATGCCATACAGAGCGAGCGTCTGTAGCCGAGGATCAGACCACCAAGGTCCCTGCCTTCGTCTATCACACATTGCATCCGATCCTTTTGGCCCCTCCCACAAGTGGTGAGCCCATGGGGAGGGGGACCAGTGTTTCCTCTTCGGGCTGTGCCTGGCCGGGCTCCATGGGTGAAAGCCTAGCCACCAGGCGCTCGCCGACATGCCCCACCTTCAGGCCTGGCTCCAGAGGGGGGCCTGAATCTGGGAGAGGGAACATTGTTTCCATTTGTAACGTTCATCGTAAGGGGTCTGTAGGCTGCACTTTGTCTGATCCCTCACCTAGGACCTGTTTGCCATGGGTGACCCTAACAGCGGCATAAAGCCTCAGACAACGTAACTCCTAGGATCATTGGGATACTCAAACCCCTCCACCATGGTAAGGTGGCAGCCCAGGGATGGGCATTTATGAGTGATATCTCATAATAATGAGAAAGTTCCTTGTTATAAAGTGATATAAATCTCATTTAACAAAAAGGGTTCTCTAAATAACATGTTTAATATCTTGTAATAATGAGATTGTTTTAAAAAAGGTGAAAAGCTGACATCTCTTGGGTTATTTGAATCCCGTCCAGAAGAATCAAAGGATGAAGGTCAGAGAACTTCTTTATGCCTTTTTAAAGTGGGAGTCAATGCCTGGGTGGAGACTTATTTCATCCACACTTCCTTTTAGGAAAACGCTTCTGAAAGAGGCGTCGCCTGGCGGACCGAGAGAGCGGCAGTGAGGCAGTGATAGACGGCCCTCTCTTCAACCCCCCTTGTATGTGCTGTCGGAGTTTCTCAGTCTAAAAATGAGTTGTTAACGAGCGTGCGTGCACTCGCACGTGTACGCAAGCACACACTCACAGTAGAATTGCTGCTCAGGAGAAGAGCAGACACAGATTCTGCAGAATTCTGGAGGATTTCCTGTTAACCGCAATCATTAGATGAAATGGGGAGGAGGGCATTTTTTTCAAGGAGGCAAGTTGCTCAGAGCGCCAACGTGTCAACGTGAGTGGCTGAGCCAGGTGGAGGTGCAGCTGCCTCACCTGGAGACCAGAGCAGTGCAGTAATTTGCTGACATCACGTTTTTCAGCTTAATTATCAGC
Organism: Nothobranchius furzeri; assembly: GCF_043380555.1. Lineage (NCBI taxonomy): Eukaryota > Metazoa > Chordata > Actinopteri > Cyprinodontiformes > Nothobranchiidae > Nothobranchius > Nothobranchius furzeri. The sequence goes on from NC_091746.1 coordinate 57,916,107, forward strand.
CACAGCTGATTCTAAGTAAATGTGGAGCAGAGTTTTTAACCTGAAGATGGAGATATAATTACGGTTTTGGGCCGAAATATTAAATTTAAAGTAAGTTGCACTAAACTGCCACACTAATGATTACACATGTGTACAGCACCATTAGACACTCATCTATACAGGTTATCAGCAAAAAAGGTAAATTTAAGTCTTACTTGTTCTTTTAAAAAGCACTAATAAGTCAGAGGGACATATTTGTCCACTCTTTGGTCATGCAATCCTCTACTTATAAAGCAACAGAGAGCCCTCACATGGATTTCTTGTCCACACAAATTTGCCATACATCTGATTTTTAGTTGAGGTGCAGTTTTCAAAGTAGAAGTTTACTTCCTGTTTGTGCTTTTTCACATTTAAAACTTTGAAACCGTTTTACAATAATAAAATGGTATGCATAAAAAGTATGTCCTGATATTACCTGAATGGTCTTGGGCCCTCTTATCTTTCGGTACTGCTTTGACCTTACAAACCCTTGCGGCCTCTGCACTCCTCTGGCAGTTGTCTCCTTGTGATTCCAAAAGCCAGGACACATACCCATGGCGAGGCGTCCTTCTAATTTTATGGCCCTCGTCTTTGGAGCAGGCTGCCCGAGGACCTCAAGGTCATAGAGAATGTTCATGTTTTTAAGAGCAGGCCCAAGACTCACCTTTTTAGCTCAGCTTTTTCCTGATATCTGTTTTTAGCTGCATTTCCTGTCTTATTAATGTTTTAATTCAATTCAATTCAAATTTATTTATGTAGCACCAAATCACGACAAGTGTCGTCTCAAGGCACTTCACATGATAAACATTCCAATACAGGTCAATTCATTAAGCTAATCAGAAAAAAGTTTCCTATATAAGGAACCCAGCAAATTGCATCGAGTCACTGACTAGTGTCAGTGACTTTACAGCAATCCTCATACAAGCATGCAGCGACAGTGGAGAGGAAAACTCCCTTTTAACAGGAAGAATCCTCCAGAGGATCCTGGCTCAGTATAAGCAGCCATCCTCCACGAATAACTTTATGTTTTACTATCTCTTAAATCAGTTTTTATTAGTTATTTTACTATCCATATTAGCTATTATTATTAATATTAATATAATTATTTATTTATTGATTTATTTTCATTTTACTTATTTTAATCATCCCAGTGTTTCCTCTGTGGGGCCCTCTGCCTCGTGTGTGGTGGCCGACTGTGGCGGCCTGGGCGTTCCTAGGTGTGTGCTTATGCGGTGGTGGGGGTTTCCGCCCTCCCTCCCTGGGCGTCCTGGGTTGGTGCCTTGGCTGCTGCCGTCGGACAGCTACTGCCGATGCAGATGGCTCACCTGCTGGCGTGTCATTCATTACCTAACTGAACTCAGCCTAGTGTTTACTTATGCTGTTTTTTTTAGGTTGTGTGTGTGTGTGTGTGTGTGTGTGTGTGTGTGTTTGTGGGTGCGTGTGCCTGGCAAATGGGTTGTGGGATGGGGGGAGGGGGGGGGGTGTAAATGTCATAATTGTTTTTATATTTGTGGGGAAGGGATGGGAATATGGGTTATATGGGGTCATTTTAATCTGTTAGCACTTTTAGCTGCATCTTCTTTTGTATGAAAAGTGCTTTAGAAATAAAGTTTGATTGATTGATTACATTAGACAAGTTCCCTTTGTGTGGGAAATGGGTAATAATGAGAAACTTTCTTGTTCAATGCAAGATACGAATTCTATATTTTTTCCTCACACCTACAGCAAAATGCTTCAGTACAAACCACCCTGACAACTGTAGCAATTAATACATATTATGACCAATAAGATGTGATGATTCCATATAAATATGAAATATCAACCTAATTTATCTTTGAATAACTTAACAACTCACAATAAAATAATCTCCACTCAAAAAAGTCAGAAAGTTTATAAACATATAAAATTTCCCAGCGACTGAAGAGCAAGGATCTGTAACTCAGAGGAGGTAATTTACGTCTGCAGATGCGTGGAGACCTTTAGAAAGCAGTCGTGTGAGGTGTGGAGTGATTTAGTTTGCTTTACTGGGTTCTAATTTTATTAAAGAGCTCCTACATGATTGATCAAAAGTTCAGTTTTATGTGAATCTCATTATTTTCCAGGCGGCACAGTGGTGATGTTGGTAGTACTGTTGCCACTCAGAGAGGTCGCCGGTTCAAATCCTTTCTGCATGGAATTGGCATTCTTTTCATTCATGTGTGGGTTTTCTTTGAGTGCTCCAATTTTCTTCCTTCAGACCAAACATGCATGTCAGGTTGAGCAGACACTAAATTGTCTCTTGGTGTGCTTAAGTGTGAGATTGGATGTGTGTCCCTGTGATGGGCTGGGGGCCTGTCCAGCGTGTCCCTGCCTCCCAACCGTTGACTACTGTAGTTAGGCACCAGCTCCCTGTGACCCTACTGAGGAGGAGCTTGCTGTGCTCAGAACAGGTCTTCCTGACCATTTTTAGAATGGTTTGATATATTTTTGGCCCTTTTGCAGGTTTGAAGCTTCTGAAAATAGATGAGACAGGTAAATCTTTGTCAGAGTCAGCAAGATGCTCAACAGAGAGACGAGAACCCACATGAAATGTATGATTCTAAAAGGTTTTTTATATTTATGGAAAGGAGCAGCTCCATTAAAGTGTTTATAGCCAGATTATGAATGTGATTCTGCTAAGGAAATGTTCCTGGTGTGTGTAATTTCATCAGATGTGTGTGCAGGGAGGAGTCCTCTAGTACTGCGGGTGAATTTATGCCAAAGAACAACTCAAGCGACCAAACAACAAACACACTTTTAAATCTATAGATTTTTGAAGCTTTGATTAATTAATTTTTATCTGCAAGTTCACATCAGTTTAGTTGTGTGAACTTCCTGTCTAAATGAACATTTCTATTTTTAAACTAAGAGCTATAAAACACGACATCAGCATGTTTGGGTGAACGCAGCTGCTGACGGAACAGCTTTCAATCCGCTCACAGATGAAAATATAGTGAAATAAAAATAGACAGGATCTGCTGTCCCTTTATAATGTGATCAGTGTTTTGCTTCCTAGAAGGATTTGTTCTCTGTGTTCTGTGCTGACTCGATATTGACCGATAAAACATCCTACAGGACACCGGTAATGAATGAAGGATACTTTCAGGTCGGAGCTGAATGACGTGGAATTGATAAACGGTCTTGAACAGAATGTAGCTTTTAATTATTATTAAAGAAATATATCGGAACAAAAAGGCAGAAAGGTTTACCATTCAACAAAGGCTTCAGATTTTTTATATGATGACTTCAGTTTTGTTGTGTCTGCTCTTCTCTGATGCCTTGTGCCTTCTTGCTTTCCAGTATCTGGGCTGCATCGAAGTCCTGCGGTCTATGAGATCCCTGGATTTCACCACTAGGTCACAAATAACACGGTACGTTCTGATCTAATGTGGTTTTCTAACTGCGCTTTAGCAGATTTCATGACTCTTTGCTTATTGATTCATTGAAATCAGGAAGTTTGATCAGATTGTTTTGTGGTAAATCTACACATTACTTTTAGAGCCAAACGTCACATTTCCTGTGTGGAGAACTTATGTTTATTTGATGAGACCTACACGTAACGTGCTATATAAAAGCACTTTTAACTGATCAAAAATATGTTGCTAAAGTAAAACAAAAACAAAAAGACATTTAAATAACCACATTGTTTAATCAATGGCTACTAAATTCTTATAATGTTCCGGTTTCTGCATAAAGCATCTGGGTTAACTTTAAAGGGACATTGGATATTGTTTTGGAAGGGATATTGTTACTTTTTTCTTAAGTAAAACATTTTTATGGTCTTTAAAAACATGTTTATGAACTTCTTTGCACAAAATCCCTCTCACTAAAGTAATTTCAGCAGTTTTATTTTTGACATCTTCAGTACCTTCCAGAATGAGCCGTTTTAGGACTCTCAAATGAAAGCCTAATTTATGCCTCTCCATCTGTGTCTGTATGGAGACATGGAACGCCATATGCGTCATTGCGAGGGCTCTCCAGGAGGCTTGCCAGGACAAATGGAGTCAAGATCACTTTTCTAAAAGTCCATTGAACAAGACGTTGACCACAGGGTTATGATTGGCCAGGATGCCGCTTTTCTTAAATTTGTCAACAGCACCACCATTGCCCCCTCAAAAAATAAAGAGAACCGAAGATATCTAGCGGCAGATATGGAGCAGCTTGAAGAATACCTTGCAGAAAAATTCCAAAAATGTGAATGTTTTATGCACCTGTGACTGGAGGAGAGTAATAGTTCATAGCAAGTGTTTTATTTGTGGATGGAAATGATGGGAAGCATGGGTTTAGAGGTGGTGAGTGCATGAAGAGGTAGAGAAGAATGAGGGACAAATTTATCTCTGTTAAAAAGTATCTGACATACTAAAAACAATATTAACACAATAGCAAAAGCACTATCTTGGACCGTATAAATGACAGCATACCCCCAAAAAACGATAAGCCCTCTGTTGTCCAGATGGGGAATTGCTTTGCAACACTCCCCAAGAGACAGAGAAGTCCGAAGTCAAAACGTCTCCATTAGTGCGTGTGCGTCTCTCCCTCACAGAGCTGACGGTGAAGTAGAAATCAAGCTTAAGAAAACAAGCTGGAGCTGGCCACACCCACCTATCCCCCACTTAGGCTGCTATAAGCTGAGAAGCTCTGATATCTGGAAGGGGCATGGAGGAGAGACTTACACCTCCAGAAATAGCTCTCTCTTGCACATGAGAGGTGGTTCCATTCCACGTTCCTCGTTTGTGACATCACAAACAGGAACTTTTTTTAACGGCCTGTTTTAGACATATGATTCCAAAAATTAAACACTGAGAAAGTGGGTGGATGTATTTTTTTATGTTTGGACTGTTAACAGAGGCAGTAGAGACACATGGCAGCACAAAATGATACAAAATTAACTTTTGCATAGCATGTCTGCTTTTAAAAGCTAATTAAATTACGTAGTTTCAAACTTTTTTGTTTACTTAAATTTTTGAAACAACATTGTCTCACATCCCTCATTTTTGGCTTGCTGGGCTATTACAGTCTTCCAAAATGACCAATGGTAAATGCAAACTTTGTCAAGAATAATGGTATATCCTACAGACCATGTTTGTTGCAGCAGTTTACACAAAGAAGAGTTCAATAACATTGATAGCTTTTTTTGTAAGTAAAAGTTTATAAAGACCTCGTGTTTTATACCAGACCTAAACACACTAACCCTAACTCTAACCTACATTGAGAAAGTCACAAGAGAAGTGAAGCAATAATTTGAAAAGAAATGAAAACAATTGACTTTATGTTGTGAGGACGCTGTAGTTTTAGTTTGTGTGATCACTGACTTCTTTGTCTTACAAAGGCGAGAGAAGAGAAGTTTAAAGGGGACTGATTAGAGTTCAGGCTTGTAAGAAATAGAAAAAAATACTGAAAAAATATTATACTTGGATATCTTTGGTATGTTCTTACTTTGTTTAGTTTCTTAATCCATTTTTGGTTCTTTTTAAAACACAGGAAAGGTTTCTCTTTACCTTGCTAACGTTTTCTTTGCCGACTGCAAAACATCCTCAGAGCTGAGGTGTGACAGCATCAGCTCTGATGACGTTATGCAGTCGGCAAACGAAACGTTAGCAAGGTAAAGAGAAACTTTCCTGTGTTTTAAAAAGAACCAAAAATGGAATTATCCTTGGATGTTTTAATTATATTATTCAAAACTAAATAATTAGTTCAATTCATTAAATTCTTCTTGTCGTGCTTAATTTAGTTTTCCTGATCTCTGTTGATCATCACACAAAACTCTGCTCTTCTTAATGACCTAACCTCATTTTATCATCTGTTTACTAACATAATATAATAAAAATACATTCAGACGAAGGTCGTGGTATTGATAATAAAACTTTCCCACGATCTTGAAGCTTGTTTTTTTCATACAGTGTACAAACATATCTATTTAGTAAAAATGGACTGTTATTTGACTTTAATGGCTACTACCGCAGTGTGTGCACAAACAAACGCGTCTGAAAATAGGAGCCAGGTTCCCTGTGGACCAAAGTCAGCCTGCTGATCGCTCTTAAAGCCAATTCTGAGACACATTTGTTTACTTTCTGGTTGGCAAATGACTAAACATAATGCCTGTGTGATGTGCCCACCCTCTTTTGTGTCTGTCTGTATGTCTTGTTGTATGTCGCACACTGATTAGAGTGACTCAGAGGCTGACAATGACTCAGTGGCTCCATTGTGTCAGAGAAAGAAAAAGACGTTTCTGGGAAATAATAAGCAGACGATGCCAGCAGAAATGAATTATATTGGAGGTATTGTTATGATTTGCAATAGTTAAACCTAATTTTTTATCATGTTCACTCTAAAATCTTAGATATTACCAAAGGTTTATTTTTATAGAATCCTGAAAAATCGTTAAATCTTCATGCTGTTTGTTTACGTTTTAGAAACGCCTCGTCGCTTTCGAGCCAGTATGAGTTGATTTTAGTGACTTTTACATGTTGTAGTTTAACTTTATTTATGATTTTATTTATGTTTATGCTTTTTTGTTCAGCACTGTTGGCTGTGTTTAAAGGGGCTTTTTAAATAAAGTTGGCTTGTGATGCAGCCAGTGAATCAGTTAGCGTCATGTTCACTTTTCAGCATGACTTGCTGAGGTTTGTCATTAACCCGCAAACACCAGTCCTCTCACTCCCTTTGGTGTGTGTGTGTGTGTGTGTGTGTGTGTTACTTTAATTGAGAAAGTTAGTGACAGAGAAACTAAATGCGAGAGATGAAGAAAGTTTCTATAATTAGTTCAGTTAAGCTGGAATAGATAAAGTCTCTGAGTATTTGATTTATGTCCTTTGGGACCTTTTAACCACTTTTAAATCAGCTGTTGAAAAATCTCAGTGAGGTGATGCTGACAATAGCTCACTTGACATAGTAAGTGTCCCCTCACTTAGAGCTCAGCACTTCATTTATGACGTTTGAGGTTTGCTGCCTAACAGGAAACTAAGAAGGTGAAACCAAACAGACAACACATAACATGTTCTATTTTTAGTCATTTTATCATTACTTTATTATTTATTGCTAAAACTCACTGTGTGGAATACACTCAGACAAAGGGGTTTGCATGGATCCTAACTAAAAGTCAATAACAGAAAATGTGTTCACTGGTGATTTATTGTGAATTACTTTCATGATTATGATCATAAAATGTCAAAATAAAAGTATTGAATCATTTTAATTTGTTTATTTATTTATTAAACCTGCTCAAAGATCAAACTTTCTCATCTAATTTGATCTAAACTAATGTAAATCAGCATATAGCATGAGTTTAGTATGTGTTACAGCTCTATACTAGACCTTGTAATAAGAAGCTGACCCCCTCCCTTATTTGACATCCCCAATCTATATTTCTTTTCCATCAAAGTTAGCTGAAGTTTTTTGCTAAAGCGGGTGATACTGTGACTCTTATCCCTGTTCCCTGTAGGGAAGCCATCAGCTTGTTGAGTGAAGCTGTTCCTGGAACCAAAGGAGCACCGAGGAAGAGGAAGGTACATGGATGAACTGGGAGGGACGGAGGGAGGGCTAAAACGCTGGTGCGATCCCTGAAGAATTCATGTGAAATGAAACTGCTGGCTGGGAAAAGAGGAAACAACATTAGATATTAATTTACCCTTCCATGTTCTATAAATAGCACCCCCTCTGCTTTCCTCTTCCTGTATATGAAACAAGAGGCAGAGGATGGAGATGAAGAGGCACGATTCTATGTGTGTGTGTGTGTGTGTGTGTGTGTGTGTGTGTTAATGTGAGGTGTGACATGAAGCATTACTCTGCTTTCTAAAAGCTTTCTCAAATGCCACAGAAGAGGAGACAACGCGTCTGAAGCGTGAATGGGTGTTGGATCTGAGTCGATTTTATTCTGGCTGTGAGATAAAGACAGGGAGAACGTTACAAGCGTTTAGCTAATTTCATCCAGCCAGGTTGATCCTTTGTTTTTAACGACTGACATGGCAACATGTGTGTTTATTAGCATTGAAGTCGGATGTTGAGTGGAAGTAGTTCTAATCTTAAATAAGGTAAATTTTACATGAACTTTGCTGTCCGAGTGGTGGGAGCAGTGCTTGAAGTGGGATTAAATAAGTGGTGTCACTCCCATTAGAAAAGGCTAATTTGATCTGCTCCTATTATAAAACTTCAACACCTGGACTTTTCTAACCTGAACTGGATTACAGACCGATAGCAGATTCTGTAAAACGTGAAAGTTTAGTAAAAACACATTTTAGCGTTTTTTGGCATCTGGACCACATTGAGATTGGTCTAGCTCGATAACTACAGAACCTGGACACTTGAAACCTAGATTATTGTAGACTCAGCAGATTCCTTTAAACGTAGTTTCTGATTAGTGAAACTTTTATCTGATTTGTGAAACTTCGACAAAAGCTGATTTCTGCGGGGGTGGGGCTATTTTGTGACCCTCCTTTTCATTGCAAAATGACTATTTTCACCTCCCAAGGGTGCCACTGCAACCACTATCCATGAGTTAGTCCAGATTAGTTTTAGATGTGGTCAAACCAATCACACACAAGTCACAGATTTGCAGCCTACAGCGTCCACATAAATAAATTGAATAAAAACATCTTCCAACTCTTCATGACACAACCAACTGTAGCTTGTTAATTTACCACTCATGGAGCTAGCTGCTCTGGATGGACTCTGTTTAGTAGAATTGCCACAAAGACTGCAAACCCCCGTTTTATGAAGAAAATCCACATCTGGCTGACTCAAAGCTAACTGTGTTTTCCTTTCCTCCTCGCAGCCACCGTCTAAAGCTCTGTCCAGCATTTTGGGCAAGAGCAACCTCCAGTTTGCCGGCATGTCCATCAACCTTAATATCTCCACCTGTAGTCTCAACTTGATGACTCGTGACTGCAAACAGGTCAGTCTGCAACCTCTTATGGTTAAAATGGATGATTGGTGATATAATTATGTTAAAGGGAATATAAGAACTGAATAATTATGCAGAGTAAATATCAATGAAGTACTTTAAATTAAAGGGATGTTTGTTTTCAGGCAGGATCTTTAGGATTATAACACAGTTGGCTAAAATGGTCCAGACCTTAGAGAGATCCAACAAGTGATACACGGAACATTCATGCTCTTTTTGTGTTACCAAATGTTTAAAATAAGCTAAAAATGCTTGAATTTGATATATAAAGTTAGTAAAGTTCCCCCTTTGTCCTTTTCCATGCCCTCTAGTGAGCTAAATAAATTATTTTATGAGCCTAAAGCGTTAAGCAATAGATTAGAGTTTCCACAAGATGGAGCTGTCAAAGTGCCCCAGTTCCCAACTGTTTAAATGTTTTCGCCTGTTTTAGCATTAGGAGAGGTGTGCTAGCATCATGGGTGCCAGATTCCTGCCAGTTTTAGATTGTATTTCCTGCTTGAACACATTTACTGTACATACAATGGATAAAAAGCTGAGTTGTCCAATGGGCGGTACCCACTACCACTATTTTGGCTGCGTCACATGTCTCATCTCTCCCAGAAAATAATAAAATGGAACACCCATCAAACACTGAGCCAATGTAGCTATGAGCTAACCAAAGCTAACAAAGGTTGGTGGTGCTTTTATCCAGAAAACTACGGTTGAGTGACTCTGCTACCTTCTGCCTAGTAGGCTGAAACATTTTTAACATGAGACAGAGGCTTTTGGCTCTTCTGCTGCTTGTCATTCAAACTTACACACCCCATAAGTATTCATAATTTCAACGTATAATTACACCTAAATGGATGAGTTACAAGAAAATACATCCCCTTCAGAGTTGTCATGATGGTAAACTAGGCCTATTAAACTTAAAATATTTTTTGAACCAGGTTGTAAACATGCTTATTTATGCCGGGAAGATGTATTTTTAATATGGGATTAAAGAAGAATTTACTCCTTTCTGAAACCAGCTCCTAGTGGATGAGGGGGGAACTGCAATGTTTGTCGCTTCCGCGCTGGCTTCACATTTGGCAGGTGGAGATCGCCTCTTGCTTGAACTCTGCAGAAATGAGTGATTAGAAGATTCTGCAGAGTCCGATGAAGGCTTAGGAAATCATTTAGAATATAGAATCAGGTGTGTTTAGAATAGAAAAGAATATATTGGAATATACTTTATTTATCCCACAGTGGGGAAATTCGCTTGTTGAGCAGGAACATATCAAAAACATTACTTGGTGCTGCAAGGCTAATTGTGTGCACAATCGGAAGGGGAGAGAGAGCAGGGGCAGGAGCTAGCCTTGCAAAATTTTAAATCTCTTCTCCTCTCCCTGATTGCGTCACACTACGGACCACAACTTTATGTCCGAGTTTTAGTTGTTTTTTTAACTCTCTGCTGTTTTCATAGAATTCTTTTGACTGCACCAGAGGATTTTAGCTGCAGAGCTAATTATCTGTTGCACTTCTGGTTGACGTTTCTCAATTAATTTTTTGGAAATTTTTTTTAAAATACATGCAAACTGAAAAGTTTGGAAAAGTTTTATAAAACAGAATTCACATGAAGATTAGCATGGCAGAAATCTACTCTGGCTTTGGCCCCTGCGCTGACTAGCTGTTAGCTGATTTATATTTGTCCAAACTGATATTGCTAAGAGATTCTACAGCAGGTAACATAAAAAAATGTTCATAATCTTTACACAGAAACACACTTAAATACATAAATGAATAAATAAATGTACACGATTTCCATATGGCTATGAGAATTATTTGCTATTCTATAATTAGATTATTAATTAGATCCTTTTTTGAATAACAGATCATAGCCAACCATCACATGCAGTCCATCTCCTTTGCATCAGGTGGAGACCCTGTAAGTGTTTCAAACAACATGAATGGATTAAAAGTGTAATGCATTACTTAATAATTACATTATTGTAACTTTTCTAATGCATGGGAGCAAATGGTATTTATGTATGTAGATGTATTTTGTTGAATCATATAGTTTTATTATAACCGTCTTTTGTTATAGGACACGACGGATTATGTTGCCTATGTAGCAAAGGACCCCGTCAACAGAAGAGGTGAGTGTGTTTTTGTTCAGTTCTTAATGGGTTCTCTGTTTTACAACATGTTCTTTAACATTTTGTCTCACCTTCATCAGCTTGTCACATCCTTGAGTGCCCTGATGGATTGGCTCAGGATGTCATCGGCACCATCGGCCAGGCGTTCGACCTTCGGTTCCAGCAGTACCTGCAGTGTCCCTCCAGCAAACTGCCCTCCACGTGAGATGCTCAGGATAAATACACTGGATCTTGATGGTTTAATGAATCTCATTTAAATAATTAGACTCTCGGTCAGTCAGTGGCATAGGCGTCATTTTAACCGGGGATGCCGGGGACATGTCCCCGGCAAAATTTGTGATTGGCAGCTGTGTCCCCCCCACTTTCAAAAATGCCTGCTGATGAGGATTTTTGTTTTACCAGCTCAGATCTTATACCAGGGGTCGGCAACCTATTCCCATCAAAGAGCCATTATTACCCATTTCCCACGGTAATTTTGGACCTACCTTAATAAGCAGTGACTTAAGTGAAGCAGGCAGGTCGCACTAGAAAATTTAGTTTGAAAATATGTCATAAATGTGTTCCCCCGTCATTTTTATTTATAAAATATGAAGTAAAAACTCACAATTTAATTTTCATTCATTTGTCATTAATATTTAGTCTACATCCGTGCGTTAAGTGGACCATCTTCCAGTAAAAGCAAAGCATTCAGCCCATCTCTCCAAATGCGTAAAATGTGCATCAGCCGCTAGTTAGGCGCGCCGCGCGCACCATCAGCTGATCAGCCCAGACAAGAGCAGAGCAAATAGAGAAAGAATAGAGGATAATTCTGTCTGGATGTGGATGGAGATTACATTTTACAGCAGCCTGATCATCATTTAAATACGTAAACCATCACCTATCTTCTAGTCCATGCTATCAGCATTATTTTAATTGGTGTGTGTGTGTGTGTGTGTGTGTGTGTGTGTGTGTGTGTGTGTGTGTGTGTGTGTGTGTGTGTTTTCCACTTCAAATACTGGTCTAACCAACCAGACCAGCGTGTCCAGTAACATATTAATGTTACAATTAAACAGTTACACTTCATGTAGGCTAGGAACATTTCACCTGCCGTGGCCCGACCGCTTCTGCTCCACATAAACTTTGTGCGTGATCAAATGTCTCTACGCGTCATGCGTCTCCATATTAGAGACGGGAACAAGCGCTGTTCAGCCAAAGTTTCATAATTTCATAAAAAGAACATTTTTCCAAGTGACACATCCCTCAGAGAGACCGGGCTTCCAGACTGTTTCAGTGGGAGGAAATCTTATCGCATGCGCCGTGGTTCTGCGCTGCGAACCCCAGATCTTCAGCTCACTGTCCACCGTGGACGCTCTGAGCCGTGCTGAACACAGTGTCCAGTATAAAGCTCTGATGTTCTGATGGGAATATTTTACCTCCACGATGTGCGTTAACGATTAAAATGTCTGCTCATCCATGCGCATCAGTGTGCGTCGGGGTAATTCTTTCAAACCAAGCAACATCCTTGAGTTCATCTGTCAAAATAAACAGTCAAATGGAAATATATGTAACCTGCCATTTAACTGTTTTGCCTTCCTGTGAAGATTGTTGCAAAGAGAAACAATTAAACTTGATTAACCCCAGAGCCACCCAGAGAACCAGAGCACATGCGGGAAGATTCCTCCCACTGAAGCGAGTGTTTTCCAAACCCTTTCTCTCAGAGAGACTTGTCACTTAGAAAATGTTCCCTTGATTATGAAACTTTGGCTGAATAGTGCTTGTTCCTGTCTCCAATGTGGTGACACATCCAGGAGCCTGTCTGAGGAGAATCCCAGAATCTCACATTGTCTTCAGCTCATAAAGCGCCTATGATTACGCACAAGCGTGACGCGTCAACCCGGTCTCACAGTAAGACCAGGTTGGAACTGTTCAGGTTTACGCAGACAATCTTTACATTTAGAATTGGCATACAGATTTAAAATTAATACAGTAAAATATAAAGCATTTTATTTAAATATCCATTCATTATTTTACAAGTACAGAGAGCCGCATCAGATGGATGGAAGAGCCGCATGCGGCTCCAGAGCCGCGGATTGCCGACCCCTGTGCTAGCCTACTTTATTGTCCCCAGCAATTTTTAAACCCCACTCAAGTGTATGGTTATTGTCCCCAGCAATTCTGAAAACAAACTGACGCCCTTGGTCAATGGACTGTCTCTGCCTTCACTGGTGACCAAGATGTTAAAGTACACAGAAAATGTTGGTTTATTGCAACAAAAATCCTTTGCTGCAATTAGAAAATACCCAAAGAGGCTGTTTTGTTAGTATTGTGCTGGTCAGATTTAAACAGCTCTGCAGCACAGGGACTCTGTGATAATATTTCAGATGTTTTCAGGAAACACAGATCTGTGCACGCTGTTGATTGAAGCTGTTGCATCACAGATGCAGGTGTTGATTTGGCATTATCTTTGTGATAATTGTCTGTAAAATCTGTCTAATGCAGCTGTATACCATCATCTGTGTGCCCTTTGTAAACAGGATTTTACAGTCATGTTCTGAGAGAACTCACTCAAAGTTAGACCTAGAAAAACATTTGTTCTTTCAATAATATGTTCTTGTACTATTTTAGTCAAATATGAGGTTTTAAATACTCTTAAATCAACACATCCCCATAAAGTCTATTAATAATAGTGACACAGATAATGAGATTTATATTTTGCACATCAGGGTGTTAAACATGGAGGAGTTGCCTTGGACAGAAGAGGAGGAGGAGTCAGCAGAACACCCTTACTACAACAACATCCCTGGCAAAATGCCACCTCACGGAGGCTTTGTTGACAGCCGGCTGACCAATCAGAACGCAGCATCAGATGGATGCCAGGTACAACTCAGTTAACCTGAATATCTCAGGGACATTCAAAGGGTTGATGTGAATTTTAGGGTCAGAATATGACTGTGACGTACAAATCCATCATTTAAACTATTTGATGGTCAAATCCTGAAAATGTACAGCAGCTGTACATTTGTTACTATGGTAACAAATGTACGGCTGGTACTATGGTTTACGCTATGGTAGCATAAACTCATAATAATCAGACATAAACTTGAACTTTGACTTCTGTTTATTTACTTTTGTTTGTTCGTTTGAGTGATGTTTTTAACATTGAACCGTTTCTGCACATGCTCAGATGGGTCCAGGCTCAGTGGATCAGACGTATTACCAGGGCCGACATTGTGAAAACTGGGCAGATGAAAGGAAGCCCATCTTCTTGCAGCAAGGTAGGAACGAACGTCCCAACCTTGAGCTCCGGATGCATTCATTTTCAAAGCACCGTGACTTTGATTGTTTCTCTGAACGTCCAGGATCGTTTGATATCAGCAGCCTGCCAGACAGTAAAGGTCAGACGCCTAAAATAGGAGACATGCCCACGTATGTGAACACCCAGCAGATTGATGCCCAGGTGCTCACAGCTCTCCAGGCAGAAGTCGAGAATGTCACAAGGAGCGTGGCAGCTGCAGCCAAAGAGAGCCCGCAGAAGGACCTGTTTGACATGAGTAAGACTCGATGAATGCATGATTCAAAAAGTAAAAGTAGAATACTTTTTAAACTGTCGTAAGTTAGTTTAGATGCTTATTTTTTTACAAGTTGACATTTTAGCTAATGTGTCATGAAAGATCCAATTTTCATAGTAGTTTCCTACCTAAGGAAACCCACCAGATTGCATCAAGTCACTTAGGAATGGGTGATATGGTCCAAAATCTATATCACAACATATCATTGTCTTCTGTTTATACATGTAAAAATAATCTTGCTTACCCAATGAATTGTAGAACAAATAATTCTAAAAATGTATAGAATACATTTCAATATAAATAATTATTAGAAATTACATTTAATGTTCAAAATGTATTTAAATAAAAACAAAACATCTCAAATTGTTTTATGTTAATGTTCTTTTTTCAAACAATGAAACAAAAAAACTCATAAAATGAATAAAGATGAAGATATTTTTACTAAATACAAGCTAAATGTGATGAAGATGCTACATTTTTAATATTCTGATCTAAAGTGAAAAATGCAAAAACACAAATAACAATTCTTTCTGCTTTCCTGATTCATTTTTCATGTTTTATTTTGTTTTTGCTCATAGAAGTTAAGTTTTACTTCAGGAGTGAAGAACTGCAAGTAGAATGATGCTCTGCTGCATTTTTTGTCAATAATATTACAATAATGTTTGAGGTTTTTCCAGTTTCTTTCACTTTTGTTGAACTGCTCTGAGATCAGCAGATCCATGGTCCGACCCACCGCAGTTCTCTCCAGCAGCGCAGAACCAGAGAGAGGGAGGAGCTGCTTTCAGACTAGATCTGTTTAATTTAACAGGACTGTGGGGGAAAATTTACCAAACTAAATCATAGGAGGTGTCCAAAACGTTGGAAAGCCTTGTTTGTTCATCTTGTGTTAAAAAAACGAACAGTATTTAAGGGATTTGGTGTTAACGAGCTGTTAAAGCTGATACAACTTTATTCTCACCCGACATATTTTACGGACAATGTTTTTCTGCTCACCATCCAACTCCAAACCAGGGGTCTCATTTATCAAGCTTGCTTACGCACAAAACGAGGTCGGAAAACTGCGTAAGCAACTTTCCACTCAAATTTTAGGATTTTTGAAAGAAAACTTAGCGGAAAAATGTGCACAACTTTAAGTTGACTAAGGACCTTGCTTACGCACATTTTGGACATGGAGAGCACCTTTAAACATCTTTGGGATGTTCTTACTGTGTTTAGTTTCTAATTCCATTTTTGGTTCTTTTTAAAACACAGGAAAGGTTTTTCTTTACCTTGCTAACGTTTCGTTTGCTGACTGCAAAACATCCTCACAGCTGACGCTGATGGTGGCGTCACTTCCTACTCCGTTTATCATGTTTCCCATCATTTCCGCCCATGTTTGCTCGGTATTTTGTACTCCTTCAGTCACGAGTGAATAAATGTTCATATTTTTGGACTTTTTTCCTCTACGCATTCTTCAATCTGTTTGGGGTCTGCCGCTAAACATTTTTACTTTTTAATGGGCCAACAGCGGTGTTGGTGATACATTTACAGGTAGCTGCATGCTGACCAATCACACGCTAGTGGTCTTGTTGTATTTGTGTCTTCGCACCGGCGCAGACGGAGAAGTATAAATCAGGCTTTAGGCTGCTGCCCCCGTGACCCAACCCTGGATAAGCGGCGTAAAATGGATTTTTTGTTTTCTTTTTATTTATTTTAAATGCTTTTAAAAAAACGTGAAAGTTTTTCTGTTTTCTGTTTTTAGTTTTCTATGTAAGGAAACCCAGCAAATTGCAGAGGTGTGGACTTGAGACACATGACTTGGACTTGAGTCAGACTCGAGTCACCATTTTAATGACTTCTGACGACTTGATAAAATCTATAAAGACTTACGACTTGACTCGGACTTGAACGGCAATGACTTGCGACTTGAATCGACTTGCATCTGCTGACTTGATGATGACTTGAGCATATTTTATATTTTAGCACAAAAGCGGCACGACATGGACAAAAATCATAAATCATTCTTGGTTCTGGGTTTGATTTACTGCTAAAGGCAGCAGCTCTTTGTTTATAATCAGTTTCAGTTGCTCTTTCTGCTTGTTTGAGCAAACAAATGAAGCTTTAGTTCTGGAATTTATTTATTATCATCGTCATTAAATAGAAGTTGGGCAGATGACTTGATTATGACTTGAAAATTCAAAGTTAAGGACTTGGACTAGACTTGGAGTTCTGCATCATTAACTTTGGACTCGACTTGGACTTGGTTGTCTTTGACCTGGACTTGACTCGAGACTTGACTGGACAGACTTGTGACTTACTTGTGACTTGCAAAGCATTGACTTGGTCACACCTGTGGCAGATTGCATTGAATTGCTGACTTGTTGTGTCTGTGACTTACTCCATACTAAACAAACATGTATTTAACCTTTATTTAACGAGATGAGTCGATTGAGAACTCATTCTTATTTACAATGACGATCTGACCAAGAGGCAGCAGCAACAGACGCATAATTAGCTTTACACCAAAGAAAAACAGATAAGCAAAAAATATACAAAATAAAAATAAGATGAAACAGTTATACATAAAGACAAAGGACTGTTCTCATATACAATATGTACAAGCAATCAAAACAGACGTAAAACAATCTTTAAGTACTCTGAGTGACAGCGGAGAGGAAAACTCCCCTTTAAGATGAAGAAACCTGGCTCAGTACGAGCAGCCATCTGCCGCGACTGACTTGAGGTTTGAGAAGACAGATCAGATACACAAAAATAAATGAACAGAAAGTAAAAACATTCCAAGCAGGGGAGGGTGAATGTTTAGTGGTTGCTGTGTTGTTTTCATCAACGATGATGACGAAATTATTTCGTTGATGCCCCTTTTTCACACGAATGACTGTTTTTATCAAGTTTATGACGAATGTTTTAAAGTCAGTGTGTCAGGATTAGTGTCTCTTCTCATCTTTTCTTTTCCCTTTGATTTAATTTTTATATTTTTTTGCCTCCTTATTGTTCACTTTCACTTCCTCTGCTGTGCAGCTACAGCTATCTTCTTCAGCAGTCAGCATTCAAACAGCATTTCTGCAGTCATTTATCTAGTTTTTACTATTATGTTGATACATAGATATAATAGCTTATTTTCAGTTTATGGCATCATTGTGCTCTGATTTTGGGGTCACATGACTCTGTCATGTCTTTTTTTGTTTGTCAGAACCTGAAAGGTTGAATAACTCTTTATATACTTATATAAATTATTTTTATGCAAAATGTATTTTAATTTAAATTTGCAGTTCTCACTCTGCCCTCATCTGCTCCAGAGCCGTTTGAGGAAGCCATTCAATCCCAGTCCCAGAGTTTGTCCCAGGGACAACCCCAGAGCCATGTGTCCAGTCTGAACAAAGCAGCGTCGGTGGACAACTCCAGCCCTCTACTTGTGAGATCGTTGGCCTTCCGTGCACAGGAAGAGTTGGAAGGCCAGACATGGTACCATGGAAAAATGAGCCGCCGAGATGCAGAAAAACTGCTTAAAAATGATGGAGACTTTCTTGTCCGCACAAGTACCACCAATCCGGGGTCCTACGTTCTGACAGGCATGCACAATGGACTTGCAAAACATCTGCTGCTCGTGGACCCTGAGGGAACGGTAAGCAAGGAAACTTTAGATAGACAATTTTGTGAACGTGTGAAAAAAAACCTTTGTGTAACCGTAGAGACGAAGAATTTAATAGGCCACTATTAGAACTTTGAGGTAATTTTATGATCTTCGTGACACTTGTGTCTTCATTTCACTGGGTCAACCCGAAAGGAATACTTTCTGGGCCATTTAAGGGACCAAATGAGTACCTGACATGTATTCAGAAAGGCTCGTGAGAGATGCCGGGTGGGAGTTGTGATTAACTCATGCTGATTGATTACTTCATTGAACCAGTGTCCCGGTACAACTACGTTTTGTTTTAGTACAACCTTTCCAAGAACAGACAAACAGCACATGAAACACATAAACAAGAACAGGCTAACTGTGGGCATGCAGGTGGGGCAATGAGGGAGAAAAAAGAGCACCTCAACCCTGACCCCAACAGAGGGCAAAGCCGGGGTACAGAAAAAACACCTCACATTCAGACAATCACATCGTTATCAAACGTGCGGTGGGTAGCAGGGCAAGGCAAGGCATCTCTTTTAGCACATTTTAAACACAGAGGCAATTCAAGGGGCGGGGATCTCGCAGCCACATAGCAAGGCCTTCAGCCTCCGAGAGGGAAGGAGAGTTCAGGGGAGGAGGAAAATGTTGAAATCATGGGAGGGTGTGTGTGTGTTTGTGAAATGTTGCATGTTGCGTCAGTAATAAGTCCATCACCCCTCTCCCAGTTCAATCACAGTGTCTCTTGTCTGGGATGTAATGATACATACTGTTTGCAAACTGATCCAAGGTGTTCACAGACCCAAGAGAAGAACGGGGAAGGAGAGGGTCAGAGCATCCATCCATATCCATCTCTAGCAGAGTTTGAAGTTCTTCAGCCTTCAAGGCCGACACCAGGGAGCTAAATTCAGATAATAGAAATTGTTTTGGAGCAGGCCAGAGATTAAATTTCTTCTCTGCCTTCTGCGGTCTCAAGGCGACATCCAAACTGCTGAGTCATGGGGTCAGTTTCCACCAAGTCAAACTGAGAATTTCTCAAAGCTGTTTTCCATTCCACGTACAAGTTCTGAAACCACAGCCCGTTTGGAGCTCATAGCATCCAGCTAACAATTCAGCTCGTGTGACGCATGATTCTGAGAGCTCACCGCATAACATGTTCCTTCATTGAGCTCTGGCAACTTGCCAATTGCTCCCAACATCTTCAGGACCTTCTGATACACCAGGAACCCACCTGCTCCAAACAACAGCAAATTACATCGCAGATGTTGCCAAACAAACGGCATTTGTAAAATTGGAAGAGATACTGGTGAGGTAGAAAGGAAGGAAAAGAAAATAAGCAGTGTTCATGATGCTTTAAAATAGCTGTTTCTAAACTCCCTACACCAAAAAATGGTCCCCCACAACGCCATAATTCACAGGGCTTTGTTGTCTCACAGAGCGTCTCAAAATCGGCTAATATTTTGTTTACTGAGTTCCGCTTTTATCACTCAGCTCTTTACCTGTCATCAAAATGGATGAAATCATTGCTTACATTTTTTTTAAACGCTTTTGATGTCCGTGGACACTTTTTGGCGCTGACATCCATAACTGCCAAACAATTTGCGTTACGCTGACGTCTCAGCAAAGACTTGAAAGGGCTGATATTTTTATGGCGACGCAACGGCTGAGAGAACTGAGCCATTGTATCTCCCAGTCACTTTTACCCCACCCACAGATTTCCTGGAACTCCTATAGTGGACACATATGGAAGAATTACAGTCTCACCTGAGTATGCATCTTTTAGAGATGGAGTTTATGAAACACAATTTTTATTCTGTGAAATTATGTATTTGGCTGTTTTTAACCTAACATACCCCAACAAAAATATCATTTGCAAAAATTCTACAACAAAAAGTCAACAACTGAGGTCCTGGTGACCCAAACCAAATTAATTGTCACTTGATCGAGTCGAGTCTTTTAGCCAATCAAATTATGCTCCTCTGATCACGTGACTTAACTCAATCGAGTGACAGTTACTTTGGCTTGGGCCACTAAGAGGTCACCTCAGTTATTGATGTACTTTTAAGTGAAAAAAATTTAAATACAAAAAAAGTAAATTTCTGGTGAGACTGTATTTTTCCTTAGTAAACATGACTAATATGTTTTTGCTTTGTTCAAAGGTACGGACAAAAGATCATATATTTGATAGCATCAGTCAACTCATTGGCCATCACCGTGACAACAATCTGCCAATCGTGTCAGCTGGGAGTGAACTGTGTCTCCTTCAGCCCGTTGAACGGAAACTGTGATGCTTGCAATGCCTGCTGGGAAACAGAAAGCTCTAAACAGTCTCCTAACCTTGAACTTGAAGACAGAAGGCGATGAGAGGAAGACGAACTCTTCAAAACCATCCTGCTTTGCCAGAGTCGCTGGAAAAACATAAGATTTGTTTAAGACTAAAGAAAATATTTATAGAATTGTTATTTTGTTGTGATGACTGAAATGCTATATTTTTCAGAAGAAACGGCTGCATTTGGACATGATATCTTCATTTGGTGTTTTAAGAGTACAAAGGAGGAATTGTTCTTGTAGTTTAGATGAAGTCAAATCAAGCCTCAAAGAGGCGTTGAGAGTATTTTAGAATAAGATTCTAAAAGTTTAGTTTTGTCAGTCAAGCACAAACAGTATTTCTACAGGTTGGTGATCACAGGAAAGCTGTTTTTAATAAGTTGTGTAAGAACAACACCTTTAAGTGTGACACCTGAATAGTCTCTACACGGAGGTTAGAACAGAACTTGTTTTTGCTTTGAGCCGAACACGGACGCCGCTCTCAGAGCCGTCGGGCTTTAACGATCAACTTTTTTTACGAAGTGTTTCCTCGTGTCACTGCAGCTGCATGACATGAAGCCAACAGTTCTCGCGGCCATGTTTGTACACCCCTTGATTAGGAGGAGGTGCTCGTGTTTACGCTGACACTGTAAAAAATTGTTCTGCTTATCATCCAGTGATGATTTTCACTTGGTTTCTTTTTAGGTGTTTTAGTTGGTGATTTGTTTTTGGTGCTTGACTATTCCAGCTTGTAGTTTTTTTGTTTTTTTATTAACACGTTTATTGTTTTAGCACACTTTTAACAATTGGATTTTTTATTTGACTGATGCCAAAATTAATAGCACAATCAAACTCTGTCAGACACAATTAGAAGGTGGTGTTCACGATTTATTTTTCAATATGACAACTTTTTAGCCACTAGATGTCACTATAGCGCTTATTTAGCCCAACTCAGCTGTCTTAGTTTAACACAAAACAGGTTTTCAGCCATTTCAACTTAATGGTTTATTTACATGTGGCTGTCATGTGTACACAATGGTTCAGACAGACAACTTTTTCTGTTGGAAAATTAAATCCAGATTTGGCCACACTTTTCGTTCGTAAAGGACTCAAATGGATACCAAATGAAAGGGGCCATTGTGTTTGAAATGCACTTGCCCACTTCAGTTGAACCAAAATCAGTTCAGTGAGTTTGACAAGACAGATGCAATGTAATACAACGTGCCTGTGTTTTGCTGCAAGATGGTGTGTACATATTTGCATCTCACTACGAGACGTTTAGCCAGTTTAAAAGACAAAAGAAGCATTGAGGATTTTCTCAAACTCAACTTTTACTTCTGCGGTGACATCATCTGTTCAAATCAGGGATAATATGAAGGCATAATAGGCAACTTGTGGAATAAATGGAAAGTTGTGCAGATTTTATTTTGAACAAAGCATAAAGAGAAGAAACAACTCCATACTTGAACCTCACTCACTGCTAACAGAACAATTAGCTTTGAAGAGAAATGAAATGACCAAACACACTGATAAGGACATGACGTTTCTCCAGATTTCTGTTTTTGAATATGTGCCTTTTCTTTGTACAAACAGTGTTTTTTTTCTCTCCCTTCCACGTGCAATAGCTGATCTTCGATGGGGCATGCCTGTTCACTTGAGGTTGTGTTTTCGCCCTGCTGCGTGTTGCTGCTTGAGGCTACTGTCCTCCCTCTAAATCTTGGTCTCTTTTCCGTTCCTCGCTCCCTCGTCATGGATATGTATTATAAGTGTATCATTTCCAGGATTATAAATACAAAATTGTTTTCATCAAAAGGGGAGTCACACAAGCTCACTATTTTGGGACAGGTAAACAGAAAAATAGGAAATTAAAATGAGTCCAAATGATGTTTACAAATGTTTAATCTTTTAGTTGTATGGGTTTGTCATTATTCTGTATGACTGTTGGCAATAAAATAGTGAATGTGTAGAATTTTCTTGTCTGTGATGCAGGCTTGAATAATGTGTTTTTCAATTTATTCTTTAGGATATATCTGCCAAAATATAAATGTTAAATTATCTTGTAATTAATTGTGTTTCTTTTAGACACCTGGCTATGGGTTTTCTTGTTAATGATAGAGTGTCTGTTTTTCAAAAATATTATAATGTTTAATAAATTAGAAGTTCTCGACAGCTCTCATCAGATGTGAGCTTGTGGAAGAAGTTTGATGTAAGAAATGAAGCATTTTAAACAATATTAGGGTGTTTTATGGTTTCATTGAACATGCGGTAAATAACTATTGATAAATGGGTTTTTTTCCAGCACAAAATAACTCATTACAACTAAATGTATCAGAAAGATGAATAATGGTAATGTACAGTAAGGTCAGAACTGTGTTAATCAACAAGAACACCACACAATTATCAAAAGCGTTTTTCAGGATGATTTGCTTACTCAGAAGGGGCAGGACCTAAAACCAGTACTGAAACCAACCACTAGGGGACCATGCTTTCCTTTCACTTCTGTTTGTGGGTTTGATCTTAGTTTAGCTTCAGTAGTTAGCGCCATTTCTGTAGGCAGTTGAACAAACCAACATATAATCTGCAGAAATTTATTTTATTGCACTTGAATTGAATTTATGTTCATATGGGTGGGTTGGAGGTTTGAGTCCCGCTCAGTCACTCACAATCATTGTGTCCTGGGGCAAGACTTTTTTTTTTTTAAAACAATTTAAGCTATTCCGTCAAAAGTGGGTTTCAGTGAATCTGTGAGTAAAACTTTTTAATACTTCACGTTTAACAGCACTCTGCAGCCCTCTGGTGACCAGAAACCACATTTAACTGTTTTGCGGAGTGGATAGGTGCCCTGTAAGAGGGGCTCTTTACTGCTTTATGACTGTTAGCTGTCATGCTAGCAATTAGCATTTTTAGTTCGCAGATTGTCAAATAAAAAGCACAAGAAGAAGAAGAAAATATTTGCTTTTTGTTGGCATCATGGCGGAGCCTGGAAATAAAATTCAAAGAGTGATGTCTTTGTAGGCTGAAACCGGAGTGAACATCGGCGCAGCCTGCACTAGTTTGAGGGAGCTAAAGGAGGGTACAATATCACAGGCTGATGGTTACCTGGCCTTCTTGCTACTGGACTTGTAAGTAATAATAATTTTGTCCAACACTGTGTCTGTTTTTACTTCATGGTTTCTTTTAGCATGTTAGTGTTAGCTCCTTGTTAGCACTAGCTACAGCATGCTCCTGCGGGGTTGTTTGCGACAGTTGTAATTGCACTTCCGAGCCTAAGGGTGGAGGATCTGCGTTTAACCCTACTTTCCTGCTGGTGGTGGTCGGAGGGACCAGTGGCGCCAGTGTTCGGCAGCCTTGCTTCTGTCAGTGCGCTTCAGGTAAGCTGTGGCTACATTGTAGCTCATCACCCCCAGCATGTGACTGTGTGCATGGGTGAATTACTAGATTTTTTTGCAGATGGCTCCTCTGATGGCGTTTCCTTGCCTTACCTTACTTGGCTCATCTGGACTCAGCCGAATATAAATTTTTACTGATGTGTGTGTGTGTGTGTGCATATGTCTGTTAATGTTTTTAACCTGTCAAGGGAATTTGGGGTCATTTTAATTTTGTAAAGCACCGAGTGGCACCTTGCTTGAAAAGCGCTTTATAAATAAAATCTGATTGATTGATTGATGATTGATTGATGATTGATTGATTGATGATTGATTGATGGTGCTATATGAATAAAGGCCTTTTATCATTTGTTGTCAGCTGGAAGTGTATAAAAACAGAGCTGTGTTGACTTATCAATAAACAGACCCCTAATGGCAATGAATGTAATAGTTATATTGTATTAAAACTATATTAGAAAATAATATAAAAGTATAATACAATGTTAGTTGTATGACATGTAAAAGACAACTTCATTTTTATAATGGTTCGTGCTGAGATTTATTAACAGATCATGTCTAACATCAAATCATTTTCTTGTTCTACTTCCAGGAATGAAATCGTGCTCCTGCTATTTCTCACGATTACAAAAGTAGGTTTTGTGTGATTCACCTGAGCGCTTGCTCATTTAATGCTTCACCTCAATATTCATTTGGGAAATACTTGTCAATCTAGGGCATGCACAGATTTAAAGATAAATACAAAGTTTTGTGAAAGAAACCTTAAATTCATAGATGAACAGTGTGTAAAACATCTCCATTAGCACATCAAGCAAGTGTTTCCATTTTTCAAACGTTACCAAAAGGACCTTATGAGAATTTTATCTTGTTGAAAAATTACTAGATTTAAATTCTGATTAGTGGATTGTACCTAAGTGAAAAAACAATTTTAGTATAAAAGAGATCCACATTTCACTTTGTACTTCCTTTGAAAATGAGTCAGTGACGTTTTTGATTAATTTGCCCTTCCGCTTTAATTTGTTTTAGAGTTGATAATTTGCATCATGCACACACAATAATACAAATGTAGTTCACATGCAGACTTTACATGCCTTCAGCCTCCAGCCTGCAAGCTTTAATGTTTCTGTAATAGTTCTGAGCATGCAGCAGTACCACAGATGACCAGCAGATGAAGCCGCCGCATCTCAAAAACAGACATCTCTTACATTACAGGTTGTTTTAGCATATATTGAATATTCTAAAGCAGTTTACAATAAAAACTCAGAACAAGCAAAATAACAGTTTTACACAGAATAATAAATACTGTTAGCTGTCTTATAATAGCTCTCTTCTACAATCATTCTTCATTACATTGTGGGGTTATAATTGCACTTTTTAATTTTTTATTACTTTAATTTTTATTTATTTTTTGCCAAGACAGGAGCACCATTTAACACTGTGCAAAGTTTGAAGCCACCTTAACTCCATCATTTTTGTTGTTGTGCACACATTCTCCCTGCTGAGTGTTTATCATTTTCAGCTGATATCAGGACTCTATTGAAACATGGGATAAAGAAGAAACTTTTGACTGATTAAAATTTCAAAAATCATCCATATAGTTCCCATGAGAAACACTTTTCTATTTGCTAAATAAGAAGAAGCACGTTGTGATTTTTAAGCATGACCTTTGTACAACAAAGTCTGGCATTTTGGAAACTAATATAAAGAAATAAAGAATGATTCAAAAATGTAGCATCAAACTGTATAGAGCACATGCAAGTTCTGTACTAGTTGCCTTGTTTCAGCTTTAGTTAAAAATGATCACATGTGGAGAAAGTCCCCTGACCTAACCATTACCACACGAGCTAAAACAATAGTCCAGATTTGATAAGATATGAATCTGCAATGTTTTGCCATTTGTAATTAGCTCTTTGAACCACCTCAGTTCTAAGACACAGTTTAATTTTGGCAAGATGCCAAGCTAACAGCTAGTTGAAGTCAATTTTTTAAAGCATTGTTTATTTTCATATTTTGTTTACAACTTAGACGTCTGTAGATACTTGCAAGTTCTAACTGCAGCATCAACTTTCAGGAGCACATCCTGTGCAGCCTGGAGACTTTTCTGCTGGAACACCCTAATATTCCTGCCAGAAATATGTGTAATGCCACACTGACAACAGTGAAAAGCTTCAATATATGTAAACTTCTTTGGACTGAATTTGTTTTACAACAGCAGCCATCCACTTTGGATAAGTTCTGCTGAATGCAGCTTTTGGCTTGTTTAGCTGGTCAGAGCTAACCTTTTCTCCAAACCGAGACCAATCAAAGAGCCATCTACAGCTGGTAAAGCCCTGTTCACACTGCAGGATTTTAAACTGTCGGACATTTTTCAAAGCATAAAAGACTCCACACGTGTGAATGGATGTCTGACTGTAGTCTAAAGCACTTTGTCTGAGTCTTCTGACTCAGAAAGGCGCAATTCAAATGCAGGTCACTTATCATTTATGATAAAAAATCATGGATATTCCAGTTTCAGTCACACAGTGAGTGATGGGCAGCAACTAGACAAATACTACACCCGACATATGAACTAATTTCACCCACGAACATTCTTCGCTCGTACGGGAAGTCTTGTGAGATAAAGTGTGACTTTAAAGTAAACAAACATGGCAAAAGAGGAGCGTTCAGTGGACATCCGTCACCTCACTTTCTGATTGCCTAGATGTCACATTCAACAGGCAGCACATTTGTTTGTCCCCGAAAATCAGACCAAGACCATCCAACATGTTTGAAAGATCATATTTATGATTGCAGTGGTCCCAACAGCCATGTGAGTGTACCAGAACACTCTTAACACAACACACAAGGTAGGGCTATCTAATAAGATTATCTTTAGAGCTGTTCGTTTGCAACCTTAAGCTTTGTTGGAGCAGGTGGGACAAGTCAACATCGGCATGGTTATCCTGCCGTGTGAACCGGGCTTTAGATGTTCATCGTTTTGAACCTTTCCACAGAAACACACTTTGTGACACAGAACTATCCTCTTTTGTGTAATCTGAGCTTTAGTGGGTTCTTCGGTTAACATCTCTTGAGAAAGGCTTCAGTCTAAATAATTTAAAGCTTTATTCTTGTCCCCAATGTTTTCTCCACTGTGCACCCCTTCAGAATCTCACTGTAGACCACTTCCACTCTTCTTTCAGTTCATTCTGTCTCCCTCCAAACTCCATGGAGCAGCAGGTCTCTTTGCTCCAGTGCAAGCTGAGAAATCTCTGGGCCTCCTGTCCGTTTCCTCCTCTTTCTCCAGCTCTGTCTGCCTGCAGCCCTGCTGGTTCTGGTTTGGGTTGTTTTGGCTGTTCCACGACTTGCTCCTGCTCCGGCTGGGCTCCAAGAACTGCCTGTTCTGGCTGCCACTTGGCTTGTAGCAAACGCCGCAAACCAGACTGAGGAAAGTCCGTCTCATCTCCCGACTGGCCAGAGTGTAAATGACCGGGTTCATGGCGGAGTTGATTATGGCACTGAAGATGAACCAGTCAGCGCTGTATAGAATGGGATAGCGTTGTCCACTTGCCACATCCACCAGGAGCAGGATGAAGATGGGAGTCCAGCAGACGATAAACACCCCAACCACAATGATGACAGTTCGCAGAAGGGACATGGCGTGCTCAGAATTGCTGTGCTTGTTCACCTTTTGGCCGCTGGACTTCACCAGGATGTAGATACAAGCATAAAGGACCGACATAGCCAATAGCAGTAGCGTGAAAACCGTGATGCAGAAAGCGACATATTTCTTGCTGTAAAGAGGAAAGACCGTGGAGCAGTCTGGGAGGTTGTCCAAGCAGTTCCAGCCTAGAATGGGCAAAGCTCCAAGAGATATGGCGATCAACCAGCAGGTCCCTATGAGTAGAAACACTCGGTAGTTCTTACTGGCATCGTACGGCCTCATTTTGATCATCGTCAGGTGTCTCTCTATGGCTATGGCCAGGAGACTGAAGATGGAAGCACTGAGTGCTACAAACATACTGCCCTCTCGGACAAACCAGAGGGTGGGTGAGAGCTCCAGGGTCCTCTCTCCAGAAAGGAGGAGGTTGACCAGGTAGACAACTCCAGCCAGCATGTCGCACAGCGCCAGGTTCCCAATGAAGTAGTACATTCGGTTATGGAACCTGTTGTTCCTCCATATGGCCACCAGGATGGTGAGGTTCTCCAGGACGATGAAGCTGCTAAAGACCAGGAACACAATGGTTTGGATGTCCATGGTACCTGGGTTTGTGCTGAAGGTCTGCCGGTGGCTCAGCTTTCCCGTGTAGTTGTAGTGAAGGAGTATCTTGTTCATGATGTCAGAGACTCTGGAGTCCACTCAGGTTCGGCTGCAGCACAGCAGAAAACCATTCTGTTTTAAAAAATCAAAATAGGACAACCCACAGGCTAAATAATTACTGCTTAGAAATGAACCAGAACAAACATTTCACTGATCTCTGCTACATGAGTAACGTTTCCATTCTGCTATGACATGACATGCATTGAGTGGTGTAAGAGTTTTCAATTCTCCCAGGGAGCCTGAACTCAACCTACCTTACATTCATAAATCGTTATCAGTTCAAAGTTAATCGCACCGAATGACGCACATGTCATAGCTGTGATGAGGATTTCCCGCTTCTCCGCCATTCGGGGTTTTTCTCTCGGTGAGAACAGCTCTTCGTCTTCCTCTGGTCTCCGAAAGTGTCCGGAGCTGTGGGGGAGCGCTGGAAGTCACTCCCATCGCCGCGTCCCTCCCTCTCCTTCCCCACGTCTCTCCATCCACCCAAACCCAGAGGCACGTCGGAACCAGGACGTCCGTGAGTTTAAAAATGCTGCAAACCCCCTCAGGGATGAATCAGATATGAACCCCCCTCCTCAAACAAAAAAAAAAAAAAAAAAAAAAAAAAAAAAAAAACTTTGACGCAGAACTTTTATTTCACTTTAGGTTTCCTAAAACAATCCCACAAAAGTAATTATTGTCATGTTTACCTGTAAAATAGACAAAAATATGATTTGCATGTGTAAAACCAACACCTGCTCATGTGGACACATAAAAATGTCTGCACACTTTATTTAGTTACTAATTTATTTCTTTATCAACTTATATTTTAGGAGGATAAAACCACTTGAGATGAATAATCTCATTTTGAGGGGGGTTCTCCTACAATAGAGCAAATAAAGCACAGGGAAAGTAACAAAAGATAAGTCTAGGAAAAATATTACAAACTAAAAATAATTAACAACATATACATAAAAAATACAACATTTAAAGTGAAACCAACAGAAGCCAGCTATAATTCTCCTAATTCAGGTGAAAAAGGAAAACAATGTTAAGTTTCGCAAACAATATTGAAAACTAAAACAGACCAATTAGGTAAAAAGAAACAGAAAATGACATGCATTATGCTTTTATTGTAGAAAATCCACAGAATAAAACATATGGTGTAAAGAAATAGAGTCAAAAATGAATTATAAGAGAAAGAATATGTTTCAGACTAAGTCAAAGTTAAAGAAAAAGAACAGAAGCTTACAGTAGGCTTAAGAAAAGCAGTCTTGGACTCCATGACTGGATGAAAGTGATGTTTAGTGAAGATTTATGAGTCTGCATTGGAAAAAGGGATTGTAGTGAAGCTGGTGTCTGGTGTAGGACCAATAGGACATAAAAAGACAGCCTGGAGAAAAAAAATCTACAGTAATTGATGACATAGTGTGTCAGGTGACCAACCAAAGGAAAGGCAGTCATTACCTCAGCTTATTACAGCTGGTGCACTCTTTAAATCCCATAAATCAAAAACACATGTCTTTACTCAGAATGATAATCCGGGTTGTTGCAAAGAAAGATGGTTGTCGTGAGGATTGAGGAAGTGTCAAAACTGCAGAGGGAACAGAACTAATCCAAGCAGAACCGGGAACAACACAGAGAAGACAGAAGAAGAAGAAAAGATCTTTTCTATAGCGCCTTTCAAGATAAGGTTCAGTGGTGAAGAGCACATCTCTTGTCATCTTGGCGGTAAGGCGTTTCCTGTTTTCAGTGTTGCACTGTGTGTAGCTGTTTGGTGTTTGTGGCTCGCTAAAACTGATTTAATTTCTCTGTACTAGGATATCTCTGAGTTATTGTAGCACACAAGCACGCTAAAACACACATTTTCTGTTGTTCCACCTAGCTTCTAGGGAACCATTTGAGTTGGCACACAGTTAATTTGGTGTTGAACAGTTTGCTCGTCCAGTTAGCTTAGCCTCAGCATGGCTATGGCTACTTCTGTCTCTGCTTCTTCGCTCCAATCTCTTGCTCTCTGTGTCAGATGTTTTGTTACTCCTCTGCCTCCTTTAGTGATAATGGTATGTGCAATAAATGTAGCATTTTTGTAGCTTTGGAGGCGAGGGTGTCGGAATTGGAGTCCCGGCTCCGCGCTGTTGAAAAGCCCGTAAACGGCCGTAGCTACTTAGCTAGCATGGGGCTAACTAGCTCAGAACCACCCCGTATGACCCTCCAGCAGAACCCGAGCAGCCGGGACCTCAGGCCGGCTGAGTGACAGTACGTAGGAAGCATAGAACTCAGCCCGTGGGCCACCACCAACCCGTTCATGTTTCTAACAGATTTTAACCGCTCAGTGACGCACCCACTGACAAGCCGACTCTGATCAGCTCCATAGTCAGAAACGTGGCATTAGAGACTCCAGCAACCATAGTTAAATGTTTACCTGGGGCCAGAGCGGGCGACATTAAATCTTATCTGAAACTGCTGGCTAAGGATAAGCGTAAATACAGTAAGATTGTTATTCACGCTGGCGGTAACGACACCCGGTTACGCCAATCGGAGGTCACTAAAATTAATGTTGCTTCGGTGTGTAAGTTTGCCAAAACAATGTCAGACTGTAATTTTCACTGGCCCTGCCTGATCGGACCAGTGACGACATGTTTAGCCGCATGCTGTCCTTCAACCGCTGGTTGTCTAGGTGGTGTCCTGAAAACAACGTGGGCTACATTGATAATTTGAAAACTTTTTGGGGAAAACCTGGTCTGATGCGAAGAGACAGCATCCATCCCTCTTTGGATGGAGCAACTCTTCATTCTAGGAACATGGCCAGTTTTATTAGTCCTCCATGACAACCCAGGGTCCAGACCAGGAAGCAGAGTCGTAGTTTAACACACCCCTCTGACTAGGGGTCTTAGCACACCTCTGTTGTTGCTTGGTTTCCTGGGGCTGGAGGCTAGGAGGGAGATCTGGCCGTCTGGTTGGGGTCTGGGGTGGTGGGTTGCTGTGCTCAGCGTTGGGCGGGGGAGCCTGCTCATCAGCACCCCAGCAGAAAGGGTCAAACTCTAGTTACCGGTGATGGTTGTACCCAATGTGCAGCAGTACCGGGACCAGAGTGAATAGGGTGTGTAAGGGGAGCATGAGTGGGTGTCCGGCGTGCATTTTTGTAAGTCTTGGGTTGTATGTGCATGTGTGAGCATGAGGGAGGGAGTGTGTGACTGTTTTTGTGTATGACTGTATATGTCAGGTGGGGCCTTTGACTCCTCCCCTCTCCTGGAACTTCTTTTGATGATATAGATCTTCATCCCCCCTCCCCCTTCCACACCTGGTGTGAGGGGTTGTGCCTTGTTCTGCCTGAGTGTTCGTGGCAACCGGGTCTGGGGGTTTAAGATTTTGGCATCTGCCTGATAGATCCCGGTGTCTGCCTGGTGGGGTCTGGGTCCCTGGGCTCTGCTGGGTCCCCGGCGGGGATGGTCGCCCCTGGGTCCCGGGTCGCTGGGTCCCGGGCTCGGCCGGCTAGGGGGTGGGAGGCTGCGGGCGGGCCTGTGGGCTTGCCGCTGATGTCTCCTGGGACTCTGCCGGCTGCTGGTTGTGGCCCCCCGGGGCGATCCTCTGTGCCTCTCGAGGGGGGCGGGGGCCTTTCTGGTTGCAGTCTCCTTGGGGTTCCTGTGTTCTGGGGCAGCGCCTGGATCTCTGGGACTTGGAGCTCCCCCGTCTCCTACGCATCTTTGGGGGGCGGAACTGTGGTCCCTCACAGGGTTCAGTGCTTGGACCAATTCTTTTTACTATATATATATGCTCCCAATTGGTAAAATCATTAGACAGCATGGGATAAACTTTCACTGTTATGCTGACAATCTCAGTTATATTTATCCATTAACCCTGATGAACCTTATTGGTTAGGTAGATTACAGGCTTGTCTTGAGGACATAAAAAATTGGATGACTCTAAACTTTTTGCTTTTAAATCAAGACAAGACAGAAGTTCTCATCTTTGGACCAGAAATCCAGAAAAGGAAATTTGCTTAGTCAATCAC